>NW_006780322.1:4158900-4199224 GCF_000442215.2 Lipotes vexillifer
ATACTGATTTAGAGAATACCTTTTTCCCTATAAAATTGTACTCAGGGTCTCAAGATTCACACAATAAGCTAATGTAAACCAGGGAGACTGAAGTTAGAAATAATATCAAAGTTGAAGGCTGTTGTTGAATTACATGTATTGAAGATAGTGAATTTAATATTGCATCACTCTGAATTTTCTTGTAAAAATGTGTTGAGTCTACAACTTGTCTTAAAAACAGTTGTTTTTTGTCATTAGCATTTAAATTGCTTTAAAAATTGGTATTTGATGATTATATTTAATCTTTAATTCTCTGAATGTATTACTTTTACCATCAGAATTGCTTTTGCTTTTTCTTATTTGGCTGCAACGCGAGGCTTGTGGGATCTTAGTTCCCAGGGATTGAACCTGCGCCCTCGGCAGTGAAAGCACAGAGTCCTAACCACTGGATCACCAGGGGATTCCAGAATTACATTTCTTTAAATGAACAAACCAAATCAGAAAAAACCAAGAATGTAGTAACAGAGAACAGAGTATGCAGGGTATATAGAAGTAGAAATATGATGTTATATACATGAAGCATATAATGTTCAAGCCAATGTTACTTCAATTAAAAAAAAAATCTCAAAAAAAAGGAATTACATTTCTTAAAAAAAAGGGAGAAATGATATTTAGTAGTGAATTTTTCTGGATGTGCTGCATTATTGGGATTTGGACTTCATCTTCAAGGCTTTCCAGAGACCTCAGCCTGCAAAGAATTTTTGACAGTGTAATAATATGTTGTATTAGTTAATGATTTTCAGATGAATTAGATTGTATCCTCCTTTAGCAGATTATTTAGCTGATGCTAATCACAGTGATGGAGAGTAGGCTAGTTGAGAATCAGTGTTCTTTTAGCACATTGTTTTTTCCTTTTTTCTTTCTGGCCACGTCACGCGGCATACGGGATCTTAGTTCCCTGACCAGGGATTGAACCCATGCCCCCTGCAGTGGAAGCGCAGAGTCTTCAACCACTGGACCGCCAGGGAAGTTCCTCTTTTAGTGCATTTAAAGTTTTATTTTGGGAAAATATTTATATTCTGTGTATTGTCCATTAATGAGCTAATAGAATACTTATTTGGGGCTGATAGTTTTCTGTGTGCATTTAATCTTTATCGAAGGTCAGTGACCCATGGGGGGAAAAGGGTAGAACACATAAAAGTTTGATTTACAATTGGGTTATTGGTTTAGTTTTTTCATATTACAGGTACTTTATTAAGGACCAACAATAACAACAAAACCCCCAGACCTCATGCAGTGTTGTGGTGCAGTGAAAGTGAGATGCTTGTACAGTGCATGATAACTTAATAGATCTTTACAATTATAATTTTTTAAAATATGAATGAATATAGGATTTCTATAAGTCTGGCCTTGTACCACCTTTTTTGGGAAAGTTCAAACTGTTGGTTCAGGTTGTTTTGGATTTTAGTTTTAAAATGTCATTTCCTTTTTGTTTGAAAGGCATGATTGAGAAAATTGCACTGTACTCATCATGGTGATCAGCATACACGTTAATGGTGGCTTTTTTGTCAAATATTAGCTATGTGATGTTTTTGTATGCTGAAATGCTTTGATAAGACCAAACTCTTTATAGAAACAAAGATACCTTTTCAAATGAAATGAAAACTGGTCATTCCAGAGTTCTGCCCCACAGAATTAATCCCCTTAATAATCAGTGGCATTATAGTGTAAGATAGTTAAGAAAAAAGAAAGTTCTTTCATAAATAAGCAACTTGAGTTTATATTTCTTTATATTTTGATTTTCAGTTTTTATACATTTTAGCTATATCCACCCTGGCCAAAGCACAATCATGGAAGACCTCAGACAATTTCCATGCTGCTATTCCTGAAATGTGGATTTCCTTTACCTGTGTTCTACTGCCTCTTTGCTCTTCTGGATCAGTTCTTGTTGTACAAGTCCCTTTATTTATAGTTTTGCTTTTCCAAATGATTGTTCCTTTTCTATGAATTCTCAAGAGTTGTTAACATGTATTATGGTTATTTGTCCCTTACTAATGGTGAACAAGTGAGAAACCATTTGTCTTACGATGATTATATATATTTTTAGCCCATTTTCCTCTATGATTAAATTATTTAGATTATGAGTATTCTTCACATCATTGCTATTTATAAGTTATTTATTCCTAAAATGTATTGATAGCATGGTCGTTGAAAGTAAGAAAAATTATTTCATCTGTATAGTTTTGGAGGGTCCATATATTGCTTAAAATACTTAGTTCAGAAAATGTTTTCCTTTAAAAATAATGCTCAGTATATAGGCCATAAACCCCAAATTTGTTGGTTAGTTTTGAAGCATTAAATTTTAGTTGTTAAAATGTCAGTGATGGAAGGTAAGTGAACGGTCTTATAAACGGCTTTGAAAAAACTAAACATTTATTTTGACTTATTTGCTTCAGTCTTTTATACTTACAAGAAATTCCGCTTTGAAAAAGTTTCACTGCCTTTGAATAATTTGAAGTGAAGATTCTTTCTTTTTTAAAGATGGACTGTAGCTTCACGTTTTTGCACATCTTAGACATTATTATGAAAATTAAGATTTTTGTCATAGTTATGCCAATGTTGATTCTCTAGTTAGAATTTTCTATTAAATATTTGTTTATTTGCAGGTATATTTGCTTACTTAAACTACCATGTTCCTCGCACGAGACGAGAAATTTTGGAGACCCTAATCAAAGGCCTTCAGAGACTGGAGTACAGAGGATATGATTCTGCTGGTATTTCCTTTAAAAAAATATTATGGGTGTTGCATGATTCTTGAATAAATAGAAAGGGTTTTTTGTTTGTTTTAGGTTACTAGATTCTTTATAATGTTCATTTTGTTGTTTCTGGTAAATCTAAAATCTGAAGAATTTTTGGCTTTTATCATGTTTAAAGGGTTTGTTCATGCAATTTCAGCAGCATTAGCATTTATGTAGAATATTGCTTCTTACGGGTGTCTTCTTTTGCTAAGAATGTTGCCATAAAAACAAATCACATGGGGCATTTTCATTATAAAACAGAGTTCTTAAGGCCTTACTCTGTACATTTTTTTTTCTTTCCTGTAACTTTTAATTTCTTTTTCTCCATGGATTCCATGCTTTTGGCATGTGAACTTGCCCAAGATTCTTCTATCTTAGGTAAACAACAAAGCAGATAAAAATAACTTTTTGTCAACTTTATGTTCTACTCCAGCTTCTTCCCTTAACTGTATCAGGGGTCCCCAAGACCATCCCCAGTTTCAGTGATTCCCTAGGAGGACTCAGCATATAGTTGTACTCATGGCTATGATTTATTACAACAAAAGAATGCAAAGCAAAATCAGCAAAGGGAAAAGGTACGTGGGGTGAAGTCTGGAGGAGAGCAGACATAAGCTTCAGGATTCTCTCCCTGTGGAGTCATGCAGGATATGCTCAGTTCCCCCAGTGAGCTGGACAAAATGTGTGAAATGTTGTATACCAGGGGAGCTCATTAGTAACTCAGTGCCCAAGACTGTCACTGGGGGCTGGTCATGTAGATACCCTCTGCCTAACATGTGCCAAAATTCCAGGCTTCTAGAAGGGAAGCAGACATTCAGCATAAGCCACATTGTTTGCACCAACAGTGTAGGTGCAGTAAGCCATACTTAATCAGTTACTGTGGTGGGAACCCTCCTGAAATCCAAGTTCACAGATGCCAGCCAATGGCCAACTTTACCAAGCAGGCCTTTCTAAGACAGCAATCTTGGGCCTGCCATATTAACTCTTTTCTGTACACTCAACATTCCTGGTTGTAACGGGCATTTATCTTCCATGACTCTTCCTCAGTTAATGGAAAGTCAATTCCTCAACTCCTTTGTTCTTAAAATTCTCTTTCCTCAGCTTCTCTGACAGCGCATCTTCTCATTCTCTTCCTAACACGCTGATTATTTTCTGTCTGCTTTGGGGGCTTCTTTTCTTCCACCTATAACTTATATTAATGTTCTTCAAGATACTTTCATAGGCCCACTTTTCTTATTTTGTATTTTCGTGGGTGAGCTCTGACTTCATCAACCTCTTGTATGTTTTTTTTTTTAATTTTTATGTTGGCCGCGTTGGGTCTTCATTGAGGAGTGTGGGCTCTTTGTTGCGGGCTTCTCTCTAGTTGCCGTGCGTGGGTTTAGTTGCCCTGCGGCACGTGGGATCTTAGTTCCCCGACCAGGGGTTGGAGCCACATCCCCTGCATTGGAAGGCGGATTCTTAACCACCGGACCACCAGAGAAGTCTCAACCTCCTGTATGGTTGTGACTTACAATCCAGATGTATTTCCCGTGCTGCACACCTGTATTTCCAGCTGCCTCCTAGAAATTTCTCCCTGGATAAACCATGATATTATAGACTTTGCATGTGCAGAACTGAACTGAATATGCTCCATTTCTCCCTCCACTCTTCACTCTGTTCTTTCTGTGTTCTTTTATCAACAGTCAGTCGTTCAGCAAGTCCTTTGAGCCTGGGAGGTGTCCCAGACATCTCCTGCTTTCTCACATTACCTGCAGTCAGTTCTGCTTCTCAGTATCACTCATCTCTTCTTGACCATTGTGTAGCTCAGGCCTTCCTCATTTTTGCTTTGCTGTAGGTGTAACTTCTCACAGCAGGTTTCTTCTTCCTGTTTCTCTCCTCCAATCTTTACTCTCTTTCCAAAGGGAGTTTTCTGAACTTTTTCGCCATGTAATTTCTCTGCTTGAAACTACTCAGTGCTTTTCCAGTATCTTCAGAGTAATTTTTTCAAATACGTAGGAACTTTAGTGGAATCTTGAGAGATGTGTTCCCTGACATTCTCTCCTTACCCTGCTTCCGCAGTGGGTGCCCGTCTTCTTCGTTTCTCCATTGTACTTCAGTTGCAACCTGTAGTACTTTTATTATAACCACATAACTTTTATTATATTAAAACCACACTGTATTGTAATTATTTTTTTTCCTTGTCTGTCTTCTCAATCGACTATTGAGAAATTTAAGAACAGGAGATGAGTTTTCTTCATTTTTATCTCTAGCAGGTACCATGGTTTTTGACATATAATAGGTTTTCAGTAAATTTTGAATTGATAAGTAAGTGAACTAATTAGATGAAAAAAAATTTTTTTTCCTTAGAAGTTTTGCCTTACAGTGATAATCTAAGTAGTAGTCAGTTTCTAAATCTTGCTTTTCTACCTCTCGGTGATTTAGGTGTGGGGATTGATGGAGGCAATGACAAAGACTGGGAAGCCAATGCCTGCAAAATCCAGCTCATTAAGAAGAAAGGCAAAGTTAAGGCGCTGGATGAAGAAGTTCACAGTAATGTACTTAGTCTGGTTTTTGAGCCCCCTCCGCTTTTCTTCCTTCTCCCTTCCCTCTACCGAATTACTTTTCCTCCCATATTTTGGGGCCCATTTTGAGAATAGTGATTTTTAAAGTGGAAGGGAGGGAAGAAAAGTAGTTTTGATACTATCTGTACTGGTTTTAATATCCCTCAGTTTCAAAAAATGATATTAACTAGAGAAGGAACTTAATTATGTGCCTTGTGTTCAGAGCAAGCTTAATATCCTAAAATGAAGTAGCCATCATTCCTGAGGAAGGGCCTTTCATAAGACAAAAGGTATTTTCAGTGGTGCCCTTGTTCGTGTGTCTTCACTTGGTGGTTGTCTTCACTTTGGACCAAACGCTGAGTTTGGATGTGTGGTCAGTCTGGATGTTGCACCTTTTAGTAGGTCTGATACAATCAGGTATCATATTTTTCCCTCATGATTTTCTTACCTCCCTGGCATAAAATAGTTGCCAGAGATACATGTTCCATTAAAGAGGGTATACTTTACAGTATTTAGTTCATTACATTATGTTTATACATTTTATTTTTTCACAGGAAACTTGAAAACAAAACAAAAACTTTGAAGTAGATTGAAAAAACATTTTAAAAAATCCTCTAAAAACCCAGGAAACAGGGCTTCCCTGGTGGCGCAGTGGTTGAGAGTCCGCCTGCCGATGCAGGGGACACAGGTTCGTGCCCCCGCCCGGGAGGATCCCACATGCCGCGGAGCGGCTGGGCCTGTGAGCCATGGCCGCTGAGCCTGCGCGTCCGGAGCCTGTGCTCCGCAACGGGAGAGGCCCGCGTACCGCAAAAAAAAAAAACACAAAAAAACAAAAAAACAAAAAACCCAGAAAACAGTAGGTTTTTTATATACCGGCTCAAATGGATGCCATTGTTATCCTTGTAAAGAAGTGCAGGTGGAAGAGGAGAACGATGGATTTAGTCATTTTAAATTTTCACATAAGCCAGACATTTAGCCTTGTGGTACAATTGATGCTTGAACAACACGTGTTTGAACTGCTCAGGTCCACTTATATGTGAATTTTTTTTCAATAGTAAATACTACATTATTACACCATCCACAGTCGGTTAAATCCATGGAGGTGGAACCTTGGACACAGAGGGCTGACTATAAGTTATACTCGGATTTTCAACTGCTGGGTGGGTCAGCACCCGTAACCCCCCGTGTTGTTCAAGGGTCAACTGTACTTAACAAATTAAATCAGTACTTATTTTTTATGTATTGTGGGTAAGATTAGCTTGGGATAAAGCAGACACCCCAAAAACTACACTTCAAAAACTGTGGTTATAAATATTTGGTCTAATGTGTGTATTGCATCCTGTTTACCAGGCTGATTATAGTAGGTTCTACAGGAGAGAATAAACAGATTGGTTTAAGATTCAGGGGAGAGCTAGTTCCCACAAGTTAGGAAGACTTGGGATACGTTAAGGAATGGCTGCTAATTATATTTGGGCAGTGGAGGTGAGAAGGGAGGACCTTCTGAGTAGATTAGCTTGGAAAAAGATAAGAATAGGGAAAGCAAGTTTGATGGAATGGTAGGTAGTCCTTTTAATCTACTTTGTTGGTAGATGAGTGCGAGGCTAGAAAGGCAGATTGTGACCAGAATCACCATCTTTGAATGTCACCATATTGAAACATGCCTCCTCCTGCAGGAAAGTGACCCCTTTTCTGGAATGGGTCACTTGGAGACAGTGCTGGTGAGTTTGTAACTGATGAGTCACTTGGAAGAGCAATCTGGCAATGTCTAAATGGGAGATGCCTATACCTTGTGGCCAAGCACTTCCACTCTTGGGCAGGTACTCGAAAGAAACACTATGACAAGGAGACATGAAAGTAAGATGCATTGCAGCAAAGTTTAGAAGCAACCTGGAATAAATTGTATGTGATAGTGAATGACCATGTGTGGCTTTTGAAAGATGTGTACTGGATCTGGTTCTGCATGTGGGGACATGCATAATTTCTGAGAACTTAATGTTGAGTGAAAAAAGCAGCCTAGAGGAGGATATGCAAAGTATTGTACCATTTAAATTAAAAAGAACACTATAATTTATGAATATAGTAGCATAATAGAAATTTGAAGGCATAGGTGGGAAAGCTCTTGTGAATCCTCTGAGGAAAGGGATGGAGCAAGGTGTAAAGGAGGCACCAACTGCATTTTTTTACATTTTAGGGTTTATTTATTTTTTATTTATTTTTGGCTGCGTTGGGTCTTTGTTGCTGCGCGTGGGCTTTCTCTAGTTGCGAGGAGCGGGGGCTACCTTTCACTGTGGTGCGTGGGCCTCCCACTGCGGCAGCTTCTCCTGTTGCAGAGCTCGGGCTCTAGGCACGTGGGTTTCAGTAGTTGCAGCACGTGGGCTTCAGCAGTTGTGGCTCGTGGGCTCTAGAGCACAGGCTCAGTATTTGTGGCGCACAGGCTCAGTTGCTCCACGGCATGTGGGATCTTCTCGGACCAGGGCTCGAACCCTTGTCCCCTTCATTGGCAGGTGGATTCTCAACCACTGTGCCACCAGGAAGCCCACATTTCAGGGTTTAAAAAAGATCTAAAGCATAAATGGTTAGACGTTAGCATTTGTTAAGTCGGAGTGTGGTTATTTCGATGTTTGTGATGTTTATTTTATTATTCCCAGCAAGTTTTAGTGTTTAACCTCTTAAGACAAAAAGGAAGGAAGACATCTCAGAGAAGACCATTAGATTGCTTTTTGGTAGCTCCTGACTTTGATAATACTTGCTAACATTTATTGATTGCTTTCTGTGTCCCAGGCACTCTACTAGGTGCCTTCTATATAGTCCTCGTCATAACCCATGAAGTAGGTGAAATTATCATCCTCATTTTGCAGATGAGAAAATTGAAGCTCAGAGGAGCAGGTACTGACATTAGATGGTGTCAGCAGTAAAAGCAGTGAAGTTTGGGGGCAGAGGAAAGGCAGAAGAGGGCTGCTGTTCTAGGGCATGACAAGTAAAGAATTTTTAAATAATTTATGTCTTAAAGATGTAAAGCACAAATGATTATATGTTAACATTTGTTATCTGGGTGTAGGTATTTGAGTGTTTCATCATTACCAGCAAATTAAATATGTTTGAACTATTAAAAAAAAAAAGAAAGATGACATCTGAGAATAGGTACACAGAGGGCAAGGAACCTTGGGAGTAATAAGGGTGGGGGGAAGACAGAAGATGCAAGAAAGGAAATTATTGAGGCGTTACAGCTCAGAAAGGTCAAGGCACAGGTGGGGAGTTAGCCTTTATAGGAGTTAACGGGAAAAGAAAAGCTAATTAAAACAGAGTTATGAGGTGAAGGGGAAACCTGAGTAAGGTCGATTGAGGGACTATATAGGTAGGATTGAGGCTTAAAAAGAGTATAAAAAATGTCATGAGCTGTTGGGGAATTGAATGAGTTCTCAGTTTAGTGAATAGGGAACATGGATACATGTTCCTTAAATGGCAGCAGTTAAATAGATTTGATAATTACCCATGAACTTGAAATGGACTCAATTTACAGAATTTCTTGACTTTCTTCAGTGTTGCTTGGCAGCTTGTGGCAGGTGGGGGAGAGAAAACTGAGTGTAGCGTTATCTAGACTTAAGGTTCAACAAGGGGCTTTAGAATGGAGTAACAGTGGATAGGAAGAGTCAGGATTGGAGCCCTGATTAATTTATAAAACATGCAATATTTCTTGCGGGGAATATGCGTGTTGTCATAGCAATGATCTTTTTCTTATTAGTCATTAGATAATGTTCCTTTGGCAACAGTGAAATAGGTATGGTAATTACCGTGAATTTGAAATGAGTTCATTTTATAGACTCTTGTTGCTTTCTCCAGTGTACTTTCTCTTGCCAGCAAGTGGGGGCACATACTGCTTTTAATTATAGTTAACCCAAAAAACTAGTCAAATGTTTTCACTGCTTGCATTGCGTGTTAAGTAGTAATAAATGGAAATCCTTACTTTTCTGGAGGTCATTTATCAGGTTGCCTTAATTTTTCAGAACACAGTTAAGCCAGAAAAGAATACATTGATGACTTTATCCATTGATTGAACTACCCAACAAAAGTTTGAGTATCTGTCCTATACAGCTTAGTGCTTACAATTCAAAGATAATAAGACAAGCTGCTACCTTTGTAGATCTTAAATTCTGGCAGAAGCCAGGTAGACAACACGTCATAAATGTTATAATAGTACGGCAGAGTATACATTGTGGTTTTAGTCTTAGGTTCTGGAGTCAAGCACTCTTGGGTTCAAATCCTGTCTCTGTTTCCTATTAGTTGTGACCTAGGGCAGGTTCTGTGACCTCCTGAAGCCTCAGTTTCTTTATCTATAAAATGGGGACAGTTGTACCTAACAGTACCTAATTGTACTGTGAGGATTCAATAACAAAATGAATATTTATTGAGTACCTATTATATACCAGCCATTGTTCTAAGCCCTTAGGACAAAGAAAAGATAAGCAAACTCCCTGCCCAGATGGAGCTTACTGTCTAGTGAGAGGGCCAGATGACAAACGATAAATAACGTTAGGTAGTGATTAGTGCCATGAAGAAAAAGTATGGTAGAGATGACATTTGAGCAGAGATCACGTGATTGTCTGAAGAAGGGAATTCTAGGCAGAGGGAACACCAAGTGTGTAGATTCAGTGTGGGTTTGGCCTGCTTATAGCTGGAAGTCAGTGGGGCTAGAGCTCAGTAAGTGAGGGAGAGAGTGGCAGGAGATGAGGCTAGAGAGGAGGCTGACGGCTAGGTCATGGAGGGTCTTCAGAATGATGGATTTTACTTTGTGTGTCGTGGGAAGCCACTGGAACATTTTGCATAGGGGACTGACGTGATCTAACTTCTGTTTTGAGAGGATCACTTTGGTTAGATTGTACAGAGGAAGACTGGACACAGGGCGACCAGTTAGGATTCTGTTTAGTAGTCCATATAGAGATGATGGAGGCTTAGGCCACAGTGACAGGGATAGAGTGGGGAGATGTCTGTAGTACCTTGCACAGAGTAAGTTCTCCATAAATGTTAGCTGTTGTTATTTGTAAAAGGTGCATTGAAAGCTTCGAGGAGTGATTGGAGAGGGTTGGGAGAGAAGGATGGAAAGGTAGGTGGGGGCCAGATGGTGAAGGGCCTTTGTATACCATGAAAAGGTGTTGGGGCTTTATCTTGTGAGAAAATGGTTCTCTGGTTGTATGTTAGGATGATTCATATGGGTAGCTAGGGCAGCAAACCACATTTTAAGGAACTGGAAGTTTATTTAAGGATTTTAAGCATTGTTTCTTTATCAGATTTGTATTTTAGGATGACCTCTGTTTAAACCAGGATAAAATCTACAAAGACTATGTACTAAAATGAGTGGACTTTCCTGTTCACACTTCTGAGCATTTTGCTCTTAATTTAGACCTAATTCTGATAAGGTTTGTTTTCTGGTTTCTTAGCCAAATGAAATTTCTATTTAGGAAATTAGAAGGAGACGTTACTGGTAGATGCTATACTAGAACTCTTTTTTTTGTTTGGTTTTTCTTTTCCCTGGAGGAAGGAAGAAGAGAGAGTTCGTAAGGAGAAGGAATTAGAATAGCTGCTTTGCAAGACAGAGGAGCATCAGCCCATAACCTCATACTTTCATAGTGCTGCTTTGTTCTCAAGGACTATTTTTTGATTATGCAAGCTCTTCATAATTGCAGTTTATGGTGTGAGATATGGTTACATTCACTGGGGACCAAAGAAATTGCAGTCATAATGTTGTGTGGCATTGAGAAAATGAATTTTTTTTTTCTGTCCGCGGGCCTCTCACTGTTGCGGCCTCTCCCTCCGCGGAGCACAGGCTCCGGACGCGCAGGCCCAGCAGCCACGGCTCACGGGCCCAGCTGCTCCGCAGCATGTGGGATCTTCCCGGACCGGGGCACGAACCCGTGTCCCCTGCATCGGCAGGCAGACTCTCAACCACTGCGCCACCAGGGAAGCCCGAGAAAATGAATTTTTTTACATGTCTAATGAAAATGATACTGATTTTTTTCAAGGAAAGGATTAAATACAGATTTTTAAAAATCACCTTAACTCTTTTTGACCATAAGTTTGACCATTTTCAAGCCTCTAGAAAAGTTGAAAGAATAGTACATTAATCATCCATATACTTCATCTAGTTTTACCAGTTGTTAGCATTTTGTCACATATGCTTTGTCTCTTTGTATACATTTTTTTGGTTGTTATTGGAACCATTTGCCCTAAATATTTCAGCAGCATTAACTCCTGTAAGTCTTTTAATTACTGTTTTGAATATGCCTGATCTTCAGTTTCAATAATTATATATTCCAGGTGAGCAGAACTGTAATAATTACATTTAACTTTAGCTTATAGCATTATCTCTACAGCATGATTTAATATTGAAGTTTTTTATTTTCTCTTTTTCAGAACAACAAGATATGGATTTGGATATAGAATTTGATGTACACCTTGGAATAGCTCATACCCGTTGGGCAACGCATGGCGAACCCAATCCTGTCAATAGCCATCCCCAGCGCTCTGATAAAAATAATGGTATGGACAGACTGTACATGCTCTGGAGTGTTTGTAGAGGGCCAATAATAGAAGAATGAAAACTCTGTTTTCATTATTTTAATATGGAAAATTTCAAGCATATTCAGATGTAGAGAGCATACAGAACCTGATATATCCATCACCCAGCTTTAACATTTATCAATACATAATCAGTTATATTTTTCTGTACCCCACCCAGATTATTTTGGAAGCCAATAGGTATCATATAGATAGATATATCACAGATAACTAGGTATCATAGCATTGAATTAGTAATTATGTAAGTGTGTATCTCTAAAAGGTAAGGACTTCGTAGATTGATTTATCTCCTAAGTCTCCTAAGAGACTTTTCCTTTTCTCTCCTTTCTTCCTTGCAGTTTACTCTATTGTTTGTCCTGTAGAGTTTCCTACAGTCTAGATCTTGCTAATGGCATGCATCCTGTGGTGTCATTTCACATGACTCTCTGTCCCTTCTATTTGTTATAAGTTGGTATGGTATTTGTTTGTACCTGTAATGTTTGGATGTTTTTCTTTTTGTGTTAGGTCATTGATAATCATTGCCAATATTAATTATTTCTTTAGGGGTTATAAAATGGTGATAGTCTAATACAATCTTTCCTTCGTCATTTATTATCTAAAATACTTCTATAAAGAGAAACTTCTCCATATTAACCACTTGATTACCCTGATGTACAGATTGTATAGGAAAGGCAAGATAAATGGTTGATTTTTTTCCCCTTTATTTACCATTTTCCAAATGAAGCGGTTCTAATGTTCTAAGGTGAATAGAGTTCCTTTTTATAATTACTGTATTATTATAAATTCATGGATTTAAAATTTCATTTGTTTCAAAACACTGAAGTAATTATCTGTATTGATGCACAAAACTTCCCATCTTTAGTCATTGGGAGCTTATTTAGGTTGACTCCTGAGTCCTTTTGATGTGACCCAAGTAGGCTCAGTAGTCTTTGTTATTTTCTGGTAGTTCAAGATGTTGCAGGTTTATCTAATCCTGCCCCAAACCTGGAATCAGCCATTTCTCTAAGGAGTCCTAGTTCCTTTCAGTGGAAACGATAATTAAAGACTATAAACCTGGGTGCAGTGGTGGCTGCGACATGGGGGGCCCGGAGCAGATGCTGGAAGTAGCGGTGGGTACCACGGAGCCAAGGCCTGAGGCGGTGGGCGTGGCGACCACCGAAACACAGCGCCCTCTGCTCCCTCCTCTTGCGGTGCCTCGTCGCTCCGCTCCATCAGCTGCTGTGAGCCAGCGCCTCCGCCCCAGGAAAAGAAGGGGTGGCGATGAATAAGACCACCATCTTCCCCCCCCAGACCAAAAGGAGTAGTAGAAAGCCTGTCTTTCACGATCCCGGGACACAGAGTCTTCACTCAGTGATAGTGGCGGGAGCAGCAGCAGCGGCAGCAGCGGCAATAGCCAGGGCCGGGGGGCCAGAAAGTGGCTTAAACCACCTCATCGCTGGGCCCAGCGCCAGCACCCCCAGCCCGTGCCAGGCAGTCTGCATTTGTGCCAAGGCCCTGGCTTGCACCTCAGCCAGATCCTGAAGGAGGCCCACTTTCATGGCCGACAGCACCAAGGACGGCCTCCCACATGATGTGCTGGCAGTTTCTTGCCTTCTGTGAGGGGACAGTGCCGTGCAGATTTGATATTTCAACTTAACAGTGTTTTAAAAAGTTGCACAAAAAAATGCCTGTTGGCTTTTCAGTCGATATTTGAAATAACAGGTTAACAGGCAGTTGTTTACTTCTGGTTTTGCTGCACTATTGTGATTAAAAAGGGGTTTTGAAGCTATTTTTTTATAGGATTCTTTTGAGGGTGGGTATCAGATCTGCATCAAAGTAACCGTAGGAGGAAATCTCATCTGCCTGTTGAATCCATAGTTTGTCCAATTCAGATTGATTTCTAGATCTGTCAATTAGAAATTCTACTTCATGTAAAAAGGCCTTTTAAAAATGCAGAATCTTCAATTTTTAAAATTCAGTAAACTAGAGAAGAGTATCTAGTTTCCATGAAAAAAAAATGAAGTTTTTTTTCCAAAATATAGAATGCTTGATTCAGTTTTGCCCTGAAATTAATTGCCATACCACCTCTTAGCATGTAGATGTCCTGTTGAAAGTACTCGCTCCTTTGTGCCAGGAGAACAATCAGATCCAAGTTACACTGTGTAAGTAAGCATCCTCCCTGATAACTGTCTTCTCTCTTTGTTATGTATTTGTATTTCCAGAGAGGTCTTTCAGACTCTTGGATAATTAGATAACTTGTTACCATTACTCCTCCAAAGCCTACATCTCAGACTCAGAAAACATTGCTCAGTTATGACAGTCAAGAAACATGTGATGACTTTTTGTCTTACAAACTTTTCCAGCAGTAGCTTCTGTGATCTCATTGATAACTCCACCTCCTAGTGTCGAGAATTAAGGAGCAGGTGAAGGCCGACAAAGTGTAAGCTCTCTGAACTGATGTCTGAAGTCACAAGTATTTTGAAACTGTTGGAGAAGGGTTTACTTTATGCTTAAAGTAACCCCCAACAGTAACTAGGGGGCCACATTCCACCACTGAAACTGGAAAGACTGGTATGGCTTAGAAATACATCAGCAGAGGCACCTCTAGAAGAAACAGCACAGTAGTATTTATTTAGAGATGGATTGTTCCCATGTTATTTAGTCATGCTAGAGAACCACCCACGTTTGAATAACGAAGGCGTAGATGTGTCTTCTGCTGCAGTGACAAGCTGTGTGAACACGGAGCCAGGATGCATCAGGTCATCTCCTTGGGAGAGTGCGGGGAGGGACAACCTGCCATTCTACGTGGAGGAAAGTGCCTTAGAGTCTGCTGCCTGCTCTCACCCTCCACTTCACTGGGAGTCCGCACAGCGCACACAGCACATCTGAGGAGCATGGATAACTCTAGAAGGAACTTTCCTCTTTGTCAAGATTAGAAAAGGACACAGGGGACAGAGTGAGATTTTCTTGTGTGACAGAACTAAAATTTGAAGATGAGGCCTATAGGAAGAGGGCAAACATATGTATCTCCTTTCCATGGTTTGTTCCTCTAAATGGGTAGAGTTGAAAGGTCAGTTACTTGAAGTAGAAATGTAGAGTTGTGAGGGAAAGTTTCAGCATAGGCCCATGCTTACGGAGGGCATGGTTTGTCCAAGAATTTTTTTTTTTTTTACTACAATCTCCGAAGTTCTAAAACCAGATGTTTGATGAGGATTTTGGATCATAATAGGTTTGACGGCAGGGAATATGGAAAGGATACATTGCTAATATTTTATCCAACAAAAAGGCAAACAGCAACTAAATGCTGTAAGAAGACAAGCTCTCAGGCACACATGTACACAACACAATTCAGTAATACCCAGGAGGACTCCTGCAGGCTTAATGGATGGCAGCCTGCTGAAACAAAACGTGCATTAACAAGAACATGTAAAACTCAGGAAAGCATGTGTCCTTTTATTTCCCACCCAGCTGAAAGAAATGAAAGATGAAACCATCATTGAAACAAAACAGTTTTTTTCCAAATAAGTACAGTTATAGTGCTGGGCTAGCAATTAACTCTTTTGCCCTGTTAAACACAAGAATAATCTCCATCCCATTCTGCATATTTTCTACAGCCTTGGCACCTTGAGATACATTTCTGTTATGAGGCTACTTGATAGTAAATGGTCATCTTTTAAAAATTCTGTTATCTCAAGCTAGTAACACCATGTACTTCTATACTGCACTGCCAAAAAAAAAAAAAAAAAAACACTAAACCAGGTCTTAGAAGTGCCATTGCACCTAGGTCTTTTCAGTGAGCAGAGCTAGGAAATATATATACCTCTGTGTATGTGCATGTATAAATTTAAAGAGAAAACACAACGTAATTTTACACTAACACTTTCAGTTCAAATCCAGGGCTGTAAGGTTTTTACTTAACCTCATCGATTTATGTATTTCTTTTCAGTCACACTTGAAAACTTAGTTCTTAACACCAGCAACATACTTATTTGATCTATCAGATGCTACATGTACAATGGAATCATAATGTCAACACTACCATAACAGTATGTTGACTGTTTTTGATTTTTTTTGTACTTAGGGTATATCTCTCTAGGGATGTATAATCAAATTACTATGTTTTGGAGTCACTTGGACTAATCCTTCTGTATGTAATTGTTCTACTAGCTGGGTATAGCATTATGTTAATATGTTTTATTTTGAGTTTTAGGAATTGATTTTCTTTAAAAAATAATTTTTATTTAAAACTATTTAAAATATTTGCATAGTTCTGAGGTCATACCTATAAAAAAGGCATACTAAAATAAGTCTAGCTTCTATCTTATTTCCTCTTCCTTATTCCATCTCTTCCTGTATATAAACATTTAACAAAATTTTTGAGTTATATGTATGTATGTGTGTATATATATCCCTTTGAGGTAAGATTTTGTAGTTTAATTCAGTAGCTACGTTTTTAGGTTTTTCATGCTTCACATAATTATTGGATTAGAATGTTAACTACTCAAACTTTTAATACTGGCAAGGTCTTTATAAAAGATTTCTGAAAAACTATATGTTATATTTTGAGAATTTGGCTTTAATTTTAGGCTTTATATCAGCTATTTATGATTCTCTGTGTTCTAGCATTAAAATTTTAAGATTTATTTTTGTAATATCATTTTGTGGTATCTTTTCTTTCTTAGAAATCTAGTGAAGTGTTTAACATTTGGTTTGTAATGAACGTATTCAGTTCAAGCTCACTTAATGTCAGATCTTTAAGTATATTAAAAAACATGTTGATAATTTGATATAAAATTGAATTTAGTGGTAATTTCTCTCCTGATTTACGTGAACTTTAAATAAGAAATCCACATTAGTTGCCTTTACTTTACATACACTGTCAGTGGCTACAAATAATACTGTCAACTCCTGATTGCACATTCTTACATTTTTGAAAGTTATTTAATCAAAAAAAGATGAAAATTATCCCACTGTCATCTGTATTTGATCTTGAAATGCTTCTTTAACTTTAGTTTATCTGACATTCTGGGAGTTTTCTGGGCCTCAGGTAAGTAAACTATAGAACTGAGTGTCCGTTTTTTCTCAATTCTTTAACTTTGGTTTTAAACTCATTTAGTGTAAATTGGATGAAGCCTTTCTCTTTAAACTTAGGAATGTTTTATGCATAAGAATGAATGAACAAAGAAGTGAGAATAATAGTTATTTAGTTCAACCCTTTCATTTTGCAAATGAGGAAACTGGCCCAAGGAACCTGCTTCTTTTACATGGTGGCACTGGGCCGGTAGTTTAGCCACAACTGAAGTTGATGTCTCTAGACTCCAGTTTATTATATTAACCCACTATACCCACCTCTTAGCACTGTGTGCTTCTACATGTGAACTGTGCTGCTGATCTACCTGAGGGTGATCTGATGATGAAAAGTGAATAATACTTGATTACAGCTGAAAGTATAGCATGTAACAAATTTTTTGACTTGAGAAAAATCTCTTAATAGTAATGGCAATTTATAGTGTTTATTAGACCTATAATTTTTTGGTCATCAATACTTTTATCTCTTTTAGAATTTATTGTTATTCACAATGGAATCATCACCAACTACAAAGACTTGAAAAAGTTTTTGGTAAGTAAAGTGACCTAAAAAGACTACCAGTCTTTGAAGAACACTTCTAATGAGAGCATTGAGGTTGTTTGTTGGGATGTGCAGTAAATCCTATCTCGATGTGATCAAATAATTCCTAAGACAGTTACAAGGATATGGTGGTTTACTGGACTTTTTTTTGTTGACAGTAGAACTTTTTTGTTTCTTATATGAAAAGAAAATAATTATTTGGCTTGATTATAAATGACCCAAAAGCTTAAATAAAATTGGAATTTGGGGGGATGTCTTTGCATTGTGAGAGACCGTGTCATTTTTAAAAGATTCTAGGGTGTTAGAAGACTCAAGACAGATTGAATGAAGGCTCCATGCCCTAAATAGCTGTGTAGTATATAGTAATGGTAATGATGATGACTTCATGAGTGACTTCTCAGAGCTGTCCAGTTCAGCATTCTGCAGAGATGGAAACTTTCTGTACATGTACTGTCCCAATATGGTAGCCACTGTCCACATGTGGCTGTTGAGGTAGGATGAATGAGGAACTAAATTTGAAATTTTATTTCACTTTAAATTTAAATAGCCACATATAGCTAATGGCCATTGTATTGGGCAGTGAAATATCATCATTAAAGAAGGAATCATGGGCTTCCCTGGTGGCACAGTGGTTAAGAGTCCGCCTGCCAATGCAGGGGACACGGGTTCGAGCCCTGGTCCGGGAAGATCCCACATGCCGCAGAGCAACTAAGGCCGTGCTCCACAACTACTGAGCCTGTGCTCTAGAGCCCGCGAGCCACAACTACTGAGCCCGTGTGCCACAGCTACTGAAGCCCGTGCACCTAGAGCCCATGCTCCACAACGAGAAGCCACCGCAAGTAGAAGCCCATGCTCCGCAACAAGAGAAGCCACCACAATGAGAAGCCCGTGCACCGCAACAAAGGGTAGCCCCCACTCGACCAACTAAAGAAAGCCCGCGCAGCAACAACGAAGACCCAACACAACCAAAAAAAAATAAATAAATAAATAAATTTATTTAAAAAAAAAGAAGGAATCATTATATTCATAATGGAATTAGTGGTTTGTGAATGTTATATATTTCATTGTATTTTAATTATTTTAAAATGTATTTAATTCATATATGACATATATAGATTTATATAATTATAAGTATGTTTGGTCACCTCACTATTTTGGATTCACCGTAATTAGATTGTGACCTTAATTTTAAAGAGTGGGTATTCAGGGTGTGGTGGTCAAAAAAAGACTAGAAGTTGGGTAATGAGATTTTTGAGGAAAAATTGTGTAGAAAAGATTTAGATATTATGAATATTTCCTTGAATGGGTCAAAATTTTTTCCTTTCTAATTACAGGAAAGCAAGGGCTATGACTTTGAATCTGAAACAGACACAGAGACAATTGCCAAGCTTGTTAAGTACATGTATGACAATCGGGAAAGTCAAGATACAAGTTTTACTACCTTGGTGGAGAGAGTCATCCAACAATTGGTATTAAACCACACTTTTAAAGATAATTATTGCCGACATTAATCACAATAAACGCTTAAAAATAACTTTGTTAAATAGGAATTATGCTTATTTCTTAAGTATTTTTTGCTTTTATTTCCCATGTATATAACTATTCAACTTGAATAATTTTGAGAGACTGTTGTTCTAGTGATTTTACTTCTTTCACTGTAGTTTAGTGTCATGGGAACTAAAAATAATCCAAAAGCAATTTGCCCAAGAACTATGCATACACACACATAAACGCATACACACCACACACAAACGTGTACACAGTACACAGAGTTGGGGATTCATCACTTTCTTGCTTCCTGCTCATCCAAGTTTTCTTCTAGTCAATAACTTAGCGAAGGGTAGCTTCGGTGAAATACACACTCTTTATTCTGGGATAATGGCTGCATGTCTCTCAGCGAGTACAGTCAACTCATTTTTCCTTATGGGGACTTTTCCTTGGCCCTGTACCTCTACAGAAAATTATTTCCCAACCCGAGAGAAAAGTGGTATTGTTTTTGATCTCATCCCAGTTGTCCTAATTAAAGATTAAAGATATCAAAGATACACAAAGGTCCAAATACATAGTGACTTCCACCCCCGCCTCCCCCTGCCCCAATCCCACTCATAACTCTGGCTTTCCCATTTAAAAGCCCTTTACTTCTCTATGAAGGTCCAACCCTTACCTCCCATCTCCACCCAAATCTTATGATGTCTGCAGCTAAAGGAGTCAGGAAGGTAGAGAAGATAGAGTACTGTTCCTTCTCTTTACTCAAGGCAGAGTAGTGTGCCTTCCCAGCCTTTTCTTGTTTCTACTCGTATAACTCAGTTTTTTTCTGTTCCTTCCTTCTCCTACCTTATGTTCCTCCTTTATTCATTCTTGATTTCCTTAGGCCCTGTCCCTGAGGAGTTTGGGTTGAGGGGGCGGTATGGTGTGCATGTTAATAATTGTGATTGTGTATATTTATGTCTCCAATATCAAGGACAAAAAGAATGGAAGTTAACAGTGGTATAAAATTACTGGGCCAGAGAATGGGTTTTGGATATGGAGCTTGGGATCTTTTCCGATTTTGCCCTTCCCTTACTAATGCATAGTATGGGAGCTATGATGTACCTATTGAGAAGTATTGGTAGCGTGTACAAAGGTGTCTTTTAAAATGGTCTGTTTAGGAGCTATTATCTACTGAGCCTATTTCAAGAGTGGACTTGGTTAAAAAGTGGATCTTGGATACATCAAAGCTCAGGAGTAAGTGTCTGCCTAAAATTCAGACTCATTTATAAACTAGTGCAAAAGAGTAGCTGTGTGAACAAAACATTTCTGTGCTGAAGCCAGTATATTTTAGGCATTTCGCATTTGATAATTGATTATAATATATATTGCTAATGCATTTTTTTTCCCTCTATAGGAAGGTGCTTTTGCACTTGTATTTAAAAGTGTTCATTTTCCTGGCCAAGCAGTAGGCACAAGGTATATATAAATTTAATAATGACTAATAATTATATGTATTTTGAAACTTTAGAATTATAAGCTTATTCCCTGTACACTATGAATGGCCCTTCACCATAACGGCTCTGTCCTTTTTTAGAGATATTTGTGTGAGTCATCCCTTGGTATCCATGGGGGATTGGTTCCAGGAGCTCCCGTGAATACCAAAATCCATGGATGTGCAAGTCCCCTATATAAAGTGGGGTAGTGTTTGCTTATAACCTAGATACATACTCCTGTACACTTTAAGTCATCTCTAGATTACTTGCATACCCTAATGTAATGTAAATGTTATATACATAGTTGTAAATACAATGCAAATGGTAGTGTGTAAATAGTTGCCAGTGTGTGGCAAATTCAAGTTTTGCTTTTTGGAACTTTCTGGAATTTTTTTTCCCCGAATATTTTCAATCTGCAGTTGGTTGAATCTGCAGATGTGGAACCCATGCATATGGGAGGTCGACTATATTTATTTTCATATGCCCTTCTTGTCTGTTGTTTTACCACTATTCCATGTAACAGAATCCCTTAACAAAGCAAAAACATTTTGGCATTTATAATTGGCCTTTTGTTTGTAGTGGGGCACCATTGTTACTTTGTGAATTTGGATGTTGAATATTTTGTAAAATATCCATATTTTTCAGAAATCTATATTCTAGACAGAGTCCTAGATAATAGTACCATTACTACTTTTGCTGGGATATTCAAGCCTAATCATGAAGTCCTTTTTAGAACAGTGTGGAACCCTAAGAGTTGGTAAGAGAGAGAGCTGTCTTTAAAATGAAGTCAAGGGGACTAATGTTCATATATTGTTCACACATCAAAAGAAAGGTTCCATTTTACATTAAAAAGGAGAAAACTTTCTAATGCATCACTATAGAATAGGGGTCTGCAAACTTTTTCTGTAACAGGCCAGATAGTAAATATTTTAGGCTTTCTGGGCTATGTTGCCTCTGTGGCAACCACTTAGTTTTGCTGTCGTAGTGTGAAAGCGGTTGTAGAAAATGTGTAGAAGAAAGGGCATGGCTGTGTTCCAGTAAAAATAGACAAACCTGGCCTGTGCGTCATAGTTGGCTGACCTCTGAATATTTTTTAAAAACTCTGTTTATGTCGTTCTTTTGTTATATCTGAAGTCGAACTTGGAGGGAGAGTTTAAACATTATTTGCAGAGGTTCCCTCATCATTTAAATTTTGTATCATTAGTGCATTACTTATAAAAATGGCTTAATTCTGTTTAATTCTGTACTAACAGACGAGGTAGCCCTTTGTTGATTGGTGTACGAAGTGAACATAAACTATCTACTGATCACATTCCAATCCTCTACAGAACAGGTAAAAACTATTCCCACATCATGCCATGGGAAAAATGTATAAATTGAGTGCAGTAGTTACAAAGAATTGTTTTCCTAAAATTGATTAAATGCCCCTTTGGTCAGATCCACTCATATATATAGTTCTGTCTAGACATGAAAAGAATTTGTTTTTGTGATTTCTCTGACGAGTAGAATTTTTTTCTGTTGTATATCCTTAGCTAGGACTCAGATTGGATCAAAATTCACATGGTGGGGATCACAGGGAGAAAGAGGTGGGAAATGCACTCTGCATGATGGGGAGGAATCTTATCCTCTTTTGTTCATTCTTTACTAATTCTTTGTTCTTGGAGTGAATGACTGTGCTGGGCCTCTAAAAATATGCTTATTTTATGGGGAAACATATTTTGACATTATTTTTCTAATTTGTGGGAGTGTATTTTGTCTGTCTGCTTTTGGCATTTAGAAAACTGCTTTTAATAATTTGTTTCTTTAAGATCTCTGAGATTTGAGGAAATAGTTGAAATTTTAAAGTTTTTTCCTTTGTTTTAAAGTAAAACCATGTAGGCTGCACTATTATAAATAAGATGCTGAGATTAGGAAAAGAGCATTGTGTTTGCGTGCTAGGCTATTGTAGATTGACCTCTGTGGTAGTTATTTGAATAATTTAGCCTAATTTTTTTTTTTTTTTTTTGCGGTACGCGGGCCTCTCACTGCTGTGGCCTCTCCCATTGCGGAGCACAGGCTCCGGACACGCAGGCTCAGCGGCCATGGCTCATGGGCCCAGCCGCTCCGCTAGCCTAATTTTTAACTGAAATATGTTTAAATGGATTTTGTTTTATGCATGACATTTTACATTTATATTTTTACATTTGATACCTGATGGGCTTTGTTTGAATTTGGAGTTTTTTTAAAATTTACATTTGAAGTTTATCTTTTTAGCTGTACAAACTGGATCATTTTATTGATATAATTAGACAAAAATGGTGTGTTATTTTTGTGTACTTTTTTACTAAAAGCTCTCTCCGTAAAAGACACAGGGAATGGTAAATTCAGGAAATTGAAACCCATATTATTAATGCATAGTTCTTGATTTCTTGAAAAAGATGTAGCAAAGTACCCTAAACCTATTCATCTTTAGATAGTAGCTGCTTTCACTGTTTTACCTAGAGCAAAAGTTATTTCCTTAAATAACCTTCAGTCCTGAGATGTTAGAACTTATTTTCCTCCCCCCCCTCCCTCTCTTTTCAGAAAAAAAACTAGCCTACCAGTATAAATTTTGGATCCAGAGTTCCAGATTTCTGTTAATAATTCTGCTTATGTATATATTACTTATGTGATATATTACCTTGTACAATGTCTTAGGCTGCTTTTAGAAGCAATGGAAAAACACTGGCTAAGGTCTTAAGAAGTTGGAAGAAAAACTTATCGTGAGACATCTTTTTGAGATCAGGGGTTGTGTTTTAGTAACCCTGATTTCTCTAGCTCCTAGTAGGTAGATAATGTATGGCTCAGCAGAGTTTAGTTTAAAAAGTACAGCCTTTTATTGAAGAGGCTGTATAAAGGGGAAAACACTGGACTGGCTTTCAAGCATTTGCTGTTTTCTCCAGGTGTAACTACTGACCAAATAAAGCAGGATGATAATAATCGTTTCCACTTAAGTGAAATCAGAGGAGATAAACAATAGATGGGAAGACATTTTACAGATTGTAACAGTCATATAGATGTCAAGTGGTAATATTTTTTTCATTTAATTAGGCAGTGATACCTTGAATTCTTCTGAATATTGTATTTAAATATACCCTGTTACTTGAAGAAGGAAATAACCAATATTTGTAGAAAGAATATGGTGAAACTCAGCTCCAGTAGGACATTTTATAACCAAAGGTAGTTTGTATTTAAAAATTTTTAAATGTAGGTGCTGGCCTATCCTTTTGCCTGTTTTTTAATTCACCTTTTTACATACAGTAAAGTTCACTCTTTTTGATGTACAATTTCATGGGTTCTGTCAAGCGCATAAAGTTGTATAATCACCTCCACAATCAAGATAAAGAACAATTTATCCCCGAAAAAGTTCCCTCAGCTGACCCTCTGTAGTCAACCCTTGTCCCCACACCCAGCCCCTGGCAAACACTGATCTGTTTTATCTTTTTATAGTGTTATCTTCTCTGGGATGTCATCTTATACTTGTTTTTCAAAGTGTGGTATCTTTTCTGCTATTGAATTTGGATGGAAAGAGCTATTTTACTTTCATGCCTAAAACACACCAAATAATCATGGATTGTGGAGAACTTTGAATGTATGTTACTAAGAATAATTACTATCAAGTTTTTATAGACATGCATTTTAGAGGATGGACACAATATGAGTTTTTACAAGTATATTTATGGTGTCCTCTGGCCATTGTATCCATTGGTTACAAGGTCCACTATGACCTGATCTTAGAGAAAGGTGCTTTTTTGTCTCTGTGACATTTATATAGCCTTCAGTTAATAGTATTTTCTGTATTTGGCAAATTTGTCAAACTTCATTATGCCTTCTAGTTTTGACTTCAGTTGTGAATAAGCAGAGAGGAAAAAAGTTCTTCATCAATAGCTTGACAAATTAAGTAGAAATGCCAGAATTCTAAAGTGCTAGAAGTAAAAGATATTATCATTGCAAAAGGACTGTACTTTATTCTGACATGAAAGTAATGTAAGAAAATCCAATTTCAAGAAAGGAGAGGTTCTGGGTTTATAGTTCCAGTCCTTAGCAGTAGCTGCCATGTATGATATACCATGGTTAGAGACTTATAAGTATCTTTGTTTTGTTTTTAGATCAGAATTAGTGTAGCCTGAACTTTGACTTGTTATGCTGACTTACTGTTAAAATCGAGAGAAGTTTTGTTAGGAGATAATAAAAATATGCCACTAGGCTTCATTTTATTTTTCACTGCACAGTTTTGATATTTTTAATGTAACTTTAATTATAAGTTTAAGTATGCAAACTTATATGTATTAATTTCATTAAGTTTTATATGAAGTTAAATTAAAATTAGGCTATACATAAATTAAAAAAAGACTTAGTGACATTAAATATTTGCCTTTTACTTGGAAAAGAAATATTACATTAAAGAACGTATAACACAGCACTGTATCTGCCACGCTGTCCTTAATAGTTGCTCTTTCTCTCTATGCCCGTTGTTCTTGTTGGCTTATTGCATGGAAATAGGGTGATCTACCTGGCATTGAAAAGTTGCTGGAATTATTATGCATTGCTATGGTTTTTTGTTGATTTTGTAGAAAATTATGTATATTTCTGTATCAGCCATGGTTTTCTACATGTGTGCTGATTCTGTTAACTCTATAATATAGGCAAAGATAAGAAAGGAAGCTGTAATCTCTCTCGTGTGGACAGCACAACTTGCCTTTTCCCCGTTGAAGAAAAAGCAGTGGAGTATTACTTTGCTTCTGATGCAAGGTGAGCTTCCTTGGTTGATTCAGAGAGAATTCTTAGTAAAACTGTTCATGCTACAAGAAACCAAGAAGTCATTTTGTATATATCTAGTCATGCTGTAGAGGAGAACTTTGTTAATTAAGGATGTGAAGGTGACCTTTTTGGAGATGGTGTTCTAGAACGTTTTTGCTCTCAATTCAAAGTATGTAGGTCAGTGTACAAAGGAGATAAGTCCTTGAGACTTGTTCCGGTGTATTTACTCTGAGCTCGTGGTTTTTTTTTCCTCTTCTTTTAAGAGCCTTAACCCAGGTTTTATAGGAAGGAGAGATTTTAGATTGGAGAGTAGAATGGCTTAGGAGCATACCAATTATAGTATAATTGCTAACCTATATTGTAGTTTTAATCCAACGTGGACATATCTTTTTAATTCAGAAGTATTTGGCAGCAGAATCACTTTTATATAGGAAATAGTATTAGACTAGGACATTTTGAGAGAAAATGCAGTGGGGATGCTTAGAGGCATTTATAAATGAAATTCGAATAGTAATGAGGATAAAATGGAATCACTCAAATCGCCAACAGCTATTTGAATCATTCATTGTGCCTGAAAGTAAGGGGATCTAAAAATGAATGAGCATGCAGTTCACGACTGCAGGGGATGTATTATCTCAGTGAGAAAACAAGCTTTCCTGTTGTCTAAATTTTACAGGTGTGTAGGGTACGTAGTTGGTGCTGAGATGTGTCATTGCTGTCATTAGGTAGGTTTGTTACAGAGTTGACAGTTTGGCTTAAGTAATCTGGAAGTTGCAGAAGTGTCTCCCTCTTTCATTCACTCATGCATTCATATTGAACATTCCAGCAAAGCCATGTGCTCGGCTCAGGAGATAATGGCGGGTAAGAATAAAAATGTTACTTGTCCTTAAGGAGCTCTTCCTTAATGGGAGAGACAAATTTTAGTCAGTGGTCACCAAGTATAGAATTCCAGCTGTGACACGAACTACAGAATGCTTATAACAGGGTGACTTAACCCTCCTATGGGTGCATTTCTTTAAGGGAATGGTGCTTGAACTGAGAGTTAAGGAGATATTAGGAGTTAATTAGGTAAGGAGGTGGAGGGAAGAACAGTCATTCTCTGCAGATGGATCAGCCTGTGAGATCTTGGGCTGGGTGTGAGTGTGGCTGGAATAGGGAGAGGAAGTTTGGTGGGAGACAAGGCCAGAGAAAGAGGTGTAGGGGTCATGGTGAAGGCATTTTGCTGTTTTCCTAAGAGCTAAAGGGAAGCTGTTGAGCGGTGTGTTGGTGAGGGAGAAATCTTGATTAGGGTTGTCTTTTGATGTCCATTTTGGCAGAAAAGGAGAGTGGATGAGGGAGGTTAGAGGGAATGTGGGTGGAAGTTGGGAGGTTCCTGCAGTAGTTCAGCCAAGGGCTGATGGTAGCTTGAACTGGTTTGTGGTGGTGGACACAGAGAGAAGCTTTGGGAAATATTTAGGAGTTATGATTTTAGGACTGGTGATAGGTAGGATGAAGAGGAAATAAGCATGCTTTCTCATCTGATCTCATCAAATTGGTTGCCACACAGAGTTCCTTTTCTTCATTGTCTGCAGTGACCACCCCCCCTCCTTCATTTCCCTGTAGGGAATGGCATTGATAACCAGAAAGTTATCAGAGATATTGCAGGTTGATAGACTTTGTATTTAAACTTGGTCCTTTTGTCCTAATGATAGTTGTGTTTATAATAATCATCCTAGATTATTGATTGTACTGTCTCCTTGAACATTTTTAGTGCTGTCATAGAACACACCAATCGTGTCATCTTTCTCGAGGATGATGATGTCGCTGCAGTGGTGGATGGCCGTCTTTCTATCCATCGAATTAAACGGACTGCGGGAGATCACCCTGGACGAGCTGTACAGACCCTCCAGATGGAACTCCAGCAGATCATGAAGGGTGAACCTTTCTATCCTGTTACACCTTGGTGTCCTCGATGGAAAGGATATTTTCTCCTTCCTGACCTGGTGTAGGAATCTGATAATACAGATTAGTGAAGGGATAACCCCAGGAAGGGGGATGATTCTTTGGAGAAATTGTCTGCTGTTTTGACAATACTTCTTCAAACAAATTCATGGTTTCTTGTTTCTAACATGAAAAAAGAAATCAGTTGTTTAAGTGGTACTTGATGTTTTAAGATACTTTATAAACATAGTTTGTGTTCTATTCTTTGTTCCTCTCTTATTCTCTCTGTGCCTCAGTTTTCTCATATATGAAATGGGGATAATAGGATTTACCTCATTAAGGTTGTTTTGGGGATTAAGCCCTTACAACAGTGTCTGACATGCTTAGTGAGCTCTATATAATGTTTGCTACTATTAACTATTGTGATTATGGTGATTTTGGTTTTTAATGTCCTTTCTGATGGGATTGTGGTGAAAAACAAGCTAACGTTTATTGCATAATGGCTATATGTCAAGTCTTTACTGTATTAATCCACACTACCACGCTATGAAATAGCTGCTAGAACAGATCATTTTACAGATTAAGGAATTTCCCAGAGCTGCTTAGCTATTAAAAGATAGAATCATGATTTAAACCTAGATCTGACTCTAAAACTTAAGCTTGTCCCACTCCCCTGTTTTTCTATAATTGCATATTTTAGGTATGAAGTTAATAAAAGTATTTTTCCTCCGTGTTCATTTTTCTCCCCATTGGGTAAAATGTCATATATGAATATTGTTCTCTACTGCATGACCTTACTAAGATTATATTGAAGGAGATAGACTTTTAGTTGAATACAAATTTCTTACCCTTTGGCTTGTTAATTTTTGTTTTAATGATACAATTTATATTACTTTAGGCAACTTCAGTTCATTTATGCAGAAGGAAATTTTTGAGCAGCCAGAGTCAGTTGTGAACACAATGAGAGGAAGAGTCAACTTTGATGACTATACTGGTAATTACATGTGAATTATGTTATTATTTCAAAGTCTCTCATGGGGGTTGACGTTGACAGCCTTATAGGGTTCATTGTCCTTTGTAGAATAACTATGGCTGCCAGCCATCAGTGGAGCCCAGTCCTCTTTTAAAAGTCCTTCCGTGTGTGATTCCACTGATATGAGGTGTATCTAGGTTAGTTAGATTTGTAGAGACAGAAGGTAGATTAGTGGTCACCAGGGGCTGGGGAGAGGGGGAAATGGGGAGTTAGTGTTTAACGGGTATAGAGCTTCAGTTTGGGACGATGCCAAAGTTCTGAGATGGGTGATGGTCATGATTGCACAACAATGTGAATGTGCTTAATACCACTGAATTGTACACTTACAAATAGTTAAAATGGTAAATTTTATGTTATGTATATTTTACCACCATAAAAAATAAGGGAATAATAATAATGGTTGCCAGGCGCTGAAGGGACAGGGGAGTGGAGAGTGACTGCTAATGGATACGGGTGTTTTGGAGGTGATGAAAGTCTAAAGTTAGATAGTGGTAATGGTTGCACAACTCTGAAATACTAAACACCACAATCATACACTGTCAAAGGGTGAATTTTATGGTAAGTGACATACCTCTAAAATGGTTATGAAAAATATAAAAAATGCCTAGGAAGTCACATTTGAAAATTGTTGTCAGTTATGGGACTATTAAGGTGATTTTCCTGGAGAAAAAAAAAAGTCCTTCAGTGTACCATTAAGAACATTTAACTTCTTTTCAGTACAAAAATCTTTTATTGGGTACCTACTATGTACCAGGGACTGTTTTGAACACTGTGAATTCTCAGAAGAATGGGACCTGGTCCCCTTGTTGGGAAGCTTGCTGTATCTGTTCAGCCTAGGTTTTCTCTCTCAGTTTATAAATGAGTGAAGTGTGAACTTCCCAGAGGTTTTCCAGGTGTTTGCCTAATGCCTTATGGGATAACCTAACCTGTACCTTCCTGCCTGTTTAAGTTGGGGTGACAGTGCAGCTCTGGTCTTACTTCTGGAAGTTCTCTCTAGACCTTGTGTTGCAGGAGTTTCTGCACCTTGCTGGGATGAGCTTGAGATTGACTTTCTGTGGTCATAGGATATCCATAAACTATCGCTAAATCACATTTTTGGAACATTCTTCATGACCAGTTTAATAAACAGTTTAACAGACAAGCTTTGGGCTAAGCTTCTCAGTGTTAGGAATCAGTTTTGGAGAAATTATATCTGGTATGCAACAATCTTTTCCTGAATTTGTTATGTTATACATATAATATTAAGTGCTTTCTCTTTTATGTCACGTCCTGCTAACTGATAGAGAATGCTTCTCTGAATAAATGCGGTTTTTGTATACTTTTCTTTTCTGGAGGCATCAGACTCTTTCTCAGCAGGTGAAATTTGTTGAAGGCTGAATTATAAGTTGAACATCTGGTGAACATGGTGTGTGGAGCACCATGCTGAACGTATCAGGGACTGTAGGAAAGTTATCTCTGCTGTGGTCTCCCCCTTGAGGTTCTTAGAAGGGGGATGAATACATAATTAACTATTTAAAGAAAGGTAAAATATGATAAATGACATTAGAAACACAGTTTAATGTTGAAATGTTTAAAGTTTAGTGTTGAATTTAGAGAAAGTAGAGAATGAATCTGTTTGTGGACAGGGGGCCAGGGAAGGCTCCATGAAGTAGGCAGGTGGTGCTTTAAAGGATTTGGAAGGTTTGAATAGGTAAAGATGAGATGGGAGCACTGCAGTTGGGTAGAATGCATTTGCTAAGAGGAGATAGTAGAAAACCATCAGAAATTTGTTTGTGAAATAATATGTAGTCCAGTTTGCCTGCCACATCTAGTACTAGAGAGCAGTAAGTCTAGGGAAGAAGGTGAGAGGAACTGCCCAGGAGGGCCGTGAACGCATTCTGTTGAGTGTGAAGGGTACCTCCCTTTGTAGAAATTGCAGAGCTGTTAGGAGACTTAGGAGCCAGGGGTGATCGGAGCTTTACTGAAGTGACCTGGGTACCAGTCTCCAGTGTGCATTGGAGGAGCGAGAGGCTGAGATGCAGTCGCCAGTAAGGATGTTGTCCCATCTGGGGTAAAGCCATGGGGAATGGGAGGGCAGCGGGGGGCCAGGAGAGAAACAGGAGCACTCCAGAGCAGGACCTGTTATCTGCTGGTGTGGGAGAGGGGGTTGTGGAAGGTGGTTGAACTGGAAGAACGGGGAGAGTAGCAGTAAATACTGTTATGGTATGGAATGGAAATAAGATTAGGAAAAAGTTTTGTTTTATAAGGGAAAAGAAGGAGATAAACTTTGAAAAGTCATGATTTTAAAAAGCACTTTTATCTATGGTATGTGTTCCTCATAAAAGTTCTATAATATAAACAGGATAGCCGTTATCTTTTTTTGTTGTTAAGATAAGGAATTTGAGGCTCTGTCAGTTTGCGGTCTGGCCAAAGGTCACACCGCCAGTTATTTAACGGAGCGAGACTAGCCTCCAGTGTTCAGTGGTGTTCACGCTCCATCCCACCCCTTTCCTCCAGACACTCCTGCTGTAGTAGTGGTCTCCCTTACCAGAAGTAGGAGCCTCTCCAAAGCATCAATTCAGACCATGGGCGACTCCTCCCAGAACTATCCCAAACGCCCCTCGGCCATCAGGGAATTTGCTAGGACTAATTTTAGGGAAATGCTTGTGACCAGCTAATCTCACTATCTAACCTCCCTGTCCTTCTTGGTCATCATCTGAAATAAAAGTCTCTCTGATAGTCTGTCTACTTTATACTTAGTCATCTCCAAACTGATTTGCCTTTGCGTGACTCCCTACCCAGCCTCTTAATGTTGTTTCCTTTTCCCTCAAGTCTTTTCAATACATGCCGAGGTCTGAGACAGAGATACACGAAAAGGAACAGCCAGAATGCCAGTCTGGCTGGGGTGGCCTGGGTGAGAGAAGTGCTAGGAGATTAGGTCAGAGTGAAGCAGGAGGCAGGGCTTGTGGCCACTTGAAGGCCATGTAAGGAGTTTGGACTTCATTCCAAAGTTACTTGGGAAGCCAGTGAAGCTTTTCGTTGTTTTATTTTGTACTTAGCTAGTTTCTTTTTTTTTTTTTTTTTTTTGCGGTACGTGGGCCTCTCACTGCTGTGGCCTCTCCCGCTGCGGAGCACAGGCTCCGGACGCGCAGGCTCAGCGGCCATGGCTCACGGGCCCAGCCGCTCCGCGGCATGTGGGATCTTCCCGGACCGGGGCACGAACCCGTGTCCCCTGCATCGGCAGGCGGGCTGTCAACCACTGCGCCACCAGGGAAGCCCCCATAACTAGTTTCTTAAAATAGAGAAATATAATCGGCCCTCTCAGTATTGAAATTTAAAAGGAAGAACGTAAACTATTCAAAAATATAAAAAGCAAAACGTATACCTTGGTTCCGTTTTGTAACTAGTTAAGGTAGAAGAAAAGAGTGGAGGAGATAAAGAGCAGGGGCAGAGTAGACAGACCGACGGTGGGTCAGATGGAGATGGATGCTGCCCACGGGCATGCTCATTGCTCTTATCAGCCAGACGCTGAACTGTCTGGTAGCCACACAGTGCCTTGGACAGTGTATTCACTTGGTAGGTGCTCAGAATATTAGTTGAATAATTGAATGAATGTTGGATGAAAATTTCTCACAGGTAGAAAACTAGCCATGTGTAGAAGGACCCATAGACAAGGCACCCTTAGCAGAACACATACATGGCTATAGAGACAGAAAGAGGACAGACTCATTGGAGGGTTTTGTGATCAGATTTATGTTTTTAAAGAATCCCTCTAAAAGATCATTCTTGCTGTGTGTGGAGAACAGGCTCTAGGAGGTAGAGAATAGAAGTTAGGAGAGTACGGCTCTTGTCCAGGGGAGGGATGTTGGACTTGGCTGATGGTGTTAGAGGTACAGTTTGAAGGTGGGGCTCACAGGACTTGCTTGTGCAGTCGCTGTTGAGCAACCAAGGATGGATGACCCTGCCTTTAGGTGAATGGGGTGGCATTGACTGAGATGGGAAAGACTGAGAGGAGAGTGGTTTATATTGTGTTCAGAGCACTGTTCTGGGCATGTAATGGAGGTGAACACAACTAAGACAATTTTTTTCCCAAGCAGGCTTACTGAGATATAATTAGGTATAATAAAATTGACTGTTCTTAATGTATAATTCAGCGAGTTTTGACCAACTTCCACAACATGGTCATAATCCTAAACAACCTGTACAACAATCAAGAGTTAGCACAGATCCTTCACCGGAAAAATTTCCCCAAGCCCCTTTGTAGTCAGCCCTTTCCCCACCTCCAGCCACCAGCATCTACTGATCTATTGTCCGTGTCCCTATAGTTCTACCTTTAAGATAACCTTTTAATCTGAAGAGAGGAATGTAAAAATGACCGAACAAGGTAGGATGTGGTAGATACTGTAGTTGTGTAGGCGTGTCAGGGGGTGAGGAAGGTTAATTACAAGTTGGGGGTGGCCAGTTAAGTTCAGACTTATTACTTAGTTTACATTTCAAAACGAGAGAGAACTGTGCTTCCTAAGAGGAATGTGAATGCTTTAAAACAGCAGTGTTGTTTCCCAGATTGGCACTGGCCACTCATGATAAAGCGATTACCTGTTTCATATGGTTCTTTCCTAAATAATTATATCCACAAACTTTTATTTCAGTGAATTTGGGCGGTCTGAAGGATCACATTAAGGAGATCCAGAGGTGCCGGCGTTTGATTCTTATCGCTTGTGGAACAAGTTATCATGCTGGTGTAGCAGTAAGTGGCTTCTTAAAATTTTAGTTGTGTCATTTTGGGTATTAGAAGATATCTGCAGATAAACAGTATCTCCAGTAACACACCATGTCAAACTATTTTTTGTTAAAACATCGTGTTTTGTTTTCATGTTGTGATGGCAAAAATCAAGAAGGTTGGGGAGAGAAATTTTAATAGCTACTTGGAATTGTTTATCAATGGATCATCTGCTTTAGAAAGGTCCTTAGATATACAGGTAGACTGCCTGCAACTAACTTCATGAAAGGCAAAGAGTGGAAAAGTTCTTATGCCATCCTGGCCTTGCAGTCCACAGCGCATGCCTGCTTCCGTTAGAGCCATCACTGGGTTTTGTGTATCATTGTTCACTTGCCCCAGACAGATGGCTGTGTGAACCTCAACAGGATTTTACTAGGTAGGCCCATTTCTGCAAAGAAAGGAAGTCTTCTTTTTGATAGACTTTGTTCTTTAAATTGTTATTTTGGAAGCTGAAATTCTGTATCAAAGATGTGTGTTGGTTGTCAATATAGAAGCCTAGGAATTTAACAGTCTTTTAGTCCAATAAATCAGATCCACATGTAGTTTCCCTTATAAAGAGACAGGTTATGTGCTATTGATGTCAACTCCTGTAAGTACAGAAAACCCTTACACACTCAGTTTCTACTTTTAGGATTGATTTCCAAAGTTCATGACAGTAATTCTTTTATTTGCTGGGGCATAAATATTAATTATCTACACTTGTGGGAGCCATTCATTTGAGGAGTGAGTGAAACTAGCTGGTCACTCAACCCTTGCATCTCAGTAGGCTTTCTTCTTCTCTAAAGCACCCCCTTCTCCCGCCCCTCCCCACCCCCCGCCCCAAATTACATTGTCCTAAAAAGGAAAATCTGTGCAATTTTGAAGGGAAGAGTTGTTAGAAAGTGATTGTTTTGAGCACTGGAAAAAAAAAAAGAATGAATTAAAGACATTAGTGTAAATTAAGGGATTGCCTAATTTAGTGGTGGCTTAGATCTATTATTGAATGAGCCCTCTATTCAGAAATACAAAATTTGATTAAATGTTTCATCCAATGCTAAGCCTGAATTGTGGGGCATAAATTATATGTATGCTGTGTTAGAATTCTCTAATTTGAGAAGATGTAAGGGTTTTGTTTTGCTTTGGGTTTTCTGGTGGATGCTGAGACTACTGTAGTTAACAAACAAATATTAGAAATCCTGTGTGATTTAGCATACAAAATAGTGTCCTTGAATTAATTCTAGCTAGGTTATCTACCCCCTACTCTACCCTCCATACTACAGAGTTTGAAAATAGTGAGCTTTCGTAAACAAGATTTTTAAAGTATATTGACTTTTTTTGAGAAACAGCATTCTTTATGAATACATAGTATTTCTGAAATGTTTCATTTTTCATTCAGTGTTTATGATACATCTGTTATCATCTCATTTGAAATTCTCAGTGATTTGGTATTATATGAATTGTCATGTAAAGATTAGGAATTGGGAAGTTAGAGTTAATATACAAGCTAACTCAGAACAGTGCTTTTTCCACTTCTCAAAACATTTTATACATGCATTTATTTATACATGCTTTGATAATTGTCTAAAGAGACTTGTGCTAAAATATTAACAGTGCTTATCTCCTGGGTGGTGGGATTTTGGTTATTTTATTTTTTTATGCTTTAATCTCAGTTGTTTGTATTTTCTAACATTGCATTATGTATCATTTTTATAATCAGAAAAAGTGAAAACTATACATTGAGTCTGAGGAAGTCCAGTGAGAAAGAGTATTTGATGTAAAGTTGTATGACCAAGTCATCTTTTCTCTGCAGACACGTCAAGTTCTTGAAGAGCTGACTGAGTTGCCTGTTATGGTGGAGCTAGCCAGTGATTTCCTGGATAGAAACACCCCAGTTTTTCGAGATGATGTTTGCTTTTTCATTAGTCAGTCAGGTATGCTAATTTTAAAGACTTAAAGAAAAGGAAAGTCATTCTTTCTAACAACTATAGCATATGTTGGAAAAACTGATATTTAAAGATAAACTGGTTATTGCAGATAACTTGACAAATATAGGTTTATTTTGATGTTATGGAATTCTTAATGAGTTAGTAAAATGAACACATTTTACACTCAGAAGAGCTGAATTTTTAAAGACAAAGAAGGAAAGACGATCCTAAGAAGTCGGATCCTATTATTAAAAGTTTTACAAATTTATTCTTTTAAGTACATGTTTTAAATTTTATTTAAAACAAATGAGGGGGAAAGGGAGGGAGCTACGAATTGGGAATTTAGGATTAACAGATACACACTACTATATATAAAATAAACAACAAGGACCTACTGTATGGCACAGGGAACTATACTCAGTATCTTGTAATAACGTATAATGGAAAAGAATCTGAAAAAAATACATATGTATAACTGAATCACTTTGATGTACAACTGAAACACTGTAAATCAACTATACTTCAGTTAAAAAATAATAATAAAACAAATGATATTGTTGAAAGAGTAGTCAGTTTTCTGTTTTTGCATCTAAAAAACAGCATATATTGACTGCTCTGTGTGTGACTTTTGTCTTCCTTTTTACCCAGGCGAGACAGCAGATACCCTGATGGGTCTTCGGTACTGCAAGGAGAGAGGAGCTTTAACTGTCGGGATCACAAACACGGTTGGCAGTTCCATATCAAGAGAGACAGACTGTGGAGTTCACATCAATGCTGGGCCTGAGATCGGGGTGGCCAGCACAAAGGTAAGTTCTTGACTTAGTTCTCATGTGATTATTTACATAATCATAGTGTTGGTGAAACAGACTAATCTGTATCTTATATTTCATTTCTTAGCACTTATAGAATTCATATTATTTACTAATCGTAATTATTGTAAGCCTTAAGCTTCAGTAATAGATAAAGCACTTGTCGTCCCCCTTCCTCACACTCATCTTAAGAGTTTAAAAGGGGCAAGCGTGTATAATGTAAAGTTCATTTTGCAAACATCTCTTCTGACTATCCACATTCAACACTTATATTCCTCCTGCTTTGTGGGGCGGGATATGTGGTAAGTATAATGCCCCCTCTTAATTAAGTATAGTAGGGAATTAGAAAAATAACAAATTAGAAACACCCAGCTTAAGTCTAATAATTTTTGACATTTTTATTTACAGGTTTATACTGTCCTAATAAATGTGCCAAATATACACACTCCCTTTGAAGTTTGTAAAGAGGAGTACACTTTTGGTATAAAATTTGGCTATTTAAAAAAATAAATTGAGTATTATATGACAATATCTGTTTCTCTTTAGATATACATCTGTGGAGATTTAAAAGCACCTTCATTTTCATTTTTAAGGCCTAGTGAGACTACTTTCCTCTTTGAAATTGGGATATGCATAAATTTAGTACTAGTAATAAAAATAGGAATCTTAGAAAGTGGTATAAATGCAAAAGATGTTCTCCACAAATATATTACTCTTTATAGTTTCACAATTTCAGTTTCTTATCTTTTTCTGCCTAAGTCTAATATTTGTTACTGATTGTTGAATAAGATGCTTAGGTTTTGGTGGATTTGAGTTTAATTAAGGGAAGATGATGTTAACATATACAAACCACATTTGGTTCTTTTTCCATTTAAAGAACCTCATGGGGAATTTTTTTGTGGAAAAGTTATAATTCTTAAGTAAAAACTCTGAGTGAGGTTTTTGTTTCTTGGTTACTTTGATATTGCTAACACTACAATTTACAGAAAACTGAAGCCTGAATTTTCTCCATGTGGTGATTAAAACATGTAAGATATTTGTGCTTGGGTTTCCATTCTGTGCCTGAATGAATAAACAGCTGCCCTCAGCAGCAGCTTGTGGATTCTTGGAACAGTGTCCAGACAGACAGCTTTGATCAGGGATTAGAATCCAGACCCTTCATTCAAACACATTTGAAGCAAGGGCTTCAGTGTGGCATGTGTGGGATGTGGGATCATACCACTGAATGGAGGCTATTGACTTATCTTTTTATTGAATCTTTCTTGATCTGTGAGCTGCCAGGGGAAATGCAGTTTTTTTTGATTTCTAATTGTATCATTCATGAAAACTTAAATTTTCCTCAATGTTTTATTATAATATTCAAACATACAGCAGAGTTAAAAGAATTTTACATGAATACCTGTATATCCATCACCTAGATTCTGCCGTTAACCCTTTTTCTACAGCTTTATTGAGGTATGATTTTCATACCAGAGTATTCACCAATTTTAAGTGTATATGGTTTTAGTAAATTTGGCTGTTTATCACCACAGTCCAATTTTAGAAGACTTAATCACCCGAAAAAGTTCCTTTGTCCCCCTTTCCAGTCAGTTCCCACTCCTACCCCTCTGCCTCAGCCTCAGGCAAGTATTGCTTTCTCTTGCTATATTATTTCATTTTCTAGAAATTTCTTATAAATGGAATTGTATAATACATGTCTTTTGTATCTAGCTTCTTCCATTTAACATGACGTTTTGAGATTTTTTCATGTGTTATTTGTATCAGTAGTTTTTCTTTTTTTCTGTTAGTCCTTTTCTAAAATCTTTTTGTTTTGAAATAACTATAGATTTATAGGAAGTTGCAAAGATAGTAGAGAAGTCCATGTACTCTTTACCCAGGTTCTCCCAATGGTTACGTCTTGTATAGGAAAATAAGCCTCTTTTTATAGTATATACTGTAATTCTTTAAAAAAATGGCTCCCTGAAAAATTTTAGTATTATGGCAGCTTAGTCTTAGTTTAATTTTTCTTGGATTCTAAAGGAATTTTGTTTTCCTTAACTGCCATAGACATTCTGGGCTTGGAGTTATTTAAAAGTTTTGGGGTGTTTAGTTATAGATCATTTCTGAATGGCAAATATAAGTTTGTATGTTAATGGGTGATGAAAGAAATTCTAATTGATCCTGATCCCTGGGCTCCATGATAGAGCTAGCATAAGAATTCTATAATCTTGATGATTAATTCCCAACTTTGCCTGAAAAACTGTCAAGGTTAGAGAGATATTATTAAATTTCTCAGAATGTTTGACCATAGACAATTTGATATTTCTGTAGAAATCGATGGGTATAACTGTGCAAACTCAGTAATTCTTGTATGTTATTGCAGGTGTTTATAAGTTGACCACAGTACTGACTTCTGTTGATTTAAAAAAAAAAATAAACCAGTATAACTTTTATTTTTGGCTGAATAAAAAGTGTAAAACCAAGTTGAAAAGTTCAGAGTCAGCATTGTCCTGGTAAATTCTTTCAAACCTCAGTAATTCTAAATGTGAGGTGTAGCTTATTTTTTTCATAATTGGTTGCCTGGTATGTATTGATGAAAGGAAAAACATGAAATTGGAAATTAAGCTGAATGCAATAGAGAAAATATGTGCATTAAAGTTACTCTGTTTAATATTTGCTTTTAAAAACCAGTGCTGAAATATTTTAAGTCCAAACAAAGAAGCATACTCTGTAGAATAACATTTTTATTTATGGGCTGGAGGAACTAGAATACTCATTATCTGATCATTTTGGATTGGAAACAATTTAGGTATCCCAGGAGTCCAAGATATTGGGTCTCTCCTTCTGTCCTGATAGTATATTTTGTGATTAATTGGTTTATTGAAAAGTAAACTTCAGTAGAAAGAAGTTGACTGGGAAGGACTGGAACTTAGGATACAGGTATGATCATTAGACTGGAGGCAAGGGACTGAAAATCCACTTTAGTGCCAAGGGGAAAAAAAATCCCAGTTTGCCAGTGGAACACATAGGAGCAGAGGGACAGGTAGCTGTGGAGGAATGGATGAGCACCTGATAGCTGGGAGGTGCAGCAAGAGGAAACAGGGAATCTAATTTAACTATTGGGAAGGTAAGGAGCATTAGCAGACTGTGATTTTATTGTACAGGAGGCTCATTATCCACATTATGACAGGAAAATATTCACTCATGACGTGATCCCTTATCCAGAGAAGAGTAGTAGAAATTCAGCATATAATCTACAAAAAAACCCAGGATGAATTATTAAAGTTAAAATTATTCATAGCACTGTAGCTGACAATATCACAGTAACCCTAGTGATTAATAATAAAAATGTAAATAAAAGCCTCAAATGCCTGGAACATAAAAACGTTTCTTTAAATAACTTGAGCTAGAACCATATCAGAATTGCCATTTAAAAAGACTTATTAGAAAAAATAACTATAATGAACAATATGGGTAAAAATTTAGATAGTGCGGCCAGAGTGATAGAGGTAGGTTCATAGCATTAAATGCTTCAAAAAGAAAATGAACTGAGTATTGAGCTCAAAAAGGCAGAAGAAGGAAAACCAATGAAGCAGAAGGAGGCAAATAATAGAGAAAAATGGATGAGTGAACAGCAAAATAGAAAGCTTCAGGACCTTTATCTTGGTGGGCCTTAGCTGTTCTTCTGGAACCTTCCTAGGATTTTATCTGTATTACTGCAAAGCAAAAAAGGTGCCCTTAGAATTCTTCCCAACATAATGTTTCACTGTGACAACCAGTAGGTAAGGATTGACTCTATATGAAACATATTTGCTATCCCTATTCTAGAAGTTCTATCCAGTTTAGTAAGAAAAATTAAAACAGCAGGAAAGGAGGAAACGAATTCTTATTTGCAATTGATATGATTGACTACCTGTAGAACTTAAGAAAATCAAGTCAGAAACTTCTTAGAATGGATAAAAATTCATGTAAGGTGCTTTATGGAAAACATATATAAAATAGAAGACAGAGTAGTGAAAATCACTGATGCTGAACAGAAAAAAGAAAAGAAGAATGAAAAGAAATGAGGACAGTTTGAGAGACCTCTGCGATAACATCAAGTGTACTAATATTTGCAGTATAGGGGTTCTAGAAGGAGAAGAGAGAGAGAAAGGGGCAGAGGACATATCTGAAGACATAATAGCTGAAAACTTCCCTAACTTGGAAAAGAAATAGGCATCCAAATCCAGGAGGCCCAGAGAGTCCCATACAGGACTTACCCAAAGAGGAAAACACCAAGACACATTGCGATTAAAATGACAAAAATTAAAGAGAGAGACTGTTAAAAGCAGCAAGGGAAAAGCAAGAGATAACATACAAGGGAACTCACATAAGGCTGTCAGCTGACCTTTAGCAGAAACCCTGCAGGCCAGAAGGGAGTGGCATGTTTTATTTAAAGCAATGAAAGGGAAAAACCTACACCCAAGAATCCTCTAACCCAGGGGTCCCCAACGCCTGGGCTGTGGAATGGTCCTGGGCTGTGGAACGGTGCCGGTCCGTGGCCTGTTAGGAACTGGGCCACACAGCAGGAGGTGAGTGGCGGGCAAGTGAATGAAGATTCATCTGCCGTTTCCATTGCTCCCCATCACTCACATTACTGCCTGAACCATGCCCCCCATCACCTGCATTACCTCTTGAACCCTC
>NW_006780322.1:4199234-4257631 GCF_000442215.2 Lipotes vexillifer
ACCCCCCACCCCCGACCGTGGGAAAATTGTCTTCCACGAAACCGGTCCCTGGTGCCAAAAAGGTTGGGGACCGCTGCTCTACCCAACAAGGCTCTTGTTCACATTTGATGGAGAGATCAAAAGCTTTAGAGACAAGCAAAGGCTGAAGGAGTTCAGCACCACCAAACCAGCTCTACAAGAAATGTTCAGGAAATTCCTCTAAGCGAAAAAGAAATGGCCGCAACTAGAAACATGAAAATTATGAAATGAAAAAGCTCATCAATAAAGGTAAACATACAGTAAAAGTAGGAAGTCATCCACCCACAAAGCTAGTAGAAAGGTTAAAGACAAAAGCAGTAAAATCATATATGTCCACAATAAGCAGTTAAGGGATGCACAATACAGTTAAATGTAAAATATATCAAAAACAGTAATCATGAGAGGAGGAGAGTACAAATGCAGGGTTGTTAACATGCATTTGAAATTAAGAGACCAGCAACTTAAAACAATCACACACACACACATATATATACATATTGCTATATAAAAACTTCACGGTAACCACAAACCAAAAATCTATAATAGATATAAACCAAAAAAGGAAAAAGGAATCCAAACGACACTAAAGATAGTTGTCAAATCACAAGAGAGGTTATGGGGAGGGGGAAGGGTGAGCTGTGATAGGGCGAGAGAGAGACATACTAACAAACATAAGGTAGATAGCCAGTGGGAAGCAGCCGCATGGCACAGGGATACCGGCTCGGTTCTTTGTGGCTGCCTGGAGGGGTGGGACAGGGAGGGTGGGAGGGAGGGAGGAGATATGGGAACATATGTATATGTATGACTGATTCACTCTGTTGTAAGGCAGAAACTAACACACCATTGTAAAGCAATTATACCCCAATAAAGATGTTAAAAAAAAAAAAAAAAAAAGACCTACAAAAAACCCCCAAACAAGTAATAAAATGGCAATAACATACATATCATTAATTACCTTAGTTGTAAATGGACTCAGTGCTCTAATCAAAAGAGAGAGTGGCTGAATGGATACAAAAACAAGACCCATATATATGCTGCCTATAAGAGACTCACTTCAGATCTAAAGACACACACAGACTGAAAATGAGGGAATGAGAAAAGGAATTCCATGCAAATGGAAATCAAAAGAAAGCTGGGGTAACAATACTTATATCAGACAAGATAGATTTTAAAGACTGTTACAAGAGACAAAGGAGGACACTACATAATGATCAAGGGATTAGTCCAAGAAGAAGATAAAACGATTGTAAATATATATGTACCCAGCATTGGAGCACCTAAATACATAAATACTAACGGACATAAAGGGAGAAATCAACAGTAACACAATAGTAGTAGGGGACTTTAACACCCCACTTACGTCAGTGGACCAGTCATCCAGACAGAAAATCAACAAGGAAACACTGGCCTTAAATGACACATTACACCAGAGGGACATAATTGATATGTGTAGAGCGTTCCATCCCAAAGCAGCAGAGTACCCATTCTTTTTATGTGCACATGGTACATTCTCCAGGATAGATCACATGCTTGGCCACAAAACAAGACTTGGTAAAGTTAGGAAAATTAAAATATCAAGGGACCTCCCTGGTGGCGCAGTGGTTAAGGATCTGCCTGCCAATGCAGGGGACACGGGTTCGATCCCTGGTCCGGGAAGATCCCGCGTGCTGTGGAGCAGGTAAGTCCGTGTGCCACAACTACTGAGCCTGTGCTCTAGAGTGTGCAAGCCACACCTACTGAGCCCACGTGCCTAGAGTCCGTACTCTACAACGAGCGAAGCCACCACAATGAGAAGCCTGCACACCACAGCGAAGAGTAGCCCCCGCAACTAGAGAAAGCCTGCACACAGCAGCAAAGACCCAACGCAACCAAAAATAAATTAAAAAAAAAATTAAAATCATATCAAGCATCTTTTCTGACCACTATGCTATGAGAGTAGAAGTCAACTACAAGGAGAAAACTGCAAAAAACACAAATGAGGAGGCTAAACAACATGGTACTAAACAACCAGTGGATCACTGAAGAAATCAAAGAGGAAATGAAAAAATACCTAGAGAAAAATGAAAACAAAAGCATGATGATCCGAAGCCTTTGGGACGCGGCAAAAGCAGTTCTAAGTGGGAACTTTATGGTGATACCAGAATACCTCAGGAAATAAGAAAACATCTCATATAAACAACCTAACCTTACCCCTAAACAAGCTGGAGAAAGAAAAAGCCCAAAGTTAGTAGAAGGAAAGAAATCACAAAGATCAGAGAAGAAATAAAATAGAGACTAAAAAAATAATAGAAGAGATCAATGAAACTAAAAACTGGTTCTTTGAAAAGATAAACAAAATTGATAAACCTTTGGCCAGACTCGTCAAGAAGAAAAGGGAGAGGGCACAAATCAGTAAAATCAGAAATGAAAAAGGAGAAGTTACAACCAACACTATAGAAATACAGAAGATCGTAAGAGACTACTACAAACAACTATATGCCAATAAAATGGACAACCTAGAAGAAATGGACAGATTCTTTGAAGATGTATAATCTCCCAAGACTGAGCCAGGAAGAAATAGAAAATTTGGATAGACCAATTATCAGTAATGAAATTGAACCAGTAATTTTAAAATTCCAAGTAAACAAAAGTCTAGGACCAGTGGCTTCACAGGTGAATTCTACCAAACATTTAGAAAAGAGTTAACACCTATCCTTGTCAAAATATTCCATCTCGAACTCATTCTGTTAGGCTGACATCACCCTGATACCAAAACCACACAAAGATATCACAAAGAGAAAACTACAGGCCAGTATCACTGAAAAACATAGATGCAAAAATCTTCAACAAAATATTAGCACACCAAACTGAACGATACATTAAAAGGATCACACACCAGGATCAAGTGGGATTTATCCCAGGGATCCAGAAGGCAATCATTGTGATACACCACATTAACAAATTGAAGAATAAAAACCACGTGATCATCTCAATAGATGCAGGAAAAGCTTTTGGCAAAATTCAACGTCCATTTATGATAAAAGTTCTCTAGAAAGTGGGCATAGAGAGAACCTACCTCAACATAATAAAGGTCATTTATGACAAACCCACAGCTAACATCATATTCGGTGAAAATCTGAGAGCATTTCCTCTAAGATCAAGAACAAGACAAGTATGCCCGCTGTCAACACTTTTATTCAACATAGTATTGAAGTCCTAGCCACAGCAATCAGACAAGAGAAAGAAGTAAAAGGACTATAAATTGGAAAGAAAGAAGTAAAACTGTCACTGTTTTTGCAGATGACATGATACTATACATAGAAAATCCTAAAGACGCCATCAGAAAACTACTGGAGCTTTACAGTGAATTCGGTAAAGTTGCAGGATACAAAATTAATATACAGAAACCTGTTGCATTTCTATACACTAACAATGAACTATCAGAAAGAGAAATTAAGGAAATAATTCCATTTACCATCGCTTCAAAAAGAATAAGATGCCTAGGGATAAATATACCTAAGGAGTTACAAGACCTGTACTTTGAAAACTATAAGACACTGATGAAAGAAATTGAAGACAACGCAGATAGAAACATACTGTATTCTTGGATTGGAAGAATTAATATTGTTAAATGAACATACTATCCAAGGCAATCTACAGATTCAGTGTAATCCCTATCAAAATACCAATGCCATTTTTACAGAACTAGAGCAAGTAATTTAAAAATCTGTATGGGAACACAAAAGGACTCCAATATCCAAAATAATCTTGAGAAAGAAGAACAGAGCTGGAGGAATCATGCTCCCTGACTTCAGACTGTACTACAAAGCTATAGTAGTCAAAACAGTATGGTGGTGGTACAAAAACATACACACAGAATAATGGAACAGAATAGAGAGCCAAGAAATAAACCCATGCGCTTATGTTCAATTAATCTATGACAAAGGAAGCAAGAATATACAGTGGAGAAAAGTCGATCGCTTCAATAAGTGGTACTGGGAAAACTGGACAGCTACATGTAAAAGAATGAAATTAGAACGTTCTCTAACACCACGTATAAAACTACACTCAAAATGGATTAAAGACCTAAATGTGAGACTGGAAATCTTAAAACTTCTAGAAACAAACATAGGCAGAATACTCTTTGACCTAAATCGCCACACTATGTTTTTGGATCCTTCTCCTAGAGTAGTGGAAACAAAAGCAAAAATAAACAAATTGGACCTAATTAAACTTAAAAGCTTTTGCACAGCAAAGGAAACCATCAGCAAAATAAAAAGACAACCTACTGAATCGGAAAAATATTTGCAAATGATATGACGAATAAGGGGTTAATATTTAAAATATATAAACAACTCATACAACTCAACATCAAATAAACAACTGAAGACCTGAATACAAAATTGGCCGAAGACCCAAATAGACATTTCTCCAAAGAGTACATGTAGATGGCCAGCAAGCACATGAAAAGATGCTCAACATCGCTAATCATCAGAAAAATGCAAATCAAAACCACAATGAGATACCACCTCACACTTATCAGAATGGCTATCACGAAAAAGAACACAAATAACAAATGTTGACAAGGATATGGAGAAAAGAGAACTCTCATACACTTTTGGTGGGAATGTAAATTGATACAGCCACTGTGGAAAACAGTATGGAGAATCTTCAGAAAACTAAAAATAGAATTATCATATGATCCAGCAATTCCGGTTCTCAGTGTATATCTGAAGAAAATAAAAGCACTAATTTGAAAAGATACATGCACCCCAGTGTTCATAGCAGCATTATTTACAATTGCCATGATATGGAAGCAACCTAAGTGTCTACCAACAGATGACTGGATAAAGAAGATGTGGTATTTATATATAATATCACACAATGGGCTACTACTCAGCCATAAAAAAAAATGAAGTTTTGCCATTTGCAGCAACAGGGATGGACCTGGAGGGCACTCTGCTGTGTGAAATAAGTCAGGCAGAGAGAGACAAATACTGTATGCTGTCACTTACATGTAGAATCTAAAAAATACAACAAACTAGTGACTATAACAGAAAAGAAGCAGAGTCACAGATACAGAGAACAAACTAGTGGTTACCAGTGGGGAGAGGGAAGAGGGGTGTGGCAGTAGTATAGGGGGAGAGGATGAAGAGGTACAGACTATTATGTGTAAAAGATGCTACAAGGTAAAACACGGGGAATATAGCCAGTATTTTATAATAACTATAAATCGAGTATAACCTTTAAAAATTGTGAATCACTTTATTGTACACCTGTAAATTATATAATATTATACATCAATTATACTCAAATAAAACATTTTTTTAAATATACAAAAAGTTTTCTCTATAAACTGACAGTGACTACAGGGGAGTGTGTTTGGAGGGGGGGAATTCTGTTTTTCAATAGCTATAAAAAATACTTAAAAATAAGTCTACCAGGAAATGTGTAAGATATCCATAAATATTTGTCAAATAAATGAAAGCTATATAACTCTTTAGACTTTGAAATTCCTAACAAATTTATAGAAATATGATGTTTCTGGATGGGAATATTGTTTTATAAATAAAATGGCAAATCTGGGACAGAATCTGTAGTCCTGCAACATAGCTCTAGTGTATCAAAGAACTTAGGCTACAGGAAATGTCTCAAACTTGACATTTGAGAGATAGGGTGGGGCGAAATGGAGGGAAAATTGTGTATTTATAAAAATAAAAACAAGTTAACATCTTGCACTAAAATTAACTTCAGATGAATAAAAATGTAAAGAAAAAAGAGAAAAGGGACAATGGAAACAACAGAATTAAGAAAATTTAATAATGCTTAACTGATGTTAAGATGGAAGGACTATTTAAGCTTCAAAGCATGACATAAAGTTAAAAAATTAAAACTTCTGTGTGAATAAACACCATTGTAAAAGGTTAACCTAAACTGGGAAAATGTATTTGAAATGTAACAATAGAGACCTTTTTGAGACCAACTGAAAAGAAAACAAACCCAAGTCAAAAAACAAGTGAAGAATAATGAAATGAACTTTCAAAAGAGAAAACATAAATGGCTAACAAATATGAAAAATAATCTTAATTTTTTGGATTCAAGATATGTATGGTGAAGTAGTCGTGAGAGTACATTGTCCAGCAGGTCTAATGGTAAAAATTCCTTAAGAGGGTAGTTCTCAATATTGCAAAGAATGTGGTAAAATAGGCATATCTCACATTCATATGTCGCTAACAGGAATCAAAATGGGCTTGGCAGTGAGACCGCAAGTTTTCAAATATTTACATTCTGTAGCCTCCGAAAATAAATGTCTCTTAGTTCAAATTTTCATTAATGAAAAGTTTGTTTTGAGCCTGTATGTCAGGCATTATGCTGAATGCTTTACATTTGTTTCATTTGATTCTCATGACTATCTTGTAAGTATTATGTATCTTTAAGAGGTAGACCATCTGAAGCCCAAATGGGAAAAAACTGCTCAAGGTTATTACACACTAGTAAACAAGCTAGAAAGCATTCTGTCTTGGGAAAGTGCTTGTGATGTTAATTAAGAATAAACACATGGGCTTCCCTTGTGGCTCAGTGGTTAAGAATCCGCCTGCCAATGCAGGGGACACGGATTCGATCCCTGGTCCGGGAAGATCCCACATGCCGCGGAGCAACTAAGCCCATGCACCACAACTACTGAGCCTGCGCTCTAGAGCCCGCAAGCCACAACTACTGAGCCCGTGTGCCACAGCTACTGAGCCCATGTGCCACAACTACTGAAGCCTGTGTGCCGCAACTACTGAAGGCTGTGCACCTAGAGCCTATGCCCTGCAGCAAGAGAAGCCACCTCAGTGAGAAGCCCGTGCACTGCAACAAAGAGTAGCCCCTGCTCGCCACAGCTTAAGAAAGCCCGTGCACAGCAGTGAAGACGCAACACAGCCAAAATTAATTAACTGGTTAATGAAAAAAAAAAAAAAAGAATGAACGCACTTGGGGAATCCCCTGGTGGTCCAGTGGTTAGGACTCCTTGCTCCCATTCCAGGGTTCATGTTATTAATGTAATTATTCCTACTAATAAGATTGAGGCTTATTCTTATTTCTATTTACTTTTCTACAGTTGAACTTAAAAAATTTTTTTAGCCAAAATTTAAAAAGTAGTAAGAACAGGCAATAGACAAAAGTGAAAAATCAAAGAGAAAAATTTTTCAAAATCCAACAAAACCAGTACAAGTACATTAAGGAGAGGCTTTTAAACCCTTGTTTTTGATTTACATTCAAAGCTTAATTTGGTTATGCATATACAGATTTACTCTCTACTTACCTTCCTTTGGTTCATTTCTCTTCCTTTCTTGAGGGTACTGTATTAGGGATTTCATAAGCATCCACTGCATTATAAGGAACTTATATTTGGTATTTGGAAATAAAGGTTAAGTTATTTGCTCAAATTCGGAAAAGGAGAACAGTGGTAGATTTCCTAAATACTGGTTTACTTTGCTGCTACTAATGCTGTTTTTAAAAAAATATGCACTTAAACCAGTGGGAATTGTTTTGTTTATTTTCATCTTTTTAAATTAAAAATTCCAGCTTCTTAAAATGCAACTGCAACAAATTCTTCTGCTTTTTTGTGGTATTTCAGGCATACACAAGCCAGTTTGTATCCCTTGTGATGTTTGCTCTTATGATGTGTGATGACAGGATCTCCATGCAAGAGAGGCGCAAAGAGATCATGCTTGGATTGAAGCGGCTGCCTGGTATGAAGATACTCACACACTCTACTTGTTGTCTAAGGGAGTGGGAAATAAATGGGTGAAGCTGTGGCTTGTACATATTTAGTCAGCAAGATCTTTTTACCTTACACCTGTGCGTTTAAAAACCCCACAGTGATAGCACAGAAGATTAGAAACGTTGGTCTTTTATCGGTTGCTACCCATATGTTATTATTATTATATTGGTTTAGTTTATTGTCCTCTTTTAATAGATTTTGCTAATATTACTTCTTAACAGATTTAATTAAGGAAGTTTTGAGCATGGATGATGAAATTCAGAAACTGGCAACAGAACTTTATCACCAGAAGTCAGTCTTGATAATGGGACGTGGCTATCATTATGCTACTTGTCTTGAAGGTGCCCTAGTAAGTCTTCTCACTTACAATTTCAGAATGTTGACTTATGGACCTGGCACATAGCCATACTTTTATTTATTTATTTATTTATTTATTTATTTTAAAACATTATTTATTTATTTACGGCTGGATTGGGTCCTCATTGCTGCACGCGGGCTTTCTCTAGTTGCGGCGAGCGGGGGCTGTTCTTCGTTGTGGTGCATGGGTTTCTCATGGCGGTGGCTTCTCTTGTTGCGGAGCATGGGCTCTAGGGTGCGCGGGCTTCAGTAGTTGTGGCACACTGCTTCCGTAGTTGTGGCACACTGCTTCCGTAGTTGTGGCATGCGAGCTCTACAGCACAGGCTCAGTAGTTGTGGCACACGGGCTTAGTTGCTCCACGGCATGTGGGATCTTCCTGGACCAGGGCTCGAACCCGTATCCCCTGCGTTGGCGGGCGGATTCTTAACCACTGCACCACCAGGGAAGTCCCAGTCATACTTTTAGACTGAATGAAATAGGTGGAACTTTTACAAAAGTGCCTTTATATTTATGCATTCTGATTTGTTTACCTTGAGGTATAATGAAGTATAACAGAATACTTAATTCAAAAGTGAAAATCAAGAAGAGTACATTTTAGCATGATACCGTGGGTTTAGCAAGTAACTTGGGTTATTTTTTTGTCCAAATATGAATAAAATAAATATTAAGTTCTCTAGGTGTGAGATTTAATTGAGGTCAAATATGAAGCAATTGGGAGATCAGTTACAAAGAAATATGAGTACATTCATGATAGTCTAAACTCTTCAAAAAGTCCTTGTGGACTTCCAAATAGTTGTTGACATTATATTTAGAAATAACGATCAGTTAACCTGTTAGCTATATTTGCACATCAGTGATCCTTTAATACTTTTGGATAAATAGACAGGAACTTCAGACATCAGATGTCTTGTGTAATATTTAAAGAATGGGTTTTTGAAAAACAGACTGAAGACTAATCTAGTTTCTTCCTATTAGAAAATCAAAGAAATCACTTACATGCACTCTGAAGGTATCCTTGCTGGTGAGTTGAAACACGGCCCTCTAGCTTTGGTGGATAAGTTAATGCCTGTCATCATGATCATCATGAGAGATCACACCTATGCCAAGTGTCAGAATGCTCTTCAGCAGGTGGTTGCTAGGCAGGTAAGTCAGTAGCTGCTGTGAGGACACCTTGCAGGGTTAAGAGTTGGGTCACTAAAGCTTATTTGAATTTTATGACATTTAAAGTGATAGACCAGTACCCATCAGGTGGCTTACAAAACATGCTTAGGTTTGCATGTGAGTAATCTGAGATACTCAAGAGTTTTGACAGGACCTAGCTCATAGTTCTCATAATACCAGAACCAAGATCAAAAATGAGGTCTTGGTCTCCAAGTCCTGTCTTCTTCAATTAGTGTATGCGGTTCTCTTTTAATTTAATATTCTTAAATGTGTATTTCAGGAGGAACTAGATTTTACATTAATATTACTGGTGCTCTGCTTAATTGAGTTTTCTTCAGATCATTTGGCTTTGTATGTAAAGTTCCAAAGATGTTAATCTCTAGTCACACTGTAGTGGTTACAGACTTGGGCTTTGAAGGCAGGTAGTCCTAGATTTAAGTACCAAGCCTGGTATTTCTTAGTTGTGTGAGTTTAAGAAAGCACTGAATCTTACAAAGCTTCTGTTTCCTTGACCGTGAGTGAGACTTACCACATGGGGTTGTGAGTTTAAATAAGCCTATGTCAGTGAGGCCACGTGTGAATCGTGCAGTGCAAAATTTGCATGCTCATGTGTTACAGCCCTGCTTTTGCTTAACCAGTGATTGTGAGTGTGATTTCTTTCCCAGGGACGGCCAGTGGTGATCTGTGATAAGGAAGACACTGAGACCATTAAGAACACAAAAAGAACAATCAAGGTGCCACACTCAGTGGACTGCCTGCAGGGCATTCTCAGCGTGATCCCCTTACAGTTGCTGGCCTTCCACCTGGCTGTGCTGAGAGGCTATGATGTAAGTGGTGGACCGCTTTGGTCTGGCTTTTCACCCTGGTACATTTTGATAGTTTCCTTCTAAATTTTTAGCAATAGAATTTGAGAATTCCCTCATACATATCTCTGTCACTTGTTATATTTCCATGGCCCAGTTTGTAGGTTACATCCTAACATTTCCATACCCATGGAACTTGAAGGAATCGTGGATGTTACCTCCATGACTGGAGATTACTGTTTTCTTTCTGTGTTTCTTAATGACGTAGCTATTGGAAATTCTTTATTTGGGACTTTCTCACACACTGTAGGACTCTCAGCATTCCTGGTCCCTCATTCATTGTGACAACCAAAGTGACAATCAAAACATCTGCTCTTACATGTTTCTAGTGTCCCCTGAGAGGGATGCCACTTCACAGAGGACCACAGGAGTTTTTCATGTGCCGAACTGGCTCCTTTGGAATTCTTTTTCCTGATTTCAAGTCTTTTAAAGATATATTACTATATTTTCTATCTAATATAGATCTAATCTAATCTAATATAATATAATCTAATTCTTTGTAGTCTATAGTAAAGATGGTTAATGTACATGTTTTCTGTTTTTTATAATCAAAAATAATTTGCTTATAGCCATTTCCCCCACCCCCCAATATCTGTATAATCTCTCAAAAATTGCTGGGTTTTTTTTTTTTTGCAGGTTGATTTCCCGCGGAATCTAGCCAAATCTGTAACCGTAGAATAAGGAACATCTGAAACTGGGCAATTAAGCAACACAAGACACCTTTTGCATTTAAAACCTTGATATAAAATATCACCCCCTAAGCCTTTTCTAGTAAATCCTTATTTATATATCGGTTATAATTTTTCCATTCAATTTGTGATTTTTGTGAAATTACCTCATATTTTCCCAGTAATTTGTGAGGGAGTTTGAATAATGGAATCTATATTGGTATTGGTGTCAGAAAGAGATTTAGCTCTCATTTTCATTAAAGAATGCTGAGTGTTGGATTTCCGGGCCCTCCACTTCAATCTGAGAGGTGGCCAATGAAAGAGTAGTGCATTTAATTGGAATATTTAAAGCCAACAGCAATGTACTTGGACATTTAATTCAGTTATAAGGAAAAGATGCTGTGATTTATTTGGAAATTTGTTTGTTATTTTGTTTTCAAATCAAACTGTAAATCTTAAAAACTGAAAACTTTTCTTTGTGGGATTTCTAAGTTGTTAACCTTAGTCTCTCAAACTTATTGCCTGTTATCTGTATGTCAAGGTATCTTAGGAAGATAAATAGTATAGTAGTGTGTTGGTTTTCTCCAGCCCTTGATAGAAAATACTTGCACAATTTCATAGCACAAACTTTAAATCTGAGCTGCTTTGTACAATTGACAATATGATTTTAAGTTTGAAGATGGCATACGTACATGTTGTATATCCTACTCCTTGTTTTTTCATCTCCTGAAAGTGGTTTTTAATTTCCTCGTATCTGTAGTTGTTTTTTTTTTTTAAATTACTGCTGAATGACATTTTATCTTATTCTTTGAAATCACCACAGAGTTGCTATCAGATGTCTCAGTATCAATATATTCAGAATTCTCTTCAACTTTGTCCCAGAGAAGAATTACCTGCAGTTAATTTTAACTTCTCTCACTGCCTTGTTGGATCAAACTAGTAGTAACTTTGTGCCAATTTGGAAGCTCCTTGCAGTTGTTTGGAAGATTTACAAGTCTTTTGACTAATCATTTGACTCTAAATGTATACGATGGGCTAGAATTAGAAAAAGCTATATGCTTTACACTGATATTAATGAAGGATTATATAAAATTTAGTATTACTTTCTAGGAATTTTTCTCTCTGTATATTCTGTTCTACCCCTGAAAAATATTTAGGAATGAAGAAGATATAAATAATACTGAGGTGCCTTCAGCTAGCTAGTGTCAGAAATGGAAACTTACAATTTAGATTAAAAATTTAAAGTAGAATATTAGCTTGACACCCAAAAAGTTGTAATAATTTCTTCATGGAGCTTTTTTGGCCACACTTTGGGCGTTACAGGATAGTGTGTTTATGTTTTGGTTAAGTCCTTCTCTTTCAAAAGTTTTCACTTTTAAATTGTGAATGTAAGATATTTAGTATAATTAAGTAAGCTCAGTCTTTTCCTTTTTCTGTGTTTGAACTTCTTGATGAGGTTATGATTTTCTAGTAGCTGTTAGAAGAGAAGCATAGAATTCTGCCTTGTGTTAGGGTTAGAGAAAGAATTGGCATATTTTGAGGTAATTCAGAAGGACTCTTAGATTAAGACTAGAAACCTGTTTTTAAAATGAAATAGGATTACTGTTCACATCTATATAGCTACTATAGCTATATTTATCTATTTTAGTTGTTTCTAATATTATTTTGTGTAGGCCTGCTAGTTTTAGTATGTCTGTAGTGTCATTCTTATGTTATATTAGCATTTTATGCACATGATTTATATGGATTTGTAGCATTTCCAAAGTTCAAATTAGCTTTCTAAGTGAAACTGATATGTGAAATCAATCATTAATTTTCAGTCTCTGTTTCCTCTCCCTCTCTGTATGTGTGTGTTTGGTGTGTCTGTCTATCTTTCTCTAGCTCTCAAACACACATATACACTTCAGGCTAGGGTAAGTTCTAAACCAAATCTCAAAAACCAATAGTGAGGGCTTCCCTGGTGGCGCGGTGGTTGAGAGTCCGCCTGCCGATGCAGGGGCCGCGGGTTCATGCCCCGGTCTGGGAAGATCCCACATGCTGCGGAGCAGCTGGGCCCGTGAGCCGTGGCTGCTGAGCCTGCGCCCCTGGAGCCTGTGCTCCGCAGCGGGAGAGGCCACAACAGTGAGAGGCCCGCGTACTGCAAAAAAAAAAAAAAAAAAAAAAAAAACCAATAGTGAGAAAAAAAAAGTGGTATTTTCCAAACAAACGTGGCTTCCATTCCCTACCCCTTCTTGCTCCCTACCCTGTTTAGTCTAGTGATTTTTAGATGCTTTTATGAATTATGAACACAGAAAATACTGTAATGAGGCAAACTGCTAATAAGTGTGGATGCTCAGTTAAAACCAGTATAATTAATACAGGATAAGGAAATCTGATTTTTTCAAGAAAGATATTCTACAAAAGGAGTCCCTTCTGTAAAAATTCTTTCTTGTAGTACATTTAAAATTTAAATTCAGTCATGTATAACTTAAGAGTTCCTTACCGCAGGTCATGAGCCCTTTGTAGGCCAGAGGTCATGTTAGCATCTAACACATGGCCAAGTACATGATTGTAACTTTGGCATCAGTCAGCTTTTCTGTTTTTTAAATCACCTATGCCATAGGACTAGATGGTAGGAGGAAAATTAATGTTAACTGTTTTTAGTTTGTTATAACTCTGCCAACACCCTATTATGGGAAAGTCACTGTGTTAGAAACTGAAAAATACCTCTTGTTTAAAGCAAAGTCCACTTGTCCCCAGATGGACTCATCACTCGTGGAGACTAGGATCATTGGAAGGCACAGGGTGAGAGAGTAGAAAAATGAAGTTGAGCTGTTAAATGTTGTGAGTGGATTTGTTCGCTTAAATCATGGTCCAAGTTTTGGTGCATATAATGTTCCTAAGAGGTGAAGTGCATTTTGTAGAGTAAGCTGTTATCACAGGCTGTAGATACTGTGGTACTCTAAGGAACAGCAGTCATTAGATGCAAAGGTGAAAATCAAGCGTCACAACTAAAAGGGAACTGACACAGTGTGATGTGCAGATGGGGCTGTTAGAGTGCTAATAAAGATTTTCTCTCTTAGGTTCTTAGGAAATTGTTTCCGAGATGACATTGTCTTATCCTTTTGAATACAGGTCTCTTGACCTGAGTTAATTATGAGGATGAGAGGAAAAGAACCCCTTTTTAGCTCCTTGGTAGTATTCCTTTGACACATTTCTATAACTCTTCAAAGAAGGAAAGCCAGCTGAAATGTTTGCTTTAACAAACATATTTTAAGAAGTCCTTTGGGGTCAGTTTCCTCTCTCTCTCTTTTTTTAAAAATTAGGTTATATACTATAGCAATAAAAGGGAACAACTAATGTTAATTACTTATTGTATGCTACAACTTAAGTGATTTTTCTAAAAAGCACAGTGTCGTTGAAAATGTTTATTTAAAAAGAATTCAGAGCTCACATTGAATTTGTGAAGGCCAAAGAAATTGAAGGGAATGGTAAAGAAAGATAAAGAAGTCTTATATCCACATATTTAGTAGATGTTGTATACCAGAATACCAGGTGGTGTTTTACCTGCGAAAACATATTTCAGATTACTTTCTTTGTTTTTAGTGTTAGAGCCCCAGGTTTAAAAGTTTTAACAGTTAAATCATTTTTTCCCCACAATATTTAAAGATTGCTAATCTATCAGTATTTCCCTAGCTTGATGAATTTAACTGTATCTTTAGATCTGTGACATGATAACCAGTAGGAATGGTAATATTAGCTTTGAACCAATAGGATCCAGGGTTAAAATAAAAATCATAGTTAACTAGCAAAACCATAAAGTTATGCCATATTAACTTGTGAGTCTGTAATAGCTTGATATCAATGTTATGGAATATGCCATAAATAATGGCTAACGAGAACTTTTTAGGAAATTCTCAAATTACCTTTCTTACTACACTAGTTTTCAGAATGAATATAGAAGTGATCCTGTTAGCTTTTTAAAACTCTTCTGCAGTTAATTTTTATTTTTTGCTTAAATAAAACTTTCAGTATTTGTTTAAGTTATATTTCTTGTGAGCTAGAAATTTTAGAGTCATCCTGCCTTTGTTTCAGTTTTCTGTTCTTCAAGATGAATGTTTAGTTTACTGAGCCAGTTGGTCATTTCTTCCTCATGTCTTCTGAGTCCAGTGACTATAATTCTGAACTGTGAATAAGTTACCAAAAACTTGCTGAGAATTGCATTTTGAAGCAATTTGCCAATATTTGAAGTGTATACATGTTTGTCATTGCGTTAAAGATTGTATTGTACTAAGAATGTAGCCAATGTTTACTTTAGTTGTTGGTAAACATTTTTGATGCTAAAAGTTTATTCATTACTGTTGCTTTTAAAAAGAAGAAATATTACATAAATATATTTAAAAGTCACATCTTCACTCCAGCTTCCCAATTATTTTAAAAAGGATTATTAGATAAAACAAAGGCTTTTTCTGATGTTATACTCTGTAAATATTACACTTTCTCAAGTCTTTTAGAACTTTTTGTGACACTATGTTGTTTCTAGCAAATTTACAGGGTATATGCAGTGATCAATAACTTTGTTTAAGTGAATTGATAGTTGCAAAAGAAGGATATTTAAGATGGGTGAATAGCAAGTACAGCATATAGTCCAAATCTAAAGTTTCTGTAGTATCTGGCAATCTCTTAATTATTGAACAAAGGGTCCTTTTACAGGATCCTTTTATAAACAGCAAGCTAAAATCTATATCCCTAGTGCTTACAGCACTTGCTGTGTTTTGCAGGAGAGAGTTATGCCAGGGTGGTTTGAATGAATAGATGTGCTGTGTTGCCTTCCCATAGAATTGAGCCCAATCTCTCATCTCTCTTTCACTGTGTGTTGCTCTGCAGCAAAGCCCAGATCAACACCAGCATGGATCATTTTTTCCACAGGCCACATTGTTTTACATAAAATTTAGCTTTACTCCTAGTGAAAGGTTTTCTTTAAATTCTCTTCAGTTCACTATCAGTAAGTATTTACTGAGTGCATATTAAAGGCCAAGAAATAATCTCCCTAAAAATTAAGAGGCCACTTTTCATTGAAGTGGATTTGAGGAAAAGTAAGTTCTTTAATTTTTTGGGTGAAGGAAAGAAGTCCTTAAGTTTCTCCCATTAATCTGAGGTTAAATTGTTCTATCTAATTAAAAAAAATGATGTAGAAGCTTTATTAGTTTAACAAGCATCCTGGAGATAAAAGGTAATCTTGTAGGGCTTCCCTGGTGGCGCAGTGGTTGAGAGTCCGCCTGCCGATGCAGGGGACACGGGTTCGTGCCCCAGTCCGGGAAGATCCCACATGCCGCGGAGCGGCTGGGCCCGTGAGCCATGGCCGCTGAGCCTGCGCGTCCAGAGCCTGTGCTCCGCGACAGGAGAGGCCACAACAGTGAGAGGCCCGCGTACCGCAAAAAAAAAAAAAAAAAAAAAGTAGTCTTGTAATAATATACAGAGAAATTGCCAGGTTATAGGTCATTTAACCAGCTGACCCCTCCCCGGGAAGTATATATGTAATAAGATAAATTTATTATTCTCTTTTTGGTTAGCATGTACACAAGAGATTATTTCCAAGGTTGAAAAGACGTATTTGTGCACTTCATATTAACATGATTCATTGACTCAAAACGCCAAGGTTCACACATGTATTTCTTATAGAGAATGCTGTTATGTAGCCATATTTCCTTTTTCATATTTCAAAAAATTTTTGATATGGAATATGGATGTGCAATTGAAAATATGGAATAAAAAACAGAGCTTGTAAACAATTGGAGAAGTGCACTCTGGATAGAATTATAGTTATTTCCTTCCCATTCATTTATCAATCTGCCTTTGTATATGTTTATATACATAAAAAGACTTTATGCCTGTTAGAATGAAAGCAATTGGCATGTTTTCATATGCTCCTAATTTCTGCAGTTTAGCGACCGATTGCCTTATTTCCAACAATGCGAATAAGGTACATTGTGGAACTCACAGCTATTGCACACCCAGGGGGTCTTTAGAGGTTAATTTTTGCCTCCATCACTTAGCTCTGTATGCTTTGAAATGGAGATAAATATGGTGAGGTCTTAGAAGGAAAATGGCCAGAATTCCCAAAGCCTGGAATATAGGTAAATACTCATTGAGAGTTCTAGATGCACTATACCTAAAAGGCAAATGATCACTTGTTCTTAACTAATATAGTCTTAATTTGTGAGACCCAAAGGTTGATATCTGTTAGTTTTAGATTGTCGTGCAATAGCCAGGGTGCAAAGGTCTATAGATGTGTCAGGATCACTACAGTTTGTTTCTGCCAATGGCCCCTTTCAGGTGACACTGTTGTTGGCATTAAGAAAAGCCAGTGTGGCATCAGTCAAGGATGTTTTACTATGGCAAGTTCAATGTGAGATGGACTCGTTAGAAAGCTTTGTCTTCAAATAATGCCCCTAACTGGGATGGAAAATAGTCTGAGACAATAAAGACTTTCAGTTTCTAGGTAATTGAAATTGCATTAAATTCATGTTTCTTTCTGTTAGACTTGAATGTATCTAGCCAGTGTGATTTACGGGGACTTTTGGTTGTTGTTGTTTTTTCCTATTTACTTTGTACATAGAGTTGTTTTGAAATATTGAGCACATTTGCTTTGAATTTTATCTCTTGCTTTCTGTTTTGTACTTGTCATTTGAATAAAATTATAAACCCAATATTGATTTTATTCTTAATTCACTTTTACTGCTGCTATGGAGAAACCTAGGAACTGTGGGAGATCTTCGTAGGATTTCTGTCTTATGTTCTTGGTTATTAACTTGGAATCATGTGTTACTGAAGTTCAAAGCATTTCTTTCTTTGAAAGAAACAAAAAATTAATTTTAACACTTCTTCATATAGGTAGTCTTTTTCTGTGCTTTAAGGGAAGTGGAAAAATATACTGGCCTCTGAGCGCAGAACTCACTTTACTGACACAACATTAGTAACTTAAGTACTTTGAGTTGTTTTCTTAGCAGAGACAGGTTTATATCAATTTATTTGCAAATTCCTGGTTGTTCCTGAGACAGAACACAGGAATGAAGGGCAGTGACTGAGATTCTCCAAGATAGAGAAAAGTTAGCTGCCTTACAGACACATTGGTCTCTTCAGCTTGACCTTCCCAAAGTGTGATGTTCTTAAGTTAATGGTTCTCGACTCGTTTGGGCTTAATATGCTGAAATGAAGTAAGGGCAGCTCTGAGAATGTTGACAATCACCCTATCAGAAGATAGGGCTGATTTTTAATGTTATTTTTGAAATTAAAGAATCTATAATGGCTTGGCTTTTGCTCAAATAGGATGCCTCAAAATTGAATCATCATTTAAATAGATATTCTCTTCACAAAAATTTAACAGCCAAGTCTTGCTTTTCTTGTCAATCTTAACCTTGTGCTGTCCAGTGTACTGGGTACACCAGGTACACAGATCATATGAAAAAGGACCCATGGACAAATGAACTCAGCGTAAACAACATATATCTCTGTGTGCCTGAGCACATGACTTTGCCATAGCAGTTGCTTAGTAAAATATTTGCTGACTGACCTAAGTTATAGTCTAAGTAGCATTTTTTCCCCCTTATTTTTTCTTTCAGTGCCTTTACTTGCTGAGTTAGAGTTTGGTCAAGAAATCATAAATCACTATTGGCATTTCCAGTAGGAAAGGATTTAATATGGAGAATTGGGTTTACATAGCCATTAATTCTGGGAAATGCAGATCAGGGAGGGCACTGTGAAATCTGCCAGTGTAGGAATTGCAGCGAGCTACTGTCGGTGATCTCAGCTGTCCAAAGCATCGGGGTGGATGATTGTCAGGAAGATATTGGTGAGTCCCACATTAGCTATCTGATGTCCATTAGTCTGTCTGCAGTTGCCACTAGAGAATATTATTTCTACTTCTCTTTTCCCTTCCAAATTGTGCACAAATGGTTCTCATTGGTGAAATCTAATTGGATCTCTGTGTACAAGTATCCAGTAGAGGGGAGAATTTAGAAGGGTGAGGATAGTACAGAATGTTGAACAGATGTTGTCCATCACAGTTCACCCTTTGGAATACACAGCATCTATACTTACCCTTGTATCCATGTTTAAATTTCCAAAGAAGAACAAAAAGAATATCATGATTCTGCCTGATACACGGCAACTATCCCTGTTGAAACAAAGATGCAGTTACCTTCCCAAGAAAAGGAGATACATTTCATGAATTTCTCTGTCCACCTCTGTGTGATGTTTATTCCTCTTCCTTAAAAACAATCCCCCTTGTTATGAAAGTTCTTATGTAGTCTTAAGTAGAATAATTCGAAGGAGAAAGGGGAAAAGTTGATTTATTACATAAATAAATGTGTGTGTGTGTATATATATATATATATATATAAATATATATAATTGTGCAGGGATACAGGTTCGAGCCCTGGTCCGGGAACATCCCCACATGCTGTGGAGCAGCTAAGCCTGTGTGCTACAACTACAGAGCCTGCTCTCTAGAGCCCACAAGCCACAACTGCTGAGCCTGCGCCCTAGAGCCCGCGAGCCACAACTACTGAGCCTGCGTGTCACAACTACTGAAGCCCGTGTGCCTAGAGCCTGTGCTCTGCAACAGCAGAAGCCACCGCAGTGAGAAGCCTGTGCACTGCAATGAAGAGTAGACCCCACTTGCCACAACTAGAGAAAAAGCCCATGCGCAGCAACAAAGACCCAGCGCAGCCAAAAATAAATAAATTAATTAAAAAAATAAAGGAAGATGGAAAAATATATTACCTAATCAACAAAAACTGGGGCTCTCGCTAAAGGATCTCTCAAAGATAAACGCTAAGGTGAGGGGAAAATGATCCCAGAAAGATTTGAGATGCAACATAAATGAATGGTGAGCGAAGAAACACTGAAATGAGGGTAAATCTAAAGCACTGACTGTCCAAAACAGTAATAATAATTCTTTAAATTTGAGAAGCTATAGAACCATCCATGATAAAATGCTAGACAATAATATAAGTTGGGAGTGGGGGAGCATAGTTAAAACATAGTAAGTCCCTTTTTATTATGTGAGAGGAGGGTAAAGATAATAATTTTGGATTTTGTTAAGTTAAATATATGCATGTTAACATTTTTATGATATAAAATATAGTTTCCAAAGTGATAGGAAAAAAGTAGAATTTGGGAAATATATCCAAATACATTGGTAATAAACAATGTAGGAGACATTTAAAACAGGGACACAGAAAAGCTGAATGTGAAAATGTTCACTAGGCAAATCCTAATTCATGGAAAATTGAGGGAGCTAAAATAATATAAGATAGATTTTAAATAAAAAACGTTAGTTGAAAATTGTGCAGCTGCTATGGAAAACAGTATGGCAGTTCCTCAAAAAGTTAAACATAGAACTACCATATGATTCAGCAATTCCATTCCTAGCTATATACTCAATAGAACTGAAAACAGGGACTCAAGCAAATACTTGTATGCCAATGTTTATAGCAGCATTATTCACAATAGCCAAAGGGTAGAAACAACCTAGGTGTCCATTAACAGGTGAATGGATAAACAGAACGTGACAAATACATACAGTGGAATACTATTCGGCCATAAAAAGGAATGAAGTGTTGATACATTCCAAAACATGAGTGAACCTTGAAAACATGGTAAGTGAAATAATTAGACGCTGAAGGACAAATATTATATGATTCTGCTTATGAAATATCTAGGCAAATTCATAGAGATGAAGTGTTAGATTAGAGGTTAACAGGGTCTGGGGGAAGGATGAATGGGTAGTTATTGCTTAATGGGTAGAGAGTTTCCATTTGGGGTGATAAAAAAATTTGAAAATAGACAGTGATGGTGATTTCAGAGCATTGTGAATGTAATTAATACCACTGAATTATACACTTAAAAATGGTTAAAATGCTGAACTTTGTTATATATATTTTACCACAATAAATTTTTTTTTACATCTTTATTGGAGTATAATTGCTTTACAATGGTGTGTTAGTTTCTGCTGTATAACGAAGTGAATCAGTTATACGTATACATATATCCCCATATCCCCTCCCTCTTGAGCCTCCCTCCCACCCTCCCTCCCTATCCCACCCCTCTAGGTCATCACAAAGCACCGAGCTGATCTCTCCGTGTGATGCAGCTGCTTTCCACTAGCTATCTATTTTACATTTGGTAGTGTGTATATGTCAGTGCTACTCTCTCACTTCGTCTCAACTTCCCCTCCCTGCCATGTCCTCAAGTCTGTTCTCTACGTCTGCGTCTTTATTCCTGCCCTGCCACTGAGTTCGTTAGTACTATTTTTTTAGATTCCATATATATGCATTATATATATGCATAACGGTATTTTTCTCTTTCTTATTTCACTCTATGACGGACTCTAGGTCCATCCACCTACAATAAAATTAAAGTTAGAAAAAAAGCATCCATAGACAGAAAGATTGTTTATCATGTAATAATAAAAGTTTTAATTCAACCGGTATTGTAAGCCTTTTTAATTTTTGCTACATGGTGGATGTACCTTTGTATCTCATTATGGTTTTACCTTGTGCTTCCTTGATTACTAATGAGTTGAGTGTCTTTTTTTATGCTTATTGACCACTTTCTTTTTTTTTTTCTTTTTGTAAAGTGTCTGATCAAGTCTTTTCAAAATTAGTTTTTGAAAACTGGATGATCTATTGTTTGCTCTTTAATTTATAGGAGCTCTTTATATGTCCTGGATTCTAGTTCTTTGTTACGTGTATTGCTGTTGTCTTCTCTCATTTGTGCTTTCTCTTTTCATTTTCTTTTTGGTGTCATATAGAAATTCTTGACTTTAACATAGTCAAATTTATCATTTTTTTCCCTTTATGGTTTGTGTTTTTATGTGAATTGTTGGATAAATCCTTCTTCCTAGGTCATAAGTATATTCTCCTGTATTGTCTTCTAAAACCCTTACAAGCTTTGTTTTCATCCTTGGATTAAAAATCCTTAGATTTTTAGTTCACCTGGAATTAATTCTGAGTCTGGTGTGGGGTAGGGATTCATTTTAAATTATTTTTATGTGGATGCCATAATTCCCTGCACTATTTACCAAAACACTCACCCTTTCGCAATTTCCCTGCAATGCCACCTCTTATATTGTGTTCACATGTGTGGATCTGTTTCCATGGGCTATTTGTCTCTGTAGCAATTCAACATTATTTCCATTATGTTGCTTCATAAAAAGTCTTGATATCTGATAGGGCAACTCTCCTCACTGTTTTTCTTCTCGAATGACTTGGTTATTCTTTTCCTTTTGCATGTACTTATATAGAAATTTTAGAAACAACTTGTCAAGTTGTGCAAACGCAACTGGTGACATTTTTATTGGGATTGCATTAATTTCATAAATGAATATGGGGAAAATTGACAGTTTCATGGCATTGAGTCTTCCAGTCTATGTACGTGGTTTGAGCACATGTCTCTACTTAAGTCTTCATTAATGACTCAATTTCTGTAATTTTAATCCATAGAGGCTGTAGTAGGCTGAATGATGACCCCCACAGATATCAGGTCCATATAAGGACCTGATATGCCTTACCATATAAGGCAACCTATATATGTTGCCTTATATAGTAAGAGGATCTTTGCAGATGTGATTAAATTAAGGAGCTTGAGATGGGGAGATTATCCTGGATTATTCAAGTGGGGCCTCCGTGTGTGTATCATTATAAGTAGGAGGCAGAGGGAGATTTAGCACAGAAGAAGATGTGAAGGCAGTTTGACCACAGACACAGAGATTGGAGTGATGTGGCCACAAACCAAGGAGTGCCAGCAGCCACCACAAGCTGGAAGAGGCAAGAAAAGGACTTTCCCCAAGTTCTCCAGCGGGAGAGTGGCCCTACCAACACCTTGATTTCTGCTCAGTGATACTGATTTCAGACTTTTGGCCTCCAGAACTGTGAGAGAATAAATCTCTATTGTTTTAAAATCACCAAGTTTGCGGTAATTTGTTAAGCAGCCACAAGGAAACTAATTCAGAGAAGCTGCGCATCTTTTGTTATATTTATCCCTAGGTATTTGATAGTTTTTGTTTTTCTTATAAATGGTATCTTTTAAAAATTTTCATTTTCTAGCTCTTTGTTGCTGATATAAGAGAATATGATGAGATTTTGTATGTTGACTTTTTTGCTGCAGCTTTGCTAAACTCACATTAATTCTCATGGATTTTTCTTTGTACACAATCATGCTACCTGTGAATAATAACAGGTTTGTTTCTTCCTTTCTAATCCTTACACATTTAAAAAAGTTGCCTTACTGTGTTGCCTAGGACATCCAGTACAATTTGAATAGAAATGGTAATAGGAACTTCCTTGTTTTGTTCCTTACCTCAATTTTCAATCTTTTGAAGACTTTTAACATTTTATCATTGTTTTATATTTGCTGTAGATTTTTGTAGACATCCTTTATCAGGTTAAGGAAGTCTTTTTCCTCTAATTTTGGTTTGCTAAGAATTAAAAAAAAAAAAACATACGGCTGCTTGGGTATAACAAAAGCTTTTTCTGCTTCTATTGAGATGATCATGTTATTTTCTTCCTTTAATCTGCTAATGAAGCAGGTTACATTACCTTCCCAGGGTGAACTCAATTTGGTCATTTATAGGCTGTAAATTTCCTTCTACAAATTGCTTTACGTTGTAGTGTGTAATATCTGGCATATCCGTTCAAAATATTGATATTTTCGAATTTCCATTATGAGTTCTTTGACTCATGGCTTACTTAGAAGGGTTTCTTAATTTTCCAACATGATTCTAGTTATCTTTTTGTTACTGATGTCTAACATGGTCAGAGAACATACTCTGAATCATTTTAATCTTTTGGATGCTTGCATGGTCAATTTTTTCAAGTGTTCTACGTGTACTTGTCTTTAATATGATTATTATGCTGTTGCTGGGTATAGTGTTCTATATCTATCCATTAGGTTGTATGTCAATTGTGTTGTTCAAATCTTATATATCCTCATTGATTGTTTGCTTGTTCTGTCAATAACAGAGAGATCCACTATAACAGTGGAATTATCTCATTTCTTCTCATATTACTGCTTTATATATTTCTTCTCATATATTTGCTTTAGATATTTTGATACTGTATTTAGGTGTATACATACTTCAAATTGTTATTGATGAATTAAAATTTTTTTTCTTATAAAAGAACCCTCTTTATCCTCTAGTCATAATTTTTACTTTAAGATTCAGTTTGGGGACTTCCCTGGTGGTGCCGTGGTTAAGAATCCACCTGCCTATGCAGGGGACACGGGTTCGAACCCTGGTCCAGGAAGATCCCACATGCAGCGGAGCAGCTAAGCCCATGTGCCACAAATACTGAGCCTGCGCTCTAGAGCCCGCGAGCCACAACTACTGAGCCTGCGTGCCACAACTACTGAAGCCCATGTGCCTAGAGCCTGTGCTCTGCAACAAGAGAAGCCACCGCAATGAGAAGCCTGTGCACTGCAATGAAGAGTAGCCCCCGCTCGCCACAACTAGGGAAAGCCAGCATGCAACAACGAAGACCCAGCACAGCCAAAGATAAACAAATAAATAAATTTATATAAAAAATGATTCAGTTTGTCAGTAATACAGTCACACCAATTTTCTGCTGGTTAATATTCGCATGATATATATTTTTCATCTTTTTATTTTCAACCTTTTTGGATCCTTATGTTTTAGATATAAACTATTGTAAATAGCAAAACATTAGATTTTTAAAAATCCAATTTGAAAATATTTGTCTTTTAAATAGAGCAATTTATATTTCAAATGTAATTTAGGTTCATATAGGTTTATACCTAGAGTTTTATTTTGTTCCTTCTCTTTGACCTGCCAGTCCTGTGTTTCTTTTTCTCTCCTTTTTAGGCTCCTCTTTGGATTAAAAGTATTTTTTTATCGTCCCATTTTTTTTCACTTCTATCTGTTTGGATATTACACTCTGTTTCTGTCCTTTTAGGGGTTACTGTAGAAATCACAATATTCATATACAACATATCAAAATCTGAAGTTGATCTATGTTATCCTCCTCCCAGACTGTGGAAGGACCTTAGGAAATTTTAACTTTGTTTCCCCACTCCTTACTCATATGTTATTATTAACATATATTTAAATTATACTATTTAACCTCATAAGAAATTATTATTCTTTTATATGGTCATTGTTCATTTAGATTTATGCACATTTATCTTTATACATTCTTGCTTATCATGCCTGTGTCTGGGATTTCTTCCTCTGGGTTTCCTTTGGTGATGGACTGCTAGAGGCACATTCTCTTTGATTTACTTGTCTGAATATGTCTTTATTTTTCTGGGCATAGAATTCCAGGTAGGTAGGTATTTCTTTAAGCATATAATCTCTTTGCTTCCATTGTGGCTGAGGAGATAGTCTGTTGTTCTTAAAGGGAATCTGTAATTTCTCTATGGTGCTTTTTAGGATCTCGTCCTCAGTTTTGATGGTCTGCAGCTTTGCTCTGTTGTTTCTAAGTGTGGATTTCTTTTTATTTACCCTATTTGGGATTCACTGAGCTTGACTTCGTGGATTTTGAATTGGAAAAGTCTCATCTAGTAACTCTTTGAATATCTTCCCTTCTCCATTTAGCCTCTCATTTCCTTCTGGTACCCTGATTAGACATGTGTTAGGCCATCTCATCCTATCCTCCATGTCTCTTAACCTCTCAGGCGTATTTTTCATCTTTTTGTCTCTCTGTGAATCATTCCAGATGATTTCTTCTAATCTGTCTTCTGGTTCACTAGTTTACTCTTAGCTGTGTCTAATTTGTTCTGAAAGCAATTCTTTGAGTTTTTTTTTTTTTTTAAGAACTTTATTAAGGAATACTTTATATACTATAAGCTTTATCCATTTTCACTGTAGAATTCAACAAGTTTTTGAAAATTTGTAGAGTCGTGCAACCATCATCACATTCCAGTTGTAGAATATTTTTATCTCCCCAGAAAGTTCCTTTGTGCCTGATGACAGTCAATCCACTGACTTTTAAAATTTCAATGATTTTATCTATCTATGTAAATATAGAAATACATAATATTTACTATAATATATTTATATAATACTTAATATAAATATATTTGTATATTTAATATAACTATACATATATATTTGTGTGTGTGTGTGTGTGTGTGTGCTTTTTGGTTATTTTTCAACTTTGGTCACTATTTTCTCCTCCTTGAAGCTTTTTTCAACCTTGTCTTTTACTTTTTTAAACATGATATGCAGAGTTATTTTTAATTCTATGCCTGCTATTTCCAGTATCAGGGTAGTCTGTTGTTTCTGCTGACATTCACTCCTAGTTACTTATATCTTTGTGTGTTTTGTTCATTTTGACTGTGAGTTCCTCAGAGAATTACTTTTGGGAATTCTTTGAAGCCTAGGTTGAAGGTGCCTTCCTTCAGAGAGGTTTTGCATTTATTTCCATGAGGTGCCTAAGACTCTACAAGTCCAGAATTGCTTTCTACATTCATGGTTTGAGATTTTTGCCATCAAGTGATGTGAATTTGGGGCTTAAATGTGCGCAACGCTAACTCCTAAAGGACCTGATTGGTATCTGGTCATCGTTGTCTCCCAATAAAATTTTACAAAGAGAGACTCTACCATGTCGCCCTTAGAGACACATCTCCTTTTAGGCCTTGGGCAAGTAGCTCTCAAATTTTAGTGTGCCTGAAAAGCCTATTAAAAAGTGCATATTCTCAGGTCAACAGCAGAGACTGTGATTCAGTGAGTGGAGTTGCAGCCCAGGAATCTGCATTTCTAACAATCACCAAAGATAATCTGGGTACAGGTGGCCAAGAGCCACACTTCGAGAAACATCACCTTTAGATTTCATAGCTTCATTGGGTCCACTGTACAACCTCAGGCAAGAGTGTGTGTGTGAGCTATGGCTCTCTGTCTCCCTGGAGGAAAACATTCATTGCAGTGTTCAGTAACCATTTACCTCTTTATATTCATGGGCCAACCTACTTAAGTCTATTCTTTAGACCATGGTATGGGAGGGAGCACTGTGTGCTCCTGCAGATCTGATTGAGTGAAATAATAGGAGAAAAAGTACCTTGTATATTGTGGTATTGTGATTTATAATAAATGTATCTTTGGTCTTTGTCTAGTTTCTGGCACAGAGCTCCTAAAACCCTTGGAATTTCCTGAGTGATGAGCATCATAAGATGCTCTTATTGTGTTAATGAGGTGACTTTTGGAAAGCTCCTACGTCACCTGAGGATGGGGGCTGGTTGCCAGGGGAACCAACCACGCGATTAGAGGGTTAGAACTTTTAGTCCCATCCCCTGATTTCCAGGGAGCGGAGAAGGGCTGGAGGTTGAACCAGTCAACAATGGCCAATGATTTAATCAACCGTGCTTATATGAGGAAGCTTCCAGAAAACTCCAGAAGGATGGTGTTTAGAGCTTCCAGGTTGGTGAACACGTGGAGGTGCTGGGAGAGCGTGGAAGCTCCATGCCCCTTCCCCATATGTTGCCTTATGCATCTCTTCTATCTGGCTGTTGATTCATATTCTTTAATATCCTTTGTAATAAACCAATAATCTGGTGAGTAGCCCGGTTTCCTGAGTTCTGTGAGCCGCTCTACCAAATGAATTGAACCCAAGGCGGGGGTGGGCGCAGGGTCATGGGAAGCTCTGATTTATAGCTAGCCAGAAGCACAGGTAACAACCTGGCTTTGTGATTGGCATCTAAAGTGGAGGGCAGTCTTGTGCGAATGAGCCCTTATCCTGTGGAATCTGATGCTATCTCCAGGTAGATAGTGTCAGAATTGAATTAATTGCTTGGTGGTGTGGGGAACCATTCCCCCCATTGGAATTGATATCAAATTATTAATATAGTTGTTCAAATATTTACAACACTTTGAAGAAATTCATGATGTAAAAGGCCTCATTTATGCAAAAAGTTGTTTTGCTTCTCTTTTCTTGCTCCCCAGTTGGTGCAGGCCTAAGCAGAGGCATTATTTTCTTGGTGTGATGCTTAGACTGAAACACACTAAGATAAGCCAATTTGTCCTTCTCTAAAAGTCATTTTGGGCTTCCACATACCCTGGGCTGAGTTGGAAATGTGTGAATTGAAGCCTGAGTTGAGATTGAAAAAAGATAGTGAATTGGGGTCATGAAGCCCTTAAACACTTATTACCTGAGGAAATGTCTATAAAGGGACTTTCAATCCTGTAATGTATGTAACATATGTAATATATGTAGCATATGGAAGGGGAAACTTACCAGAAATGTGAATGGGAAGTAGGTAATAGAGAGAGAGAGACGGTATTACTTATTCTCTATTAAATTAAGAACTTAAAAAAGTAAGCACAACTATAGCAAGCCAGGTTTTTGTTTTTTTTTTTAAAAAGGGAAATCCAAAATTTGACCAAACTTAATAAATAACCTTAACTCTATGTATTCTAACCTCACTGTATCTCTGCAGGTCTGATTTCCTGGTATCTCAAGGAGAACATTTCAGGTAAAAGCCAAATGATTCTCAATCATAAATCTCATGCTTTATACACTTGAAGATAATAAAGTCCTTGATTCCAGTTAATTTCATTTTTCTTTTCTATTATCAGTGCCCCTGTCCTTTTGAAAACTGGAATGTGGAATCCAATGTGGCAAATGGTAAGAAGTGGGAAATGCTACTGGAAAATAATCTGATGGCAATTTACTTTTCTCCTGGAGTAGAGCAATCCTTTCCCCCAGTGGTTGGGCCCGGACCATCAGTCTCGGGTGAGCAGACAGAGAGGGTGGCTGTCACTGCTGCATTCTCTAAAGGTCTCTCTTGTTGGAGGGGTCAGAGATCCCCGCTTGGGTGTAAGTAGATCAGACATATCTGGACATGTCTGAACGGATGGGCGGGGCCCCCCAGATGCCTATTTGGGTGAGGGCCTGAGCAGCCTCCTGTGGATTAGACTAACCCTTTGACCTCAGCCGCTGGAGGGGAGGGTACACTGAGATGGGCCGGGTGCCACCACTTGGACTGGCCTTTGGATATGTGGCTGGGTTCTTTGGATGGCAGGGGCATCTTCTGCTGCAAATGTCAATAAGACAATTAGACAGTGTGTACAGCAGCCTGGTTTGATGCTTATTAATTGAACAGAAACCAAGGGACATGAGGGCTTCTCTGCAGCTTCACCACATACCAGAGGGTGGTGCCCTGACTTCCAGGGAGAGTGCAGGGGTGATGGGGACCCTGTGGACACCACCGAGGGACAGGCTGCACTACATCTATCTCGCAGTGGATTTGTTCAAGGGCACGTCTAATTACACCCCCTAAGATGCTCTGTGAACAGGTGGGAGAAAAACCCAGAGCGAAGGTAGGTTACAGCTGCCCATATGTTAATATTATTTCATTGGCGCTGCAGGCTTGTGGGGCCCAAGGAAACTTGGGTTACATTAAAAAAGGAAAAGCATACTGTAGTTGGCAAACAAAATGTGTCTTTGTGTGTGTGTGAGAGAGAGAGAGTGAGAGAGAGAGAGAGAGAGAGAGAGAGAGAGAGAGAGAAAGAGAGAGAGAGAGAAATGAGCTTTCATTTAGAAGCTTTGGCCGTGGTTTCAACTGGTTCCTCTCCACTTTTTAAATGATATTTTCTGAGCCTGGAAACCAAGCAGGCAGATCATGGAATTTTGGCTGGAGATGTTTTTAAAAAATGTAGACTAGCAGTGAAAAAGGAGGCGGGAATTTGGCTGGGAGGCTTTTATGGGCTGCAAACCAAGCAGGGTTACCATGGTGGTGCTTCTGCTGTTTATATAAACAAAGGATTTTCCTGACAAACATACTTCATATTTAATAATCCTCAATCCACAGTGTGTAGCTAGTTCAAACCATCTGGACTTGAGTAGAATTTTATTATTTCGCGAGGCTGTTTTCGGGCATCCTGTACCACTTCAAAATTAAGTGTTAAGTACCGATATCTTGAAGTGCAAGGGTGAGAGGTGTCTAATAATTGGAAGAGAGTTTAACCTGCAATATGACAATGTAAAACAGGCTTTTCACAGATCTACAGTATATTGGACCAGCCTCCGCTGCCATTTCAATTCAGTTCACGCGCCTGACAAAACACTTACCCCACCTCCCTAACTTCTCCGTCTCTCTTAAGAGCGCTGCAGTCTCCCAACTGACCATGCTTCATACTGTCCCCGGATGGTAGCCCACATCCAATTATTTGTGAAGTCTTAACAAGCTCCTGTATTGTGAGAGGACTCATTTGGCTATTAGTAAGGAAAAAAACCTACTCTCTTGAACTGAAGCACAAAAGGGGATTTATTGGTTCATGTAACTGGAAAGGCAGGGGTAGATCTGGCCTCAGGAATCACTGGATCCAGCTTACATGCCCGTATCTCCAGAGGGTCCCAGATTCTGGCACATCTGACATTGTTTGCTCTAGGTGGACTCAGTTCTTCCAGAAACTTTTGTTTTTTTGGCTGTGCCTCGTGGCTTGTGGGATTTTAATTCCCCAACCAGGGATTGAACCCGGGCCCTTGGCAGTGCGAGCGTGGAGTCCTAACCACTGGACAGCCAGGGAATTCCCCAGTCGTTCTAGAAATTTAAGGAATGAGATAAGGAACGTAAAGAGTGCTTTCCGGCATCCTTTCCCCAGGATCATGAAGTGATCAGGAATCTCCAACAGCTCAGGTAAAGCTGTTTGCATTTTTCCCCCTCCTGAACATCTGGACACATCTCTAGACCTGTCCAGAGTAGCCTATGGGGCTCCCTTCTGTTGTTGCCTCATCATGGGGTCTCCAAAGCCAGTCGTGAGCACCAGACTTCTGGGCTTTTGCCCCTTCCAGGCGTACCCTAATAAATAAACTGGTTCAATTCCAAGGGTACCAAGGTGCGTGATGTACGTATGCATGGCACCAGGATTCCAGTGATCCAGATGAACCCTCATTGTGTCCCCTGGGTATCCCCAGGACCAGCCAACCTAGGGTCCATGCACTAGCTTCACTACACCAACTTCAGTGCCCCTCACAACTACAGCACCTTGGTGTCCCCCGCTACTCCCAAATGACACAGGCATTTCTTTTTTTTTTAAACTTTTTATTTTATATTGGAGTATAGCTGATTAACAATTTGTGATAGTTTCAGTTTCAGGTGCACAGCAAAGGGACTCAGCCAGACATATACGTTGTATCCATTCTTCCCCAAACTCCCCTCCCATCCAGGCTGCCACATGACATTGAGCAGAGTTCCCTGTGCTATACAGTAGGTCCTTGTTGGTTATCCATTTTAAATACCGCGGTGCGTACATGTTGATCCCAAACTCCCTAACTGTCCTTTCACCCCATGCTTCCCCCTGGTAACCATAAGTTCATTCCCTAAGTCTGTGAGTCTGTTTCTGTTTTGTAAATAAGTTCGTTTGTATCATTTCTTTTCAGATTCCGCGTATGAGGGATGTCATACGATATTTCTCTTTCTCTGTCTGACATATTTCACTCAGTATGACAATCACTAGGACCATCCATGTTGCTGCAAATGGCATTATTTCATTCTTTCTAATGGCTGAGTAATATCCCACTGTATACATGTACCACATCTTCTTTATCCATTCCTCTGTCGATGGACATTTAGGTTGCGTCCATGTCTTGGCTATTGTAAACAGTGCTGCAATGTACACTGGGGTGCACGTATCCTTTCGGACCATGTTTTTCTCTGTATATATGCCCAGGAGTGGGATTGCAGGGTCATATGGTAGCTCTATTTTTAGTTTTTTAAGGAACCTCCATACTGTTCTCCACAGCGGCGACACAGGCACTTCTGAAAGTCCTCAGGAGTTTTGTTCAGGTGTTTGGGGAAGTCCACTCATAGGGTCTTCTGCCAGGTCTGGGTTGGATGTCTGCCACACCTGGGGTGCCCTCTCCTTGGGCCACGCCTGGTCACCCCAAAGGTGCAGACCCTTGAGGCACCACAGGGCTCAGTTCCTGGAGAGGGTGGGGCTCGGATGACACACCATAACGCTCACTCTCTCACCCGTGGCTCATTCTCAAGTTTCTTCTCCAGATGCCCTGTTCCCCTCTCCTCTATGAACACCACACCTCCTACCCTTCCAGGCTTCTGTACTCACTACTTGTTATTTTAACAGGGGAACCGTGAAGCACAAAGAGAACTCCAGGTTCACAGAGCTGCTTGGTGACCACCAGGGCTGGGATCCATATGTCCTCATTGTCTGCTTTTTTCTTTCATAACTAATTAACACTTTCTCTGTGAAAAATGATAATCTGAGGGAACTGTTGGTTTAAAATGACCAAAAAAAAAAAAAGGCACTGTGCAAATACACCAGGGGTTTTAGTTTTGAGAGTCTAATTTGAGAACCCTGGGGGAGGGCAATGGAATAATAGTGACGGGACTATTTGCACAAGGTCCCTAAGGAAAGAGAGCAGCTGAAGACAGCACCAACTTGTTCTGAAGACAGCTGTTGATGGTCAGAGGGAAAGGACAACTTTGAGTAAGGTGGCGTCTGGCAGGGCCTATATTGGCAATGAGAGTGTTGGGAAGAGTGGGAGATCTATGGGTGGAGAAAGGGTCACCTTAACAAGAGAAAATAGTGAATGTCACAAAGTTGCCCAGGCTCCCGGGGATATGTTGAATTAATTGGTTGGAACTTGGCGAGGGGAGGGGATCCACAGTACTCACGATTCCGAAAGCGGGGCCGAACCAGAAAAATGCTTTTGGGGCTTCCCTGGTGGCGCAGTGGTTGAGAGTCCGCCTGCCGATGCAGGGGACACGGGTTCGTGCCCCGGTCCGGGAAGATCCCACATGCCGCGGAGCGGCTGGGCCCGTGAGCCATGGCCGCTGAGCCTGCGCGTCCGGGGCCTGTGCTCCGCAACGGGAGAGGCCACAACAGTGAGAGGCCCGCGTACCGCCAAAAACAAACAAACAAACAAAAACACCCCCAAAACCAACCAAACAAACAAAAATGCCATTTTGTGCTGTTATTGTAACCCTCTTGTACCCACCCTCAGGTGGACGTGACCGGGAGGAAGCAGAGGGTTACTCAAATGCACAGAGCGGAGAAACGGTTACAGAAGGTGAAAGTCTCGGAGCTGCTGTGACCGGCAGAGGCCACAAAGGGGCAGTGTGCCTCCTCAGTCTGTCTCGATCTAAATGGGCAATATCCCGCGGGAGTCGGAGGAAGAAAAGAAATGTAGTCACCACGAGAGGCCATTTACCCGCACTGGGCAGCCACTCCTGCGGCAGACTCCGGGGTCACCCCGCTCCCTGCTCTCACCCACCACGGGTGCGCCTCCCCTCCCCCCCCCTTCCAGAAATGCTCGGTGAGCAGCCACTGTGCATCAGGCACTTTTCTAGGCCCTGAAGGCACCCGCCGTTCTGGAATCTACGTTCCGGAGGGGAGGCGCAGTGGTCTCCCCGCAGCTCCTCCCACCTGGCCACCACCTCTACCTGTGCCCGGAGCCCCAGACGCACCGGGCCCAGCGGCAGATGCTGCAGTCAACCCAGGCCTGCCTTTGGAAGGCCGATGGCAGAGGGCCTTCAGCCTTTTGTCTCCCGCACCCCGGGTGTGGCTGGGATAACGGAATGGTGATCGGGTGACAGAAGCTGCGGGGGCGCCCAGTGACCACCAGGTGGCGCTTGGAGACCCCCAAAGGAGCTGTGATGGCAGGGACCAAACAGTATTTCTTTGGGGCCACAATACGTCACAGTGACAGGGCAAGCGCGGCACTGCTTTGGAACAAATCCCTTGTCCCCTGCTTGCTCAGAAAATTCCCAAGAGTCCTCTAAATACAGAGATAAATATTCACCTGCAAGACGGGCCCATCCTGCGTCCCACCCAGAGTCAAGGCATGAGAAAGGAGCTGGTGTCTGCAGGGCAGGGCCCCTAGGCTGAAAACTGTTTCCCTCTGTCCTTTAGATTTCTGTACTGTAGTTTCTTCCTGCCTCCTTAACTGGATCCAGGAAATGGCTGTTGCCTGGGAGCGCTGGGCCTGGAGCCCTTGCTTCTTGTGGAAAGAGGGGTTGCGGAAGAAGTGGGACTCCTGGCTGAAGGATGACCACCCTAGGTGGGTGTGTTAATTAGATGCTGGATTTACATACAAAAAGCCCTCCTACAGTTATGCAAAGCCTCTACCACTCCTGCTTTTTGGTGGCTAAAGCCCATCCATCCCATGCCCACCATTTAAAATCCCCACGGGGCTGGTTTTGAGAAGAGAATTCAGGAGGCTGACAGCCTCCTGCCCGGCCAGACATTTGCCTGTCTGACATTTGCTGGCAAATTGCAACCTTCCGTGATTTTAAAATTCAGGTGTAGAAATGAAGAAAGTAAATCTATCTTTAAATAACCTATTCCTTAAAACGTGTTCTCTCTTTTTTCTTTTTTTTGGCTGCTACCCCTTTGGCACAGGGTATAATACAGCTGAGGGCGGCAAGGCTGGAATACTTCTCAGTCCACAGCACAGTGGGGACCAGAAAAGAATGTCAGTGTCTTCAAGGTAAGCATGCTGTCTGCCTCCGGGTCTCAGGCTGGGTGTGACCAGGGCACCTTTGTCTCTGGCAGTAGCTAAAATGAGGGTCCAAGGTGAGCGGGATTTTTGCCTTGATTTGGAAGTTGGATCTGGTTATTCAAAACAATTCTGAATTCCTGGGTGTTGAGTTGGCTTTGGGACTCTGGGTCTCAATAACGCCTGCTTCTTGCTCCATGAGGGATATGGCCCTGGTGGGGAGAAGGGCAGATGTCAGCCTCTCGGGCGGCCAGCTCGCCAGCTAATCTTCACGGCTGGCTTGGCGGCACTGGTTCCTCAGAGGTCTGGCTGAGAGCAGATCTGAAAGGACCTGGGCTAGGGCATGGGGCCGGGAGTGCCAGCCACACTGAAGGGCAGATGCACATGGGTGGACCGTGATTCAGCCTTGAACCCCCCAAACCCAGACTGGCTTGTCATGCTTTGACCAGTATGTGTGACTCTCAGCAGTTATCTGCTGGTAGAAACTCACATTTCAATCGACCTCCTCCCTCACCTCTCCCAAGCTTCTCTCAGCGTGCTGTCTTATAAGAACTTATATGTGGCCCTGCTCTGCTCCCACATCATGTCAGCACGTGGTGGCCTGGGCCGGGTACAAGAGACACTGGTCTTCTTTCCGCTATTCCATGCGAAGATGTGGGTCAACTTTTTTCTCAATGCCCTGCAATGCGGCTGTGATCAGGCGGACATATTTAATAGACTGTACTGGAGGCTTGTACAAGCAGAGGGCAGTGACACACAGAGTGTCCTGGTATCCACCTTCCAGACGCAGTGGTTCTTATGGCCACCAGCCCATCCTCGGGGAGCAGAGTTCTATCGTCATCATCTCTCCCCCAAAGAGAGGGCTGTATACACGCTCCCTACAGCCTGGCCTTCCAGTGGGAGAGAGGGTGGGGACTGGAATTCACCTTTGGGACAGACTTTACTTTGTCCCCAGGCCCAGAGAGAAGAGGAAATGCCTTTTCACCGCAGCCCAAGGCTGAGATCCTTTCATTTCCTGTGCGGGGATCTGCCTTTCCTAGGACATTTGACAGCAGGGCTGTCCGTCCAGTCCCACCTGTCAGGGTAGCCCTGCCTTCCTGCCCTGCAGGATGGGAGCGCACTCGGTGGGGATCCCACGTGGAGGATATCGAAGGGGAGTCCCTCTGGCTCCCCTCAGCGCCAGGTGAAGCTCCTGTCTGGCTAGAACATCTACATTCAGCTTCCTGGTGGCTGCACAAGTCCCCTCGGGGATGATGTGTGTCCTTTGCTGGACTCAAGGTAGTTTTCTCAGAAAGAGGCAAATCTGCCTCGGGGGTGGGTTAAATGCTGACTCCTCATTTCAGACAGAAGCTGCCTGGAGCCTTGGAGCACAGCTTTCCCAGAGCAGGTCCTAGCTAGAGCATCACAGGGTTTCTGCACTCCGTCTGGACCCTGCTGCCCACACCCGCTATTTCAAAGTTCTCAATTCCCCTCAAACCTCCTACTCGACCACCTGCCCCCCTTCTTGGCAGCTGCCCTAATTTGGGGAGAAAATAGATCCAGCAGTCCCCTACCCACTGGCTTCCATCATTCCACAGGTAGGCATGGTGGCTCCCAGCTTCTTTTCTCCTGTCCCCCTGGAGAAGGCTGGCTGCCGCGCCAAACCAGCTCGCCTGTGCTCAGATGGGTGGCCGTGGAAAGCAGCCTCTAAAAACTCTGGTTCTGTCTCGCTTGCCCTCTCCTGCTTCTCCACTTGCTTGCTCTTCTGGAAGCCAGCTGCCATGTCGGGAGCTGGCCCGTGAAAAGGCCCATGAAGCAAGGAACTGAGGCGGGCCTTGGGACAACAGCCAACAAGGGACTGCCGTCCTCAGTCCAGCAGCCTGTGAAGAGCCGAATCCTGCCGAGAACCAGTGAGTGAGCCTGGCAGTGAAGCCTCCCTCAGTCCAGCCTTTGGGTGAGACCGTAGTCCTGGCCGACACCTTGACTGCAACCTCGTGAGAGACCCTAAGCCAGAGCACCCAGCTAAACCTGGCTAGATCCCCAACTCGCAGGAACTGTGAAGTAATAAATGTTTATTACTTTGTTAAATTTGGGGGGTAATTTATTGCGCAGCTATAGAGAAGGACTACGGTGGCTCTCAGACTCGTCAATTTCTTAGCTCTGAAAATTCTGAAAAAAATTTGGGCATCCACGTAAGGTTGCCACCTTCTTAGTTTACAAAGTAAGTCTTGAAAAATGACAACCAATTTTTACTCCCATTGTTTTTATAAAAGAAGGATCATTTTACAATAGGTGATAGAGCATGTGACTAGTTGGTCTAAATTTTAATTACTTGAAGGTGGTTTTATCCTGCAAGGTCACCCCAACCCAAATTGTTAATTCATTAAAAGCTACATTGTCCCTTAAAAAAAAATCAACAAGGATCATTTTTTATTTTTATTACAGTGTTATTTACATACAGTAAAGTCCATCCATTTAAAAGTTGAGGAATTTTGATAATTCTAAACTCACTTCCATAATCCAGATATGGAATGGCTTCTTCGTCCTAAAAAGTTTCCTATGCTCCTTTGCAGCCAATCCCCTCCGAATATGGGCCCCATGCAACCTTTGATCTGCTTAAGAGGAAGGACATTTTAATGTAACAAAACTTAGTCCGGAGCCTGTGCTCCGCAATGGGAGAGGCCACAACAGTGAGAGGCCCGCGTACCGGAAACAAAACAAAACAAAACAAAACAACTTAGGAAAGATGTACTCTCAAAATAAAAGGCAACCATTAAACTGAGTGCATTTAAATGTATAAACCAAACTTTATTTTTACATGGCCTTATGAACTTGCAGACTGATGGCTTTTTAGCACCACTGTTCTGGCTCCCATCGATATTAGATAAGCTAGGATGCTTTAAGAAAGAGTCCTGAATACAGTGGTTTAAATAAGATGGAAGAGTTTTCACTCCTCACATCCTGTTCCAAAGGTAGGTGGGCAGTTAGGGCAGGTAGAGGGCTCCACTCTCCAAGGTCATCTGGGAACCCAGGCCAGTGAGCCGATCTGCCAACCTCTGTAAGTGACATCCTTCTCTGGGTCCAAAGCAGCTGCTGCAATCTCCTAGCCATCAGGAAAGGAGAGAGTGTGTCCGCAGCAAGCATCTTTAAGGAAATGACCCAGAAATTTAACACCAAACTTTTGCTGACATGGCACTGGCTCAAGTTAGTCAGACGACCAAACCTATGGGAGGATGGGAGGTAGGGAAATATAGGCAGTGCTGGGTGACCCAGTGCCCAGTTAACAGCTGGAGGATTCTACTACTGGCCAAAAGGAGACAGTTAGCATTATGCCCTCTCTTCCAAATTGTTGGTCTCTGCCTCTCTTCTGGTTCCAACTGTCAGCCTTTCCAGTGCTTTTCATCTTTAAAAATACCTCCTTGGGCTGCACATGCTGTGCTCTCCTTGTTAGCACCCCATCTCCCCCCATTTCCTCACACTCTCTTTCTCCTCCTGATTCCTATCCACTCCTCAACCCAGGCAAAATGACTCTCCCCAGCAGGTCTCCAAGACTCGTTTTTGTTGAATCCATGCTTTCCAGTGCTTTTCTTACTGGATGTTTCTTCAGCTTCTAACGTGTTGACCTTCTGTCTTGAATGCTCTCTTTCCTTCATTCATTTGATACCATAACCTCATGTTTTCTACATTCATTTAGTCACTCTTAGTTAGTCCCTGCTCTGAATGATTCCCCTGCTGCCTTCTGTCACCTCTCAGCATTTCCCAGGACACTACTCTCTTTTATTCTTTTCTCTATACAATCACCTGAGCAGATCTGCTCCTAAGTCAGTTAAGATAAGTCAGTTAAGATTGTGCTTGGCTGTATGTAACAGAAACCCAACAAATGGTGGCCGATATAAGCAAGAGGCTTATCTTTCTCATGTAACAGGGAGTCTGGGGGCAGGCTGTCAGTCCAGGGCTGTCTGTGCTCCTTTTGTAGATCTGCTTTGCCAGCCTTAGTGTGTGGGTCTTTTCCCTATGGTGCAAGATGGCTGCCACATCTTCTGGCAGCACATCTACATTCCAGGCAGGAGGAAGGAGGAGGGAATAGGGCAAAAGGCAAAAGGAGGATGCTAAGTCTGTCACATTTCATGAAAGCTATCTCGGGAGTCCCCATAGCACTCCAATTTCAGAACCGGATCCCACGGCCTCTTGTAACTAGGAGAGTGTCATGGGAAGTGAATGATCTAGCTGTACACAGTGCAGATGTGAACAAAGCTGGGAGTATTAAGAATGAAGAAGAAGATGGATACTGGATGGGAAAGGAGCAGTGGGTGCCACCCACGACTTTAGTGCGTATCTGCTGACAATTCAGAAAACTATATATTCTATGCAAATGGCCAATAAGCACATGGAACAATGCTAAACATCACTAATGATCAGGGAAATGCAAATCTAAACCACAACGAGATGCTACCTCACACACATTAGAATGGTTACCACGAAAAACAAAGAAACAACGGAAAGCAAGCGTTGGTGACGATGTGAAGAAATTGGAAAGCTTGTGCATTGTTGGTAGGAATGCAAAATGGTGCCTCTCTCGTGGAAACCAGTATGGCAGTTCCTAAAAAAATTAAATATAGTATTACCATATGATCCAGCAATTCCATCTAGGTATACAACCAAAGGAATTGAAAACAGGCACTCAGGTAGAGATTTGTACACCCACACCCGTAGCACCATTATTCACAATAGCCAAAAAGGTGGAAGTAACCCAAATGTCCATTGACAGATGACAGATGAATGGATAAAAAAATGTGGTATATATGTGCAATGGCATGGTAGCATATCTTAAAAAGGAATGAAGTTCTGATCATGCTACAACATGAATAAACCTTGAAGACATTATGCTAAGTGAAACAAGCCAGACACGAAAGGACAAATATTGTTCTGATTCCATTTACATGACGTTCTCAGAACAGGCAAATTCATACAGACAGAAAGGAGAATCGAGGTTACCAGGGGCTGTGGGGGAGGGAAGAGGGGGGAGTTATTGCTTAATAGGCACAGCATTTCAGTTTTGCAAGATGAAAAGAATCCTGGAGATGGATGATGGGGGTGGTTAGACAATAATGTGGTGAATGTATACTTAGTGCTACTGACCGTCCACTTAAAAATGGTTAAAATGGTAAATTCTATGTTATGGATATCTTTTTACCACAATAAAAAATCCTTGTCTTCAGTTTCGAGCTCCTTTGAAAAGACCTGTTTATTTAGGCACTAGACATTTTCATTTGGATACCTCACCTCCCAAATTTTTTTTTTTTTTTTTTTTTTTTTTTTTGGGGTACGTGGGCCTCTGGCTGTTGTGGCCTCTCCTGTTGTGGAGCACAGGCTCCGGACACACAGGCTCGGCGCCCGTGGCTCACGGGCCTAGCCTCTCGGCGTCATGTGGGATCTTCCCGGCCGGGGGCACGACCCCGTGTCCCCTGCATCGGCAGGCGAACTCTCAACCACTGCGCCACCAGGGAAGCCCACCTCACCTCCAACATTTTATGCTCAGAACTGAACTCATGAAGTCCCACATGGGTCTCTCAGCCCTTTGAAATCACATACGCTAGCTCAGCCACTGGCCCGCAGAGCTTCACACGGCGCCAGGACAGGAGGATCTGGAGAGGTTCCAGCCTCAGCCACAGGCCCATGGGAACCAACCTCCTTGGTAACGCTTGGCTCCTTGGGGCCAACCCAGGTTACCTCCCCTCCAACAAACAAGCAGCTCCTTCCTCTTTTCCTGCTGGCGAGTTCCTCCTTGGAGTTCTTGGTATCTTTTCCTGATAGGATCTTCAGAGAAGACCATACAGTCCATGCTGCCAGGTTTAGGACAAGTGTCTAGGCTCTCCTTTGACACACAGTGCTGCCTTTTTCCAGAATGCCGCCTATCATGGGCTGTCAGAGAGGTGAACGCCTTGTCAAGTCTCCCAGAGGTCTGGCACACCCTTTCCATGGGACTGGGGCTGACCTGGGACATGATGGATCAGCCAGCTTCTGTCCTGGTCGGCTCTTATGCCCAGACCTGCTGTTAAATATGTTGACTGTGACCCCAGCCTAAAGCTGCGGGGACTACTTTGCAAACGGGAGGCCCACTGACTCCTGTGAGAAGATTTTCCCCAAGGGGACTTGTGGTGTCTGTCGACATACGAGAGAGTCCGGCATAACGTTAAGGACTTCTGCTTCGCCGGGAATTTCTACACACACACATTAAAGTAATTCTCAGGTTGAATGATCTGAAAACCATGTGGGAGAAATGGTAATTAAGAGTGACAATGGGGGCACATTTATATTCAGGGGGCATTTCTGGCTGTATCAGGCATGGGTGTCAGCTCAGGTACAGATATGATCTTGTTTTTACTCCTGGAAGCCTGACTGGAGAGTGTATGTGTTATCTATTGCTGGGTAACAAATAACCCCCAACTTAAGGACTCAAAACAATATTTATTATCTCCCAGTTTCAGTGGCTTAGGAGTGGCTTGGCTGGGTCCTCTGGCTCCTAAGTGACCGTCAGGGTTTCAGCCGGGGCCACAGTCATTCTAGGCTCCCCACCCCCAACCCCGCGCCATGGCAGGATCCTCTCCCAAGTCAGTGTTATTAGCAGGATTCAGCTGGTTGATGGCTGTTGCCCAGAGGCCACCCTCAGTTCCTGGCCATATGGGCCTCTCTGGGGGCGGGTGCAGCTCACAACATGGTAGCTGATTCACCAGGGTGAGCAAGCTAGACAAGCCAAGGAGACAGAAAGAGTGAGCTAGACGGAAGTCACAGTCTCAGATCTAATTTGGAAATGTCAGTCCATCCCTTTTGACTCTATTCTCCTAATTAGGAGTCTGTCACTAGGTCCAGCCCACATTCAAGGGGAGGAGGCTACAGGAGCAGTGGGGGGCAGGGGGTCATTGGGAGACATTTTGGAAGCTGCCCACTACAGAGTTCTCTTTCCTCTGAGCATATGTTATCTTGCAGGGCACTTCGATCATCAGTTGAATCAGTCAAAGGCTAGGAGGTGGATAAATAACCTGACAAATCTCTGAGCAGCTCTCCACGCCTTTGCGGCTGTCTTTTCCACTCGGGTTGATTTCAGTGTTTTTAAGCAAAGATGACGAGATTGCAGACAGGGTGGTGGAAGGACCAGGCTTCCTCCCTGGTCTTTTAAGAAGGAGAGAGCGCTGGTTCTCAAGGCTGCTTCTCCTCTCCTTGTCTGACTAACTCTCTGTGGTTTGGCTTTGCTCTGCGGTTTGTTTACACGGCTGGGCAAGGAAGATGACTTAACCCATCCAGACGGAAATTAGGGCTGATTTCAAAGTGAACCATCAGTCAAAATAAGGCATAACCGTCATAACGAGCAGAAATCCATATCTTTGCTACAGAGGCACCAGGACGACGAATCATATTCTGTGCCTTTGCATGTGCTGTTCCCCATCTGCAATGCCCTCCCTACCTCGCCTATCCATCCTGCCAGGTGCCCCTTCGTGAACCTTCCCCAGGGTTTCTGTCCACACAGCTCTCTCTCTTTCTTAAGTTTTAGAGCAGCTAATGTCTGTGCCACCCAGTTGAGCTTCTGGCTACATCCTGCCTCATGGGGCTCTTTATTGCCTGCATGTGAGCTTTATGTCCTGGCTCCAACGAGACGTAACCTTCTCCAGGGCAAGAACTGTTGTCCAGTTCTTTCACACCCACCGTGGTACCCAGCCCAGGGTAGAGCTCGTTGATACTTGAGGTCAGAAGCCTGGTCAGATCTTATATTTGGAGGCTCCCAAGCTCCTTGAACAGTGCCTGTCCATGCATGGCAAGACTTCCCTCAATAAATGTAACTTTTATGTTGGTGTCTATGGCATTTGCATGGATGGAGCTTGGAAGGGGAGGGAGAGGACTGCAGTGGTGGTGCTGTCACTCAATCCCCGCTCTGCTCATCTCTCACGTATGACCTTGTCCATCGCACTCAGGGCCTCTCGTCAGACCTGCTCCCCTTGGGCGGTGGGGTATGCTGCCTGCCTGGTGATGCCCAGTCTTGAGAAATCTCTCCAGCTAGGCAAAGCGTATCTGGATCTTTACTTCTGGGCAAGAAACCCTCTCCTCCCCAGCATTCCCTTCTTTTGGAAAGAGCAGTTGTTTTTCTGCTTTGAAGGAAGAAGCCCAAGGAAACTGTGCGTGGGAACCGCAGGGAGGGGCTTGGTCATTGTTCGACGGTCGTCCTTGGCCGGCGCAGCTCAGGCGCTGACCAGGATCCTGGGCGGGGGTGGAGCTGACAGAGGGATTGGCCTCCAGCAAGGCTCATGCTGTGGATTCTCTCCTCAGCTCTGCAGCTCTAACTCAAAGGACAAGGCCGAACGTGTCCTGGTGCCTTGATTTGCCCCTCAAAACAGGAGGCGGTGTGATCTTTCTGGTGGAGCCTCGTGTCTCCTGTGAGCACTGGGGATCCTGTGACTGCAGATGAGTCTGGGGGCTGGGCTGGGCTGGGGGGACAGTATTCCTCACTTTCTTCTTCAACCAGCACTTATAACCAGCGTCTACGGGGCACCCGCTGTGCTCCACGCTTTGGGGTGGTGGACAGTGAAAATGCAAGGTCAGATACGGCAGGCCCTTGCCCTGGAGGAGCCCTCGCAGCCTAAGGGGAAGAAAGGGGGACATCAGAGGTTTGCGTCCGCCTGGGTGCGGAGAACCTTGAGGAGGGGTTGTCTCTGGCGGGAGGCATCGGGGAAAGTGAGAGGAGACCATGCTTAAGCTGAGTTTTGACAAACAGGAACCAGTTACTTGGGGAAGACGATTTTCGGTAGAGGAGGCGTAATGTGTGAGACGGGCCAGCGGTGGCGAGTTTGGCCTGCCTATAGTATGAGGGTTTCGAGCAGGAGTGAAGCAATCAGCCTTGGATTTTATAATGATCGCTGTGCCTGGTGAGGAGGGAGGGCTGGAGGGGCCGGGATAGCAGTGGGTAGGCAGGCGGAGGCTCTGTAGTGGTCCCCGTCCCCGTGAGGGAATCTGGAGAGCAGGCGACCACAGAGGAGACATCGGGGAAAGTGGCCAGAGTTCCTGCTGGTGGTTATGTGTGTACACGTGTGTATGCGAGTACACATGTGCATGTGTGTATGTGCGTGAGAGCGTGTGCCGCATAGGTGCATGCATGTGGATGTGTACATGCATGTAGAGATGCATGTTTGTGCAGGTGTGTGGGGACTGGCGGAGGCATGATAGAGAGAGCTGGGGAACCCACATTTGATGAATTTGGTATAGTCTTCATTTTCCGTTTGAGTAAACTAAGACTCCCATACGTTAAATGATGTCCTTTCTTCATTCAATGAATATTGAACCCTCCATTGGGAGGGCATATTTCACATATTTTGCCACTTTTAATCCTTAAAGAAACATTATAAAGGAGTTACTGTTATCTCCCCATTTTATAGATGAAGAAACAGGCTCAGAGAGAGAAACATCCTGATGACATTGACCTGCGTGTCATGGATTCTACATGGAGTCCGTGGGAAATGTCAGCTGGGACTTCTCCAGACTGGTGGGATCCTCATTTTGAATACCCAAATTCTCTCCTCATCCCTTTTTGTTTTCACATAAAGGATGATATGAGTGCTTTTCAGAGCCCTTCAAGGATACAGGCAAGAAAGACTGAGGGGACCAGTAAAGATTTCTTAAAACAATAAGAAATATATATGCATACAATCCTCCTTAAGGCAACTTCCTCTAAGAAAAAGTCCAAAGCAGCGAATGGGAGGTAGGGGGAGGTCTACAGGGTTGCTGTTTGCTGCAGAGTTTCCTTCCTTCTGTTTTAATATCAAGCCTCTAAGTCTGATACATGTTAATACAATGTTCACTGGAAAGAAGAATGGTTGTGATATATGCTGTAAACCAGCACTTCCAAATTTTACTGTGTATGTGGGCCACCTGGGGATCTTGTTAAAACACAGATTCTGATTCAGTGGGTCTGGGTGGGGCCTGACATTCTGTGTTTGTCCTGTGCTCCCAGGGATGTCCATATGGCCACACGGCAGGATTTGCACCACCCTTTGAGGAGAAAGACTGAAAAGGAAACAGAGTCAGGGGTACCTGTGGTTAACGAAGAGGGGGGCATGGCCAGGAGCCTGAGGGAGAAGAGAATGAGTTTTGCTTTTAATGTGTTGTGTTTGAGGCACAGATTCTTCCTGGGGGAAATTGTGTGGTGATGACTAGTGGGGGTCAGAGTTCAATGAAAGGACAAGGGGGCCACATGGTACAAATATAGGCCTATAGACTCACCCTTCACAAAAATTGTGGTTGGTGTTCAAGCAACTTTATATAAGAAGCTCTTAATGAGATTAACACCCTCGAAAGAGTTTTGTGCATTGGGCTTTGGATTGATGTGAATGAAATTGTTTCAGGAAAATTCCTTTGGTTACTTTTCTGGGATGCTGAAAGCTTCCTAAGGGATAACAGGGAATTAACTAATTGCTCCCCAAAGATACTTGACCATGCGGTGGAGAAAAAGAGTGAGGTTTCTCATCATTATGATTATTTTTATGACCCCAGCAGGCAGATCTGACTGGTGGAGACATCTATTCAGAGGCTGAGGTGGTAAAAATAGAACCTGGGCATGTTCATTACCAATGCCTGCCCAGAGCTACTGTGCCTTAGGCAGAGAAAGCCTCAAAGCCCAGAGAAGAGGCTCCAGCCTCTTCCTAAGGCACAGTGGTGAGGTCTGGAAAGAGCTTGGGATTTGGAGTTGGAGCTTATTGTTGGAACCCTCACTCTGCTCCATATCATTTCAGACAAATTTGTATCTCACTGAGATTACAGTTTTCAAGAGACAACATCCCTGGATGGATAAGACATTGGGTTAAATTCACACTAAGGTGTGGCTGACGCATTACTCAAACTTTTCCTTGGAGCCAGTTCTGACTCTAAGAAGGGCACAAAGCTTTGAAGAACAGGAGTAGAGGAAATGCCACAGAAAGAAGATGTCAGTAAGTCTAAAGGCCAGATATTCTATTAGGGAGATTTCTACCTGCTTAGCATTGAGTTGATTATTCTCAAGCCTGGCTGCATAGGCGTGGTGCTCAGTGGGCTTTAAACATGTATGTCTACGTAGAAGAAAGCCATCACCTGGGATGTTTGTAAAGGGTTTGTCTCTGTCACGGGCTTGAAAATCTGGGCTCTGTTTTCCATGAGATACTTGCCGACCTTTCCCCTCGACTGCCCACACCAATCCTGTTTGAAAGAGACAATTCTGAACACTGTCAGTGCTCAGCTATGACCCTTCAGCCTGCTGACCCATGAAGGTATGTGTTCCCTCCATAAATGGCCAGGTTCCCTGACTTATTGTTATTTTTCTTTTTTGAAAAAAAATTCATTTAGTAACTTTATTTTTGGCTTCGTTGGGTCTTTTTAAATATAAATTTATTTTATTTTATTTATTTTTGGCTCCGTTGGGTCTTCATTGCTGCACGCGGGCTTTCTCTAGTTGCGGCAAGTGGGGGCTACTCTTCATTGCAGTGCGCGGGCTTCTCATTGCGGTGGCTTCTCTTGTTGTGGAGCTTGGGCTCTAGGCACGTGGGCACGCGGGCTCTAGAGCGCAGGCTCAGTAGTTGTGGCGCATGGGCTTAGTCGCTCCGCGGCATGTGGGATCTTCCCGGACCAGGGCTCCAACCCGTGTCCCCTGCATTGGCAGGTGGATTCTTAACCACTGTGCCACGAGGGAAGTCCTGCTATTTTTCTTTAAAAAATAAAAACAAAAACCCGGGAAGCCTCCTTCCCCAAACAACAACAACAAAGAGACCCCACTGGGTCTGTTTCTCAAGGAGACAATCCTTCATCAAGTGTCACTGCCACATGTATTTCTTTTGTAAAAGATTCCTGACTTCATGTCTCCCCAAGGACTCTGTCAGGATGATCTCACCTTCTGAAATTGGCAGGGAATAAGCATTCTGATTTCATTCTAGCTCAAGGACAGAAAGGTGGTTGTTAAGCAGAAATTGTCCAGTCAGTAATCAGACAAGCCCAGTCACTTCTTCTCAAAAAGATTCTGGCCAAATGCTGGAGATACTTTCTGCAGGTAAGATTGACCTTGAACACACAGACTCCTATAAGAGCCAGAAGTCCTGTTTTTTTGAAGTCCTGGTTGCTTTCGAGGGCCTCTGTAAAGGAAAAGGAGACCTGGGAGGAGTGGACTAATGTGGAACCTTTCCTATTACAAGCACATAGAAATGCGGGATAAAATGAAAAGCAAATTAGTTCAGTTGCTGGAACTGAAGAGGTAATGGAGAAACACAGCCGGAAGTGGTGAGTGGTGCCCTAGCTAGCGAGGGGTGTGAGTGTATCTGTCTGTGCTCTTATTAGACTGGAGTGGGGCCCATGCAGAGATGAGAGTGGAGGCCTTGGGCCGGTGCCAGCCAGAGGCCTAAACAAGGAAGAAAAAGGTGGGGGGCTTGCAGGGCTGAACTCTCCAAGAAAGGAGGACTAGGAAAAAAAATACAGTCGTTGATTAAGGAAGACGCCAAGAAAGTTTGCTTCTGCCTGGATTCTGGGTGGAAAAAATTAAAGCCTTTTGTGAAAAAGTGAAATCCCAAGCTTCTGCTTTGAGAGGTTCTGGAGACAATGTACACTGTCTATGAATTGGGGACGTCCTAGATTAAAAAATGCATGTAAAGAGTGGTCCTTGTTATGTTACTGTTAGGACACATGCAGACACAGATGAAAAGTCACTCTGGTCATAGGAGTTTTCCATTGAAAACTCAAGCTGAGTTAAAGATTATCTTTCAGCAAAAATTTACAAAATACCTTATGGAAAGATCCACCATGAACAAGAATTTGCAGATGCAGCAAGCAGGAGTGTCAGCAATCCCCACCTTGAGATCATAGAAAAGCAGTCTGAAAGAGACCATAAATATAGGGCTGTTTACATGATTAAAGAGATAAAAAGAAAAAATAGAAGCCACAATGAAAGAATAACCATTATGAAAAAGAGTGGGAGTAATACTGATAATACAATATATTTGTGCTCATATTCAGATTTAAAAATAAATAGACTTAAACTGAGGAAGATGGGTTGCCACCAACCAACCAACCAACCACCCAACCAACAAACAAAATAACAAAAGTCAACAACATCTCCTCCATCTCCCCCCGAAAACCCAAAGTACAAAAAAGGCCTCCGAAAGCCATATCTTGGAAAGAGCAAATGGGAGGCCCTCATTTTGTCCTTGCGTATTTCAACCCACTGAAGCTTAGCATGGTTTATACACTCTTGTAAACTGTACCAGTCAGCACTAGGTTTATCATCAGGATAAGAATGCAGACACTAAACTTGGTTGCCTACGACGCCAAAAGAATCTTTCTATTACAGTATGATCATGGAAAGAAATGGAAATACTGGGCCAGTAAAGTTCCTGTGAGCAGCCCCATATGATCACACAGTGGAAGAGAATGAATAGGGAATCTGAGTGTAGTCATGAGATGGGCAAAGGAAGTTTAAAAAAATCGTATAATTGTACAATTCAAGCATACGTGCTAGAGAACTTGGGCACTGGACATGCCTGGTGGTCAGCCACCATCAATCTAATGAATCAGTGTTAGCTTTGCTTCTTCCTGCACATGCTGTGTCCCAGTGTTGCTACAGAGACGGTCGAGTCCACTCTCTTGTTAGTACCTGGATTTGGGTTGCAAGTGACATGGCTGTAGAAAAAAGAAGAAAAAGGTTGGGCAGGAAAAAAGAAAACTGCCATGATTTGAGATTGTATGATGGCCAACATGGACCATCTATGAGAATCTATAGGCAAAATAATGAGAGTTTAGAAAGGCTACTGGAAATGATCAATGTACAAAATCATTAGTAAAAAAACTTTAGAAAATTTAATGAAAAATACTATTTACAATAACAACAGTAACACAAAACTATGAACTCTTAGAAGCAGATGTAATAAAAGAGTGCAAGAGCATCATGGAAAAAAATCAAAACAATTTATTGAAAATATAAAATAAAGGGCTTCCCTGGTGGCACAGTGGTTGAGAGTCCGCCTGCCGATGCAGGGGACACGGGTTCGTGCCCCGGTCTGGGAAGATCCCACATGCCGCGGAGTGGCTGGGCCCGTGAGCCATGGCTGCTGAGCCTGCGCGTCCGGAGCCTGTGCTCCGCAACGGGAGAGGCCACAACAGTGAGAGGCCCGCGTACCACACACACAAAAAAAGAAAATATAAAATAAGACCTAAGTAGTTGGAGACAAAATACCATGGATACAAAGACTTGATATCAAAAAGATGTCAATTTTTGTCCAAATTAAAGTCTGTTTGATTCCAATAAAAATTCCCAAGAAGTTTTTTACAGAACTTGACAAAATAGGTCTAAATATTCAAACAAAAGAGGGAATGCCAAAAGTATTCAAAAAATCTTAAATAATCATCATAATTGTAATGATGATGATGAGAGATTTCAAAAATTTATACAAAACTATAGCATATAGCTTAAACAGTGTGATATAAGCATAAGATAGAGAAATCTACCGGTGAAACAGAATAGAGAGTGTAGAAACGGACTTATGTACATTGGGAATTTGGCTTATGGCAAAGGTAGTATTACAAGGCAGCAGGGATAGAGCAGACTAGTTAATAAATTGGTCTTGGACAATAAACTATGGAAAAAGATAAAATAGGATTCCTACCTCACCACATACACACACACTTCTAGCAGGATTAAAATATAAATGTAGAATGTAAAACTTTAAGATTTTAAGAAGAAAATATAGAGCAATATCTTCATAACTTTAGGGTATGGAAAATGTTTTAAAATAAGACAAAATAGGGAAAAAAAGCTTAAGAGGAAAGTTTGATAAATTTAACTACATGAAAATGAGAAGATGTTTGCAACATATATAACTAATAAAGAACTAGTGTGCAGAATATATATACAAAAAGTCTTGAAAGCTAATGATAAGGATCCAGGCAATAAAATTGGTAATTTATAGAAGAGACAATCGAGTGGGTGAGGATAAAATAAGGAGAAGCTTGCTTTGTTAGTCATGAGGGAAATGCAAAATAAAATAAGAAATCATTTCACACGACCAGATTCACTAAAACAGAAAGTCTGGTAACACTAATGTTTTTCAAGCTGTTTGTTATGACTCATCTGTAAGTTGTGAAATCAGTTTAATGAATCACTGCCAACATGACAAAATAAAATTATAATAGAAAGAAAATATCAGCATGTGCTGATAGTAATGAAACAGTAAGTATTTTCATGAAAGTTTTGATTCAGCTTATGTACACACCCACACACACCGGTATATATGTATACATACACATGTGTGCATGTGCGTATTTACGGGGTCAAAATGTAAAATGCATTTTTTACGCTGAATGTGGTAGAAAAGTCTAAAGCCTCTGTTTTACATACAGCAAAAACAATGTTATATGTTTACAGATTACATAGGTTGTGTGGGAGTGATAAATACCATGTTAGAAGAGTGGTTTCCTCTGGAGTGGGAGGGAAGAAGACATGGGGTCAGAGTGTGAAGATTTCACTCCACCTATGTTGATAGTTTACCAAATACATCTGAAACAAAAATGCAAACAGTGTTAATATCTGTTAAGTCTAGGATAGGCATGGGTGTCCATTACAGTATTATCTGTACTTTTCCATATGTTTGAACTGTTTCACAATTAAAAAAACACTTAAAATTTAACCAACAATAAAAGGTATGGGCATGTGTGGGGGGAGGGAAGGACTCATATGGCTGCAAGAGGCTTTGCAGCAAAGGGACAAGGTGTGTTCACATCTCTGTGGCCAAAAGTCTCAGGAAGTTCTGGGCCTCAGGGCCAGTAGTCTGGGCAGCCAACTGCCATGTGTTGATGTGGCCTCACTGCTGTCCCTTCACTCTGGGCTGGTATTGTCACCGCTTTTATTCTTCTCCATTAGATCACAGGCCATTTTCATCGCCCTCTTCAGCAACCTGCATTGGGCAGGGCAGCCCAGCTGCAGGAAGTTACTGCTAGCTATTTACTTAACATTCTTTCCCCAGGATCCCATTGGGCCTCTGGCCCTGGAATTCTTTCCCCCCCCAGCTTTATTGAGATATAATTGGTCTACCACATTGCATAAGTTTAAGGTGTAAAATGTGATGCGTGATTACCACCATAGAGTTAATTAACATCTCCATTACTTAACATAATTATCATTTCTTTTTCTGTGGTCAGAACATGAAGATCTACTCTCAGAAACTTTCAAGTATACAATGCAGTATTGTTAACTATAGTCACCATACTGTACATTAGATCCCCAGAACTTACTCATCTTATAACCGGAGGTTTGTACCCTTTCACTGGCATTTCCCCATTTCCCCCACCCTCCCACCCTGGCACTACCATTCTACTCTCTCTTCCTATGAGTTCAGTTTTTTTAAGATTACACGTAAAGTGATATCATACAGGATTTGTCTTTCTCTGTCTGACTCATTCTACCTAGCATAATCTGTCGAGGTCCATCTATGTTGTTGCAAGTGGTGGGATTTCCTTCTTTCTTAAATAATATTCCATATATATACCACATCTTCTTTATCTATTTGTTTGTAGATGGACCCTCAGGTTGTTTCCATATCTTGTTATTGTGACTAATGCTGTAATGAACATGGGAGTGCCGATATCTCTTTGAAATTTTGATTTCATTTCCTTTGGATATATGCCCAGAAGTGGGATTGCTGGATCATATGGTAGTTCTATTTTTAACTTTTTTAGGAACCTTCATACTCCTTCATATCCATAATGGCTGTATCAACTTACATTCCCACCAACAGTGCACAAAGTTTCCCTTTACTCCACATCCGCACCTACACATGTGGTCTCTTTTTGATAATAGCCATCCTAACAGGAGTGAGATGATATCTTATTGTGGTTTTGACTTGCATTTCCCTGGTGATTAGCCATGTTGAGCATATTTTCATGTATGTACCTGTTGACTATCTGTATGTGTTCTTTGGGAAAATGTCTATTCAGTTCCTTTGCCCATTTTTAAACCAGGTTGTTTGTTTGCTATGAGTTGTATGAGTTCCTTATATATTTTGGATATGAACTCCTTATCAGATAGATGATTTGCAAATATTTTCTTCCATTCTGTAGGTTGTTTTTTCATTTTGTTGATTGTTTCTTTTGCTGTGCAGAAGCTTTTTAGTTTGATATAGTTCCACTTATTTATTTTTGCCTTTGTTGCTTGTGCTTTTGATGTCGTATCCAAAACATTGTTTCTAAGACCAAGGTCAAGGAGTTTTCCCAATGTTTTCTTCTAGGAGTTTTATGGTTTCAGGTCTTACATTTAAGCCTTTAATTCATTTTGAGTTAATTTCTGCAAGTTTTATAAGATAGGGGTCCAATTTCATTTTTCTGCATGTGACTATTCAGTTTTCCCAGCACCATTCATTGAAGAAACTATCTTTTCCCCATTGAGTTTTGTTGACTCCCTTGCCAAATATTAGTTGACCTTGTAGGCAAGGGTTTAATTCTGGGGTCTCAATTCTGTTCTATTGGTCTATGTGTCTATTTTTAATGTCAGTGCCATACTGTTTTGATTACTATAGCTTTGTAATATGGTTTAAAATCAGGAAGTGTGATGGCTCCAGCTTTGTTTTTCTTTCTCAAGATTGCTTTTGCTGTTCAGAGTTCTTCTTTCCAGGTATTTGTGTCTTTTTCTTTCTTTCTTTTTTTTTTTTAACATCTTTATTGGGGTATAATTGCTTTACAATGGTGTGTTAGTTTCTGCTTTATAACAGAGTGAGTCAGTTATACATATATATATGTTCCCATATCTCTTCCCTCTTTGTCTCCCTCCCTCCCACCCTCCCTATCCCACCCCTCCAGACAGCCACAAAGAACCGAGACGGTTATATGACACTTAAGAGCATCAGTAAGAGCACTTTGAACAACCAAAAGGAGTTGTCCAATTAAAATATTATCACTAAAATATATATATATTGAACAGAATAGGTTATTGTTGTTTTAATGCCTGCTGACCTGAATAGGAGAGAGCCTTTATTATTTTTCCTGCTTTGGCCTATAAAGCTATTAACTGGGGTTTTCCTCTTAGCAGTTAACAATAGCAAAGTGAAGACGGCATCTAAGCTGTGTTCAGCCCTGACTCTTTCTGGTCTTGTGGAAGTAAAAGAGGTATGTTTGTAGACGACCTTCTTTGCTGGGAATTTAAGCCTTGGGTGACTAAACCCAGTATCTCTTTTGTCAGACGATACAGAGAGAATCTGGGAGAAATAACAACCCTGAAGGTGAGGTGATCAGTGTCACTCAACTAGGAAACAAGTTGAGAAGGGCTCTGCATGGGAGAAACCAGATGCCTCGAAGGACGAAACCTCTGAAATCAATCTCCTCTGAAGAGACTCAGCTTGGGCCCATGTGGGTTGGGACATATTTTGGTCTCAGTACTAGTGGTGACCACTGAGGCATCTCTTAGTGGACACGAATCTTAGGCCTAAGTGAAGGGCAGTTGCCTGTATTTTCCTCAGCTTTTGGGTGGGAGGCTAGAATAGGTTGGAGGGGGAAATCCTTTTCTGACAATTCATTAGAAATATTAACATTAAATAGAGGTATTTATGGTTCTCCATTCTTCTCCAATGCTGAAATTTTCTTGTGTGAGAAGTGTTATACCACAATAGCTGTTATACCATTGATCTGTACATGACCTAGGGCCTCAGTTTCTTCACACCTACCCTTTCTTATTTTTCTCTTTAGTTAAAGTTCTTCCATCTTTTATTCCAAAATATGGGATGTTCATAAAAATTCAGTTAAGACTGAAGAATATAAAGTGACATCTCAGGCCTTGCTTACACTTTCCTCCCCAGCGGGAGCCACCAATACATTTTTTGGTGTGGCTGTTCGGACTTCTTTTTATGTATTTACAAGTGTGTTTTGTGTGTGTGTATACACATTTTTTAATGTAAATAAGGTCGTATGTATACAGTGTTCAGTCACTAGCTCTTTCCCCCACCTTTAGCTGTCTTTGACATTATCCATCTTAGTGTATTGACCCACTTTCTTACTAATTATGGAACGGCGTTCAGTGCTCTAGATGGACTGTGGTTTATGTAGCGGTTCCATAATTGTCGGACATAGAGGTAGCACCCCCAGCTTCTTCCCGACCTTTCCTGTCTGCTGCTTCTTCCCAAGGAACATAGAAAGCATTTCCCTCCCCCCGTGGTTCTCTTTCTCTACTGCGTATTTCATTTCTAGCATCTTTACTGTGGGCATGCTCCCCCGCCACAGGCTTCGATTCCATTCAACAGCCTCTTCAGCATGTCCGATTCATCTTGATAATCATAATCATTACAATCTCCACAATGCCTCGCACAGTGCCTTGTACCTAATAGACAGATATTTGATAAAACTCTCCAAGGGGCAGGCTCAACATAAACACGTAGACAGAAGTTACACTCCAGGGTCCTGATCAGTGAGAAACCGAACGTGTGGCACGAGGCAACGTCTGCGATCTCCTGCTGTCATGCGCTTACTGCAGACGTGAGCGTTTGACACCTGTGAGGGGGACATAGTACACCACCATACGGTAGAAAAAGCGTGGCCTAATCCTCTGATATCTTGAATTTCAGCTGCAGCGCAAGTTCTTGAGCCCCGAGGAGATTCAGTCTGTCCGAGAACACCTGGGTTACCACAGTGACAGCCTGCTCTCTGTGCAGATCACAGGAAAAAAGCCCAATTTTGAAGTGGGTTCTTCTAGTCAACTTAAGCTTTCTACTACCAAGAAGTCTTCCGGTGAGACTGGCCTAGGGATATTGTTCTGTCTGAGTGGGCCTGAAAAGCCGTATTAAAAACTGAGCCAGAGATCTGAATGAGGTGGTGATATCTTTAGAGGATCATTCCCTTCCTTAATTTCCCTCATTTCCAAGTGGAAGAATGCTTAATGTACTGTTGTTCTGGGCATATTCGGATCCAATACTGAAATGATGCGTAGATATTACCTAGTTCAGCCCCTTCTTCTGCACCAGAGGACACTGAGGTCTCCAGATACTAGAGGTCAGACTCCCATAGTTTCATTAGTTAATGAAGTCTTTCCAGACCCCAGAATTATGACATTTACCCTCAGAAGACCTCACAGTGACGGTCATGGCGGATAAGAGTGTGCTATTCCTCTTCCCATGTGTCCTTTTCTCTGTGCCACTGAATTCAGCTTTTCTTTGAGGATCTTAAGACACTTATAAAAATATCTCCTCTCAGAAGATTGCACTCCACCCTTTTTCACCATTCTCACCCTTCCTATCACTATTTTTTAATGCCTGAGTTGAGAAAAATTGTCCTAGCTGTGAGGTATGCAAAAATTTACAGGTATTCACACTGCTCTGTTTTGACTGTCCAGCCTAAATCTTCAAGAAATCCTTTAGCATCCTAACCTTTGGAGTCACAGTTCCAGAATGGGTAGGAGCAGCTTAGATGGCCTGCCCTGTGGGAGATCTGAGCATCCAGTGTGACAGTGATCTCTGGGGGGTGCACTTACCCGCCAAGGCCCATTCGTGGACTGGCCCACACTGAACCCTCAGCTCTTTCGGGCCCAGAGAGAGAATCAGGAGGTGTGATTTGCTACTGATTTGTTGTTACGCCACCGCCATCAGCTCTTGAGCCCATTTTCTTGTCTGTAACAGGTCTACATGAGACCGGAGCTTTGCTATTTATAATGCTTTTTGGTACAGTTTCTTGTTTCATATTCAAATCTCCTGCAGTGGGCATAGGGAATCCTATTAGCCCCATGTTCTAGGGATGGGAACTAAGAGAAGGAGGAGAAAGCAATATGGAGTGGAAGTTAAAAGCGTTAGGTAGACTCTGTCTGTACTTGTGTATTTGTGGCTGGGTGTAACTGGCCTAAGTATCTAAACCTCTTTCCTCATTTATAAAATTAGGATGACAAGAACTTTCCTCATAAGGTGGTGAGCAGGACTAAATTAGATCATGTATGTAAAATGTTTAATGTAGTATCTGGCACAAAGCTTAACAAATGATGGCTTTTATTGCCATAAAGTGATGGGTCCCTCTCATGCCTTTATAAGTGATAGAGCTGGGCCTTGAACCCAGGTCCAGTGTGTTCCCTGCACAGCCTCAGTAGAAAGCACTTACATGTGCTTGGAGTTTGTTTCCAGCTGCTTTTCTGGAGCTTGTTTTCTTTCATTGGTTGGATTCAGGGAAGCCTGCTATGGACCCTGCAGCTGCCAAGCTCTGGACCCTCTCAGCCAATGATATGGAGGATGAGAGCGTGGTGAGTCAGCACTGTGGTCACCTGATTGCTTTCTTTCAGGCCCCACTTTGGGTGGGAATGTTGTTGTTTGGAGTGGCCTCTCTGGGTTTGTAGGTGTGAAAGCATTTAAAGCCCAGCCTTGTGGCTGTGCCTGCCATTGGCATTTTTTGACTCAGAAGGAAACTCCTCATTAGTGGCATTTTAAATTTCTTTTTCAGCATCTTTCCCCCCGCAGATTTTCTTGTTCTCACTTCATGTGATATATTAAAGACTCTTGTGGGCATGCGTAAACCTGAAAAGAGTTTGTCAGCTAAAATATTTTTTGGCTCCTTCGTCTGGGCAAGTCACCAAATGCTCACTGTCTTAACAGTAATGCTCTTCCAACTCAGATCAATGCTTTCTGTAATAAAGTTCTTCATTCCTACAACTATTGAAGTTAGAGTGGTAAGCAAACTAGGCGACGGTTTGTGCCCTCACAGAGCTTACAGATTAACTGTCTACACGTTTATCGAAGAATCACACAAGTGTATATATCATTATCTGCCTTTTCCTCTGGAATTATATAGAAAATATTCCATTCCCTTTTCTCACACGACAGCCCTTTATATATTCGCATAAATATAACGCTTCTCTCTTTGTTCTTCCTGCCCCCTCCCTCCCTGCCCTCCACACACATATTCTCTGCACATCATAAATGAGTCCCCAGCCCCCTCACAGCCTAACACAGCTTCTGTGCACGTAGTGTACTCACTATGTGGTCAGCTTGGGCGTGATGATCAAGCCCAGGTAGGATGATGGCTGCCTTCTACATAGATGGGCAAACTGCTGCTGTGGACTGTGGCCACTTCACCTGTTCATTAGCAGAGACCATGACTGGGTCATTAATGGCTTCGAACATTCTCCAGGATCTCATTGACTCAGATGAACTGCTGGATCCAGAAGATATGAAGAAGCCAGACCCAGCTTCCTTGCGGGCTGCCTCCTGTGGGGAAGGGAAAAAGAGGAAGGCCTGCAAGAACTGGTAAGCCTTGGGGTGAGAAGAGGCTGCCAGGCTGCTTCCAGCGGCTTCTGATTGTCAAGGAATCGCTGTGCTTCACAATTACTAAAACATGTTTTATTGTAAAATGTATCAGACGGTTAGAAGAGTATGCTAAATAAGTACATTTTAAAGAACAATAAAATGAACACCCATGTACTGCTCACCCAGCTTAAGTACCAGGAACATGACTTGTTCCTTAGAAGTCGCCTCTGCCTGCTCCCTCAGCTGCATCTCCCTCCCTCTCCTTACAAGAGGCTACCATTCTCCCAAATTTGTGCTAATCTTTGCTGGCTTTTTCGATAGTTTACTGTCTGTGTGTGAATCTCCAAACAGTACATCATTGAATTGTGGAGCCCAAAGCTGACTAGGCCAGGAAAGGTCAATGCTCCATATCTGTGAAGACTCCCAGGGAAAAGGTCTGTCAAGGATTTGGAGTTCCTGGGTGGTGGCAGGTCCCACTCATCACCTGCTAACTTTCCCCCAGCACCTGTGGCCTCGCAGAAGAACTGGAGAAAGAGAAGTTGAGGGACCAGATAAGCTCCCAGCCCAAGTCGGCTTGTGGAAACGTGAGTATCTGGTTGATTACTCAGTATTCACAAAGGCCTAAACTAAACACAGGCCAGCTCCAGCTCTACAGAGTTCACTGCCCAATTATTTTAATAATAGGTGAACGTGTGAGAACGTGTCTCTAGGTAGTAATGGGAAGAGGGCTTATCTCCTGAGAGTGGGCAGCGCACTCATGCCCGTAGGGGAGGCACTTGTCATTTCTTATTTTTGGCCCCTTTCTTTCTGCTTCACATTAGGCCTGATGCTACTCAGCCATTTGCTGAGTGTGGCTGTGATTTGAACTGCTGAGAATACAGAAGTATTCACCTAAGGGACTTCTCTAGACTTTTGTCTTTCATGAAATCAGAGATCTTAAAGCCTCTTAGTATTTGGATCCCAGTTGGACCTACAAATGTACGCAGTCATTCTCTTTAGGCCACTGTGGCCATACCATGAAATTTGGGATCCCTTTCTTCTGGCCTGTATCTCTGGGAGAGCTGACACTTGGCTCCCCTGTATGATGGTCTCTTCTTTCAACAGTGTTACCTGGGCGATGCTTTCCGCTGTGCCAGCTGCCCCTACCTTGGGATGCCGGCCTTCAGACCTGGGGAGAAGGTGCTCCTGAGCGACAGCAGCCTCAATGATGCCTAGGGGAGGGCCCGGCCTGGGACACACCTGCTCCTCTGCCAGCTCCTGCCCCTTCCATCCCACCACGTGGTTCCTCCCGTCTCCTCTTGATTGGCTCACTCTGGCTTAGGTCCATTGCGGAGAGGGTGCTCAGTGGACAGAGTGGAGCTGGCTGGGAGCAGTGGTGTGGAGTGCTGCTGCAAGTCAAGACCACGGTATCCCGGGGCCCTGTTACCCTGAGTGGGGACCTCCTTCACCCAGTGTTAGGTAAACGGGGCACATCCCAAATAGGCCCCTCTCACCAGGTCAAAATGCTGATATTTCGTAACACTCTCCGAGCCCGCCATGCTTGAGTATTAACACTGTGACAGAGAGGGCCCCACCCCATTCTAAGCTCCGCAGTAGTGCCACGGCTTATCTTCCAGAGTTGGTGGTTTATTCACCATGCAGTTTTCTTGGTGACAAGAGGCAAGTGTCTCATGACCTCAGAGCACCAAGGGAATCACTCCTTGGTTGCTGTGATCATATCCAGTGTCCCTCTGCCCCCTCCAGTCCTACCCCCCATCCCTGTTTTACTGTGTTGCATCTGTGCCCCATTGTCATTTCTGTTAATCTCCAGGTATTAAACTTACGTACTAATGTATATTCGCTGTGAAGAGGGGATATGTCTGTGTGTGTGTGTGTGTGTGTGTGTGTGTGTGTG
>NW_006780322.1:4258399-4282578 GCF_000442215.2 Lipotes vexillifer
GCGGGCTGCACAGGCTCCCCGGAAGAGGGGTGGGGGCCGTGACCTGTGCTCGCACACAGGCCCCTTGGTGGCAGCAGCAGCAGCCTTAGCGTCTCCTGCCCGTCTCTGGTTTCCGAGCTTTTAGCCGCGGCTCCCGCCCGTTTCTGGAGCTCCTTTAGGCAGCGCTTTTAAAACCCCTCTCCTCGCGCCCCAGGAAACACAGAGGCAAGAAAAGGTCTCTTGCCTCTTGGGTAGGTCCAGACTTTCCCCCGGACTCCCTCCCGGCTATCCGTGGCGCACTAACCCCTTCGGGCTGTGTTCAAGCCGCCAACCCCAGTCCTCTCCCTGCGCTCCGACCGAAACCGAAACCGAGCCTCAGCTCGCAGCCCCGCCCGCCCCCGGCGGGTGAGCACACGAGCCTCTCGGGCTGGTGAGCGCCGGTCGGCGCCGATCCTCTGTGCGGGAATCTCTCCGCTTTGCCCTCCGCGCCCCTGTTGCTGTGCTGTCCTCCGCGGCTCCGAAGCTCCCCGCTCCGCCTCCCGCAATCTCTGCCCGCGAAGGGGCTCCTAGTGTGTGGAGACCTTTCCTCCTTCACGGCTCCCTCCCACTGGTGCAGGTACCGTCCTTATCCTTTTGTCTCTGTTTATTCTTTTTTCTCTTGCCCTACCCAGGTACGTGGGGAGTTTCTTGCCTTTTGGGAGGTCTGAGGTCTCCTGCCAGCGTTCAGTAGGTGTTCTGTAGGAGTTGCTCCACGTGTAGATGTATTTCTGGTGTATCTGCGGGGAGGAAGGTGATCTCTGCGTCTTACTCCTCCGCCATCTTGGAAAGAGTCTCTGTGTCTTTTTCAATTTCTTTCATTGAAGTCTTATAGTTTTCATTCTACAGATCTTTCACCTCCTTTGTTAAATTTATTCCTCAGTGTTTTATTGTTGTTGATGCTATTGTGAATAGGATTGTTTTTTTTATTTCTTTTTCAGATATTTCATTTTTAGTGTACAGAAGGGCAACTGACTTCATATGTTCATTTTGTATCCTACAACTCTACTGAATTCATTGATTAGTTCTAATAGTTTTTTGGTGGCAACTCTATGATTTTCTCTATATAATATCATGTCATCTGCACAGACAATTTTACTTCTTCCTTGCTTATTTGGATGGCTTTTTTTCTTGATTAACTGCCCTGCCTAGGATTTCCAGTTCTGTGTTGAATACAAGTGGTGAAAGGGGGCACCCTTGTCTTGTTCTTGATCTTAGAGGAAAGCTTTCAACTTTTCACTGTTGAGTATGCTGTAGGCTGTGGGCTTGTCATTTATGGCCTTTATTATGTTAAGATATGTTCCTTTTATACCCAGTTTGTTGAGAGCTTTTATTGTGAAAGTATGTCGTATTTTGACAAGCGTTTTTTCTGCATGTATTGAGATGATCATATGCTTTTAATCCTTCATTCTTTTAATGTGATGTATCGCATTTATTGATATGCATATGTCTAACCATCCTTGCATCCCAGGGATAAATTCCACTTAATCATGGTGTTTAATCGTTTTAATGTGCTGTTGGATTCAGTTTCCTAGTATTTTGATAAGAATTTTTGCATCTATATTCATCAGGGCTGATAGCCTGTAGTTTTCTTATAGTGCCTTTGTCTGACTTTGGTTTCAGGGTAATGCTGACTTTGCAAAATGAGTTTGGAACTGTTTCCTCCTTTTCAGTTTTTGGGAAGAGTTGGAGAATAGTTGGCATTAATTTTTCTTTAAATGTTTAGTAGAATTCACAAGGAAACCATCTGGTCCTGGGCTTTTCTTTGTTGGGAGATTTTTTGATTACTGATTCAGTCTCCTTTGTCATTGTTGGTCTGTTCAGATTTCCTATTTCTTCATGATTCAGTCTTGGTAGATTGTATGTTTCTAGGAATTTATCCATCTCTTCTAGGTTATCCAACTTGTTGGCATATAATTATTTATGGTAGTTTCTTTTTTAAAAAAATTAATTAATTTATGGCTGCATTGGGTCTTCGTTGCTGGGTGTTGGCTTTTCTCTAGTTGCAGCGAGCAGGAGCTACTCTTTGTTGTGGTACGCAGGCTTCTCATTGTGGGGGCTTCTCTTGCTGCAGAGCACAGGCTCTAGGCGTGTGGGCTTCAGTAGTTGTGGCACGCAGGCTCAGTAGCCGTGTTGCATGAGCTTAGTTGCTCTGCAGCATGTCGGATCTTCCTGGACCAGGGCTCGAACCCATGTCCCCTGCACTGGCAGGTGGATTCTTAACCACTGCGCCACCAGAGAAGTCCCTATGGTAGTTTCTTATGATCCTTTGTATTTCTGTGGTATCAGCTGTCATTTGTCCTCTTTCATTTCTGATTTTATTTACTTGAGTCTTCTTTCTTTTCTTCTTAGTTAGGCTAGCTAAAGGATTGTCAATTTTGTTTGTCTTCTCAAAAAACCAACTCTTATTTCTGATGATCTTTTCTATTATTTTTTCTGGTCTCTGTTTCATTTATTTCTGCTCTGATCTTTATTTCCTTCTTTCTGTTAACTTTGGGCTTACTTTGTTCTTTTCCTAGTTCCTTGAAGTGTAAAGTTAGATTGTTTATTTGAGATTTTTCTTTTTTCTTGATGTAGGTGTTAATTGCTTTAAACTCCCTCCTAGAGCTCCTTCTGCTACATCTCCTAAGTTTTGCTGTGTTGTGTTTCCATTTGATACAAGAACTTTTTTGATTTTTCTTTTGATTTCTTCTTTGATCCATTGGTTGTTCAGGAGTGTGTTGTTTAATTGCCACCTTATTTTTTTTTTTTGTATTTTCCAGTTTTTCTCCTGTTATTGATGTCTAGTTTCATAGTGTGTGGTCAGGGTTTTCTTGTCTGCATACCATACTTGGAATGATTTCAATCTTCTTAAATTTGCTAGGGCTCGTTTTGTGACCTATCATATAATTGATCCTGGTGAATGTTTCTTGGTGGAAAGTTTTTTTTTTTTTTTCATTCAGCACTTTGAATATATCATCCTATTCTCCTGGCCTGGAATGTTTCTGCTGAGAAATCTTCTGATAGCTTAAAACAGCTATTTTGAAATCTTTACTGGGTAGGTCACAGATCTCCATGCCTTTGGCGTCAGTTACTGAAAGATTATTGTGATCCTCTGGAGGTGTCATGTTTCCTTGATTTTTTTGTGTTTTTTAAAGTCTTGTGTTGCTATCTTCACATTTGAAATAGCAGTCACCTCCTCCATTCTTTACTGACTGATCTCTCCAATGTGTCCAGATTTATATACATATTTTGCTCCAACACTGTGCTAAAATTTCTCTGCTGGATGCCTGGACTCCCCCAAGGTCTCTCTCCCCTGTGGGTGATTGTCTAAGACAGTGTTCTCCAGGGGTTCTTGGACCACAGCTGAGAGGGGGTAGAGCTGGTTTACACACCACTGTAGGATCCACAGTCAGGACTGAGGTCTGTATGTCTACTACCTGACACATGGGTGGATGAGACTCTGCTCAGGTCCCTTTGCATATTGTGATGGATCCCACATCTCCCACAAAGACACTTTTATCTGGATGGATGCCAAATTGTTGTTGTGGGGTGGGATACAAGCAAGTACTAAAAGCTTAGAGAATAATTTACCAATACCCATGTATGAATCATCTAGCTTAAGAAATAAAAAAAGTGCATTTGAAAATGTGTCTTCCTCTGCATCCCATTACCCACCTCTCTTTCTAGTTCTGAGGTTGGCGTTTATTATGCCCCTGCATAGATTTATTACATACACTTTTAGCTTTAAATAATACATTGCATTACTTTGCATGTTTATAAACTTTATAGAGATGGGATAATGCCACATGTATCCTTCTACAACTTTTTCACTCAATATTATGTGTTCTGAGATTTATCCAGATAGATACTACTAGCTCTAGTTCATTTTTATGAATATGCCACCATTTATTTATCCATCTAGGTTGCTTTCATTTTTTACTATTCCAAATAATACTGCAGAGAACCTTCTGGTTCATGTTTCCTGGAGCACACTTAGGAGCTTCTGTGGCTGGGTTGAAGGGTAGGCATACTCCCCATATTTCATGGGTAACAGAATGTGAAATGCAAACCTTCTTGCATCTTATAGTTCTGGCAGGAACCTCAAAGTCTGGTCCCCGTTTTTCCTGATGTACAGTTTATCTTGTTTTTATTGATTTGTAGAAGTTTTAAAAATGTTTTCTGGAGACCACTTCTTTGCCGGTTATATTCATTGTAAATGCAATCGCCCAAGTTTTTCTCTTTGTTACTGTTTACTCTGCTTAAAATAATTTTTAAAATTCTGAGTGAGTCAAATTTATGAATCATTTCCTTTATTGTTTGTGTCTTTTGGGTCTTATTTAAGAATTTTTTCATCAAGCCCTGTAATGGAAGGATTTCTCTCTTAATTCTAGCAGTTTACTTTTAGTGACATAATAGGTTTTAGTTTATATCTTCTGGTAGCGTCCTCTGTGCCCTGGTTCTCTGCTCATCCCTGTAAACTATGACTTATAACTGCGGAGACTCAAGCAGCTTCCAGGTCTGCCAGACCCATCTCATGTTAGGGGCGGTGCCATCTTGACTTTTCACATCTTAATTCTCCAAAAGAATTACCATAATCTAGTCAGTGAGCTTGGTTAGAAGTTTTCCAGCAAAAAGGCTTGTTGAAATTCTTCTCTGGAATAGAGTTAGATAGAGATTGATAATTAGACAATACAGATGGCTTAGTATGGGTTTTGGAGAAACATAGACTGGTTTTTAAAATCCCATTGAAGTCACTCGTTCTGAGTCTTAGTTTTTTAATCTATAATATGGGGATAATGGTGTCTAAAGTGGAGAATGTGACAAGTATTAAATGTATAATCCTGGACTTAGAGAGATTGTAATAAACAATGATAGCTAAAATTTATTAAACACTTAATATGTGCTAGTCACAGAGCTAAATGTTTGACATGAATTATGTCACTTGGTCCTTATGACAATTCTCTGAAGTTAAATATCACTACTGTGATAATGTAGGAGTTAAGGGAAAGGTTTTGATTGGGTTCGAATCCCAGCTCAGCTACTTACTGTGTGACTTTCAGCTCTTGCATTTTGGTTTTTTCATCTGTAAAGTAGAAATATGATAATAGTATATTTGTTAGATTTTTTAGGGCTGCTGTAACAAAGTGCCACAAGTGGAGTGGCTTAAGTAGAAATTTTTGTCTCAGAGTTCTGTAGGCTAGAAGTCTGAGATTAAGGTGTTAGCAGGGCCATTCTCCTTTTGAAGGCACTGGGAAAGGATCTGCTCCAGGCCTCTCTCCTAGCTTCTGCTATTTCCTTGGCTTGTGGCAGTATAGTATTCTTTCTGTGTGCATGTGTTGGTGTCCAAATTTCCTTTTTTTAAAATAAGGACATCAGCTACATTGGATTAGGGGTCCATTCTACTCCAGTATGACCTCATTTTAACTAAGTACATGTATAATGACCCCTCCAAATAAGGTCACATTCTGAGGTGCTGGGGGAGGGAGGTAGGACTCCAACATATGAATTTTGGGAGGACACAATTCAACTCATAACAATATACATGAAAGTTTGTCATAAAGATAAAAAGGGTTGACAAATGTAGAGAGTGTAAACACTGGTACATAGAAAATGATCAATAGGGCTTCCCTGGTGGCGCGGTGGTTGAGAGTCCGCCTGCCAATGCAGGGGACACGGGTTCGTGCCCCGGTCCGGGAAGATCCCACGTGCCGCGGAGCGGCTGGGCCCGTGAACCATGGCCGCTGGGCCTGTGCATCCGGAGCCTGTTTTCCGCAACGGGAGAGGCCACAGCAGTGAGAGGCCCGCGTACAGCAAAAAAAAAAAAAAGATCAATAAAGTGTTAGCGGAGAAAAGGGAACCCTCTTGCACTGTTGGTGGGAATGTAAATTGATTCAGCCACTATGGAGAACAGTACAGAGGTTCCTTAAAAAACTACAAATAGAACTACCATACGACCCAGTAATCCCTCTACTGGGCATATACCCTGAGAAAACCATAATTCAAAAAGAGTCATGTACCAAAATGTTCATTGCAGCTCTATTTACAATAGCCAGGACATGGAAGCAACCTAAGTGTCCATCAACAGATGAATGGATAAAGAAGATGTGGCACATATATACAATGGAATATTACTCAGCCATAAAAAGAAACGAAACTGGGTTATTTGTAGTGAGGTGGATGGACCTAGAGTCTGTCATACAGAGTGAAATAAGTCAGAAAGAGAAAAACAAATACCGTATGCTAACACGTATATATGGAATCATAAAAAAAAATGGTCATGAAGAACCTAGTGGCAAGATGGGAATAAAGATGCAGACCTACTAGAGAATGGACTTGAGGATATGGGGAGGGGGAAGGGTAAGCTGGGACAGAGTGAGAGAGTGGCATGGACATATATACACTACCAACCATAAAATAGAAAGCTAGTGGGAAGCAGCCGCATAGCACAGGGAGATCAGCTCGGTGCTTTGTGACCACCTAGAGGGGTGGGATAGGGAGGGTGGGAGGGAGGGAGACGCAAGAGGGAAGAGATATGGGGACATATGTATATGTATAACTGATTCACTTTGTTATAAAGCAGAAACTAACACACCATTGTAAAGCAATTATAGTCCAATAAAGATGTTAAAAAAAAATAAAGTGTTAGCTCTTGTTACTATTACCATGAGTCAGATGGGGAAACTGATGCTCAGAGAGGAGGAGTGACTTTCCTAAGGTCACACAGCCAATGTATGGCAGAAACAGGTTTTCAATACAGACATGGCTGATCCCCAAATTTCTGCACTGCGTGTCTTCATCACCTAGAGGACAGAGAGAGACATTCACTTTTTCAAGGCTCCGTTTAGAAGAAGAGGCTCACCTGAATATAATTATGTACAAAAATGTTCTGAAAATTGTGTTCGGTACTTCAGTTGCATCTTGCATTGCATATACATTTTCTTATTTTCAAGTAACATATTTAAGATAAAATGGTCATCAATGATTAAAATGAAATAAAAGAAAAATAAGCTATACATCTTTGCATCATTTTAGTTTTATTTTTCCTAGCACTTACTTATTGCATTGTATCACTTCTGCTCTATTTTCCTTCATGCTATTTGTTCCACTTAGTATAGCCCAAAGCCGGGTCCCACATCTCCTTACCAAGGCTGCCTTCCTAGTAAGGTATTCTATTGGCTGTTTTCCTTTCCTCCCAATTAACACTTATCTGTCTTACATCCCATATTATAACAAGTCTCTCACCCAGGCGTCCTGGGTAAAAAAATCAATGAGATAAGCTTTTCTGGAGCATAAGTGTCATTGCCCCAGTGGGTTCACAAAGGCTACCCCCTGACAGCCTGGGAACAGGGGGCAGTGAGGTTTGTCCTTAGGGACAAGTGAGAGATGGTCACGATGCGGCAGGCTTGGTCACCTTTGGAGGCTGAGAACCTTTACCACCTCTTGCTGTGAGACCAAGTCTTCAAATTTCCCATAGTTTCCAGGGTGGTTAGTCCCATCTCTCCATCCGGGTCCCACGACAGGGTCCTTGTCCAGCAGGCACTGAGGAATCAGGATTTCCTTTTCCTTTTTTTTTCCCGGTTATGCTGAGGTGAGGATTCTCTGGGATGTTGGAAGGAAATTTCCTCACATTTTCCATTCCTTTCTTCCCAAGACAGTTTGCTGGCAGAGTAAGGGCCACTTCTCTTGGCAGCCAGATGAGAAACAGAGCTTAACGCAGAGGTGAGAACAACGCTTATGTGGCTAGTGCTATTCCTTGGCATTTAAAAAAAAGTCAGTCCAACTTGGGGTCATTTATTTTTGAAAAGTGAAGGAAAATGTGAAACTTTAAAAGGAGAGAAGGTTGTGGCTGGAATGACAGACGTCACATTTCTCTTTTCTCCCGGGTCATCAACACTCACCCTTTTGCGTCGCAAGCCCTGGCCTGGGTCTCTGATGGTGGATGCGCATGTGGCTTCCGAGAACTGGTCCTCTGCCTCCTCCTTCCCAAAGGCTGCCTCCCCCAGGCCCCGTGCCCAGGGACAGGCCCACTTCCCAGCGCCCAGCCATCGCTCCCACAGGTATCACTCACTGTGTGCCTCCCTTCTTGCTTCAGACGGCTGTGATACCAGATGGGCAATATTCACTTTAAAGGGCTTCTGAAGGGCTTCTACAAAAGCTGCCTCAAATTCAGTCCCTCACTTTCCATTAAGTTCTTGCTTAAGGAATTGCTATCACGTGTAAAGAAAGTGATAAAGTAAAAACAATACGTTTATATGGTTATGATAAAAAATCAGACAACATTACAGAAAAGCAGACAAAATTCCCATGTCTCTGGCCATCGCCCCACAACACCCCGTCCTGCTGCCGACCATGCTTAATCATTGCTTTCTTTCTTTTTTAAATTTAGTTTTTATTTTATTTTATTAATCGTGGTTTAACGAGTGAAATAGTTCTGCAAGGCTTGTTATTAAAACAGCAGAGCAAGTTTCTGTTGAGGATGATGATTTTAGTGATCTAAAATTAGATTGTGGTGATGGTTGCACAACTCTGTAAATATATTAAACCCATTGAATCACACAATTTACATGGGAGAATATAACGTAAATTATATCTCAACAAAGCCGTTGTAGAAAGGGGAGGATAAGAAACATTTCCAAGAAAAACTTCCTGAAACCACTCCCGCCTCACTTCCCAGGGGCAACCGCTTTCAATTAGGGTGAGATTTCCCACCATATCTCTAACTAGTTTGCTTGCACTATTTTTGACTGTTCAGTTTTAGGCATTCACTATTGACTCCCATTTAAATTTTCTTTAATTTTCTTTCATATCACTTACCCCGACCCCTACCATACCAAATGCACACTTCGCATCCCCTCTCCTTCTGGTATACTGTTATCAATATTCTCGTTAGCTCAGCGTTCTGTGTTTTCGTTAGTATGATGACAAAATTTCCATCGGCAGCTGCCCAGTTGTGTGGCATGAAAGAGAGCATCCGAGGGTTCAACAGATTCTTAATTTCTCAACCTCCTTGAGAAATGACAGTTGATTTACAATGCTGTGTTAGTTTCAGGTGTACAGCACAGTGATTCAGTTTTATGTGTGTGTGTGTGTGTGTGTTCTTTTTCAGATTCTTCTCCCTTATAAATTATTATAAAAGATTGAGTATAGTTCCCTGTGCTATACAGTAGGTCCTTGTTGGTTATCTATTTTATATATAGGAGTGTGTATATGTTAATTCCAAACTCCTAACTTATCCCTCCCCACCCCTTCGCTTTTGGTAACCATAAGTTTATTTTCTATGTGTATTTGTTTTCTGTGTGTTTTGTACATAAGTTCATTTGTATCTTTTTTTTTTTTAGATTTTACATATAAGGGATGTCATATGAAACAGTACTTGTCTTTCTCTGTCTGGCTTACTTCACTTAGTATGAGCCATCCATGTTGCTGTGAATGGCATTATTTCATTATTTTTTATGGCTGAATAATATTCCATTGTATATCTTTGTCGCATCTTTTTTATCCATTCATTTGTTGATGAACATTTAGGTTGCGTCCATGTCTTGGCTATTGCAAATAGTGCTGCTATGAACGTTGGGGTGCACGTATATTTTTGAATTAGAGTTTTCTGTAGATATGCCTATCCAGGGGTGGGATTGCTGGATCACATAGCAACTCTATATTTAGTTTTTTTTTTTTTTTTTTTTTTTTTTGGGCCTCACACTGTTGTGGCCTCTCCTGTTGCAGAGCACAGGCTACGGATGTGCAGGCTCAGCGGCCATGGCTCACGGGCCCAGCTGCTCCGCGGCATGTGGGATCTTCCCGGACTGGGGCATGAACCCGTGTCCCCTGCCTCGGAAGGCGGACTCCCAACCACTGCGCCACCAGGGAAGCCCTATATTTAGTTTTTTAAGGAACATCCATACTGTTCTCCTCAGTGGCTGCACCAATTTACATTCCCATTAACAGTGTAGTAAGGTTCCCTTTTCTCCACACCCTCTCCAGCATTTATTATTTGTAGACTTTTTAATGATGGCCATTCTGACTGGTGTGAGGTGATACCTCATTGTAGTTTTGATTTGCATTTCTCTAATAATTAGCAATGTTGAGCATTTTTTCTTGTTAGCCCTTCTTGGTTTATTAAATTTAGACATTATCTAATGGCTTCTTACTATAATAGATGAAGACTGAACTTTGTTATAACTCTCCCACTATAGTTATAGCATTATTTTTAGTTCCTCCATTAACTATCTGTATAACTTTAAATACTTTGGTCACCTCTTTAGTTCTTGTTCTACCAACCATACATAGCATTTTTAAACTATATATATACATATACACGTATGTGTATATATATTTACGTCTCTTCTTTTTCATTTATATCTCTTGTTCATTTATACTTCTCAGCTTGTCATCTGTAATTTTTCCTTTGTGTTTTTAAGATCAATACAGTAATTACTATAGCGAAAATTAATTTTCATGTTTTGCCTATATGTTGATTCAAAAGTTACAAATTAATAAAAATAATTTTAAAGATTATGAATATGTAAATATTTCCATTGTATACTCAACTAGAGCATTTTGATTACATTTAATTTTTTGTTCAGTTTTTATATTTTCCTGGAATTTTTAACTGCCTTTCTTTTCTCTTCCATTGTCTGCCTGAATTACAAGCTTAAGTTTCTAATTAAGAAGAGAATATATATAGAATACATCCTTTTCCTTGATTTTTGTTCTCTGGTGGCCTCTGTTGTCTTGCTTTAGTCTGGACGGATTCCTCTCTCATTGTGCTGAACAGGTTTTACCCTGGAACCTTAACCTCTTGGGTTGAATTTGTTGTTTCCAGGGTCCTGTGTCTTCCTCTTTCTTCTTTTACTCTCTTATCTTGCTGGAGTACATCCCCAAGTACTTTTCTTGAACAGAATATAGTCTTTGTCTTAATTTTACACTTGATTGATAGTTTGACAGGGTGCACAATTCTCTGTTGAAACGAAACTTTTCTCAGAAATTTGAAAGCTCTGTCTGTTCCAGTGTTTTCTAGAATTCAATATATCTGATGCAATGTCTGAGGCCAGTTTGGTTCTGGTTCCCCTGTAGACATTTTATTTTCCCTTTCTAGAAGCTTCTAGGATATTTTTCTTTATCCTTGGCAGTCTTGAACCTATGTGTCTTTCTCTCATTCTCTCTCTCTCTCTCTCTCTTTTCTGGGACTTCTACAAGTCAGATGGATTAATTCTATATGTTTCTCTTAAAAAAAAAATTATGTATTTATTTGGCTGCACCAGGTCTTAATTGCTGGCATAAGGGATCTTTGTTGTGGCACGTGGGATCTTTTAAGTTGTGGTATGCGGGATCTTTTAGTTGAGGCATGCGGGATCTTCTAGTTGTGGCATGCAGGATCTAGTTCCCTGACCAGGGATCAAACCTGGGCCCCCTACACCGGGAGCATGGAGTCTTAACCACTGGATCACCAGGGAAGTCCCCTATATGTCTCTTATCTTCTTTCTTTAATTCTTTTCTTTTCTTTTTATTCTCTTTGCTAGGAGATTCTCTTAAGTTTATTTTCCAATCATTCCGATAATTTTAAAACTTCTTTTGGATTATTCCTTTTATTCATATTACTGTATCTCACTATTATTTTATGTGGCTTTGTCTCAAATCTCTCTGAGGATACTAATTAGCAATCTTCTCTGTCTCTGAATTACCCATTTCTTATTGTTTGTGTTGGTCTTTCTCTGTCACATTGTAAGCTTCCCTCAAAAGTCTAGTAAATTTTTAGTTGCTTGGTTGTATTTAAGAATGAGGCAATAGAAAAAGATGACTGGGGGGTGTGTGCGTGAGGGAAGAGCTTGTTAACTGGTAGCTTTGCTTTGGAAAGCTGGGAAGGAAAGTGGGAAGGAAGTTGGACTTTACCAAGGAGACTGCTAATGCCTACACTGACCACCCTAGTTTTTCACAGTTTGTCCACTCTTAAAAGAGAAGAACCCTCTTATTTGTTTGGAGTAGGGAGGGGGTGATTGCAGAATATCAGATGACTAGGAGTTTTGCATGAGGTGGAGGCAGGGAGTGAGTTGGGGGACAGCTGTTTTCTTGTTCCATCAGTCTCCTTGTTTTTGTCTCCCCCCATCTTACTCTCACTCTCTGACACTTGGCATTTCTGAGTTGGGAGCCTCCCTGGAGCTGTTCAAGGCAAGAGGTCTCGTTCTTTGGCTGTGGCCCCTTCTATGAGTCCTGTAGGCTGTTGCCTCCTCCACCGTTTCATCCCTTGCCAGTTCCTTATGTATTATTGTATGTCTTTCAGAGATTTATCAAAATTCGTGGTCCATTGATGGATACTCCCACTCTCTTTATTGTGATGGACTTTAAAATACTTTTACTGTCATTTTAATGAGGTCTTGTAAGGGAGTAACAGCAGTGTATTATCTTGAATTAGAAACTGTTTGTTTTGATACGTATAGTAGAGTAGATCTTGAGTTCGTTGACAGATCTGGGTTCCAGGTACATAGTTCAATGCATTTCTATGCCACTTCATCCCTTCTATCAATAGCTGTGGCTTTGTTATTATGTGGAAGACTGGAGAAACACTGAGAAGAGTGGGCTAAACAATTCATCTGTCTGAGGCCCAGGTCCTTCACTCTAAGTCATTCATGCAATTCATAAGCATCTACCCAATACATGGTTTTGTGTTAAGTGCTGGAGAAACAAATATGAAGTAGCCATAGTCCCTTCATGTCAGGTATTTGGGGTGGGGCTGGAATACAGACAAAAGAATAAGATTTTATGGCAAGTGCTATGATAGAGATATGTAACAGGTGATGTATCAGAATAGAGGAAGGTGGGGACTTCCCTGGTGATGCAGTGCTTAAGAATCTGTCTGCCAGTGCAGGGGCTATGGGATCAGGCCCCGGTCTGGGAAGATCCCATGTGCCGCGGAGCAACTAAGCTCATGGGCCACAACTACTAAGCCTGCACTCTAGAGCCTGAGAGCCACAACTACTGAAGCCCGCACGCCTAGAGCCCATGCTCTGCAACAAAGGGAAGCCACCACAATGAGAAGCCCACGGACCGCAAAGAAGAGTAACCCCCGCTGGCTGCAAGTAGAGAAAGCCCACACGCAACAACGAAGACCCAATGCAACCAAAAATAAACAAACAAACAAACAAATAAATAAATACGATAAATTTATTTTTTAAAAAAAGACTAGAGGAAGGTGAGATTATGGAAGGTTTCACAGAGGAAGTGATAATCAAGCTTCTACAGAGTTCTCCAGATTGGCAAGGGAGAGGAAGGCATTCCAGGCAGAGAAATGAGCACATATTTAAGCATGGAGTCATGACAGAGCTTGGTGTTTTCTGGAAACATTCCTGAATAATAATAATTCCATGTTACTGGGAAGAGCATAGGTACTTGTGGAGGAATGATGAGAAATGAGACTAGAGAGTTAACAATGACAACTAACATGTCTTATATGTACAATTACTATGCACATTTACAGATGAGAAAACTGAGGCACAGACTCACATGACCTTAAGATCTCCCAGTTAATAAGTGGGGGAGCTGGCATTTGATCCCTACCAGTCTGGCCCTAGAGCTTATTCTTTTTGTTCAGGGGTTAGATGGTCAAGGACTTTATCAAGGGGTTTGGGTTTGTTCCTTCAGACACACTTTAAGGTGGGGGAGTGATGTGATCAGTGTTGTGTTTTAGAGACATAACTCTGGAGCTATCGTTTGGAAGGCTGTTAGGCCAGAGTCAGGGAGCTCAGAGAGCAAGTTAGGGGATGATTGCACCATGTATCAGGCAATGGATGAGGGCTCCTGAGTTTAGAAGGGAAATAGGGCTGCAATGGAAGAGGCCATTATGAAAGCTATTTCAGACGCAGAATCAACAGAACTTGGACACTGACAAGACATGGGAGTTAGGAGAAGATGGGGTCAAGATTGGCTGGCTGGGTCTTGGTGGTTTGTTTGTTGTACCCAGGAGTACATGATGAGCATGCTTGGGAGAGCAGAGAGGCAGAGAATGAGTCTGTTGAACATGGTGCAAATGAGGCGACTGTACAATATCCAGGTAGTCAAGTCCAGCAGTGTTTGGAAAGATGAGTCTGGAACATGGGGGAGACATCTGTGTGGGAGGTACAGAGCTTGGAGTCACTGGCTCATAAGGAAAATGAAATCATGGGGGTGGATATGAAGAGTATGTGGTATGAAGAGAACCAAGGTCAAAGTCCTGGGAAGCATCAGAATTTATGAGGACCATGCCTGGAAAGTTGTCTGATGACATCCTTGAGAAGAGGTGGAGGGGTGTGGGAGAAGTTAGGAATATTCCAGCACTGCCACTGGACCCTGTGGTGTTTGGGGATGAGGGCTGAAGGGAAGTGGCCTCGGGGAACAGCAGGTCTCTGAAAGGCAGGACGAGGAGGCCAGGGGTGAAGCCATGATGCAGAAAAGAGTTTTCCCAGAGATGAGGACTCCGGGAGGAAGAGAAGAAAGGGGCGGCAGGGAGAAGAGCATCCAGAAGCATTGGGGAGGAGAGAGTACGCTTGACCGTGAGTTGCGTGACCGAGGGCACCATAGAGGGTGGATGAGGGAGGGGCGGGAGCCATTCCAAAGTGGCTTGTCATGTGGTGCATATATGCGATGGAATACAACTCAGCCAACAAAAGGAACGAAATAATGCTGTTTGCAGCAACATGGAGGGACCTAGAGATGATGATACTGAGTGAAGTAAGTCAGACGGAGAAAGACAACTGTCATATGATATTCCTCGTATGTGGAATCTCAAATATGCTACAAATGAATTTATTTACGAAAAACAGGCTCACAAACATTGGAAACAAACTTATGGTTACCAAAGGGAAAGTGTGGGGGAGGAAGGATAAATCAGGAGTTTGGGATTAGCACATGAGAATTACTATATATAAAATAAATAAACAAGAAGGTCCTACTGTATAGCATAGGAAACTATCTTTGATATCCTGTAATAAGGCATAATGGAAAAGAATATGTAAAAGAATATATGTATCAATATATATTTGAACCACTTTTCTGTACACCAGAAACTAACACAACATTTTATTTTTATTTCATTTTTAATTAATTAATTAATTTTTGGCTGCAATGGGTCTTCACTGCTGCACACAGGCTTTCTCTAGTTGTGATGAGCGGGGACTACTCTTCCTTGCAGTGCTCGGGCTTCTCACGGCGGTGTCTTCTCTTGTTGTGGAGCACGGGCTTTAGGCACGCGGGCTTTAGTAGTTGTGGCACGCGGGCTCAGTAGCTGTGGCACACGGGCTTAGTTGCTCCGTGGCTCACGGGATTTTCCCGGGCCACGGCTCGAACCCGCGTGCCCTGCATTGGCAGGCGGATTCTTAACCACTGCGCCACCAGGGAAGTCCCAAACACAGCATTTTAAATCAACTATACTTCAAGAAAAAATAAAAATAGAAACAAAGTGGCTTCTCTTCTCTCAGCTGCTTTCAGTCTCTAGTCTGCTCCGGTGCCTGCACGTGGTGGTCAGCCCTGTAGATCTGCTGTCCTGAAGTGCTGATGTGCAGGAACCACTGTGTACATTCACATCCACGTATTTGACTTCCCCTGACCTGAGGACAAATGTGGAAACAGCAAGCTTGGCCAGCCAAAGTAAGCAGAAGGGCTTACAAATCCAAACCTTTCTGTTTTCACTGGAACGTCAGGACCCAGCTTCATTCCTCCAATCTGCTCCAGTCCAAAGGAAAATGGACCATATCTATTCTTTGAGTAGAGTGTGACGACTGCATGCCACATGTTCGATGCGCTGGTCTGGACCACCACATATCCTGGTCCCCGGCCACTCCTGGGGCCTCCTTCCAGATTCCATGCAGGTGTCTTGATTGGTTACTGAGTGTCCCCCGAGCTTCTCGCAACAGCCCATCCAGTAGGTATTATATCGATCTTGTTTGCAGTTAGAAAAAAGCGAGGCTGGAAATCACACAAATATGAAGTGAGAGAAGTAGAATTTATTTTATTAAACTTTTCTTCTGTTATGAAACATTTCAAACAAACAGAAACATTCCAAATATAGCATATCTGATACCTTCTGTACCCACTGATGGTTCTATAAGACCCTAACGTTGAGACATTCTTGCACCAGATTTTTGTTTTTTACATCTTTATTGGAGTATAATTGCTTTACAATGGTGTGTTAGTTTCTGTTTTATAACAAAGTGAATCAGTTATACATATACATATGTTCCCATATCTCTTCCCTCTTCGTCTCCCTCCCTCCCCCCCTCCCTATCCCACCCCTCCAGGCGGTCACAAACCACCGAGCTGATCTCCCTGTGCTATGCGGCTGCTTCCCACTAGCTATCTACCTTACGTTTGGTAGTGTATATATGTCCACGCCTCTCTCTCTCTTTGTTACAGCTTACCCTTCCCCCTCCCCATATCCTCAAGTCCATTCTCTAGTAGGTCTGTGTCTTTATTCCTGTCTTACCCCTAGGTTCTTCATGACATTTTTTCCCTTAAATTCCATATATATGTGTTAGCATACGGTATTTGTCTTTCTCTTTCTGATTTACTTCACGCTGTATGACAGACTCTAGGTCTATCCACCTCATTACAGATAGCTCACTTTCGTTTCTTTTTATGGCTGAGTAATATTCCATTGTATATATGTGCCACATCTTCTTTATCCATTCATCTGATGATGGACACTCAGGTTGTTTCCATCTCCGGGCTATTGTAAATAGAGCTGCAATGAACATTTTGGTACATGACTCTTTTCGAATTATGGCTTTTTCAGGGTATATGCCCAGTAGTGGGATTGCTGAGTCATATGGTAGTTCTATTTGTAGTTTTTTAAGGAATCTCCATACTGTTCTCCACAGTGGCTGTATCAATTTACATTCCCACCAACAGTGCAAGAGGGTTCCCTTTTCTCCACACCCTCCCCAGCATTTATTGTTTCCAGATTTTTTGATGATGGCCATTCTGACTGGCGTGAGATGATATCTAATAGATATCATCTAATAGATGATATGTGTAGTTTTGATTTGCAATTCTCTAATGATTAATGATGTTGAGCATTCTTTCATGTGTTTGTTGGCAGACTGTATATCTTCTTTGAAGAAATGTCTACTTAGGTCTTCTGCCCATTTTTGGATTGGGTTGTTTGTTTTTTTGTTATTGAGCTGCATGAGCTGCTTATAAATTTTGGAGATTAATCCTTTGTCAGTTGCTTCATTTGAAAATATTTTCCCCCATTCTGAGGGTTGTCTTTTGGTCTTGTTTATGGTTTCCTTTGCTGCGCAAAAGCTTTGAAGTTTCATTATGTCCCATTTGTTTATTTTTGTTTTTATTTCCATTTCCCTGGGAGGTGGGTCAAAAAGGATCTTGCTGTGATTTATGTCATAGAGTGTCCTGCCTATGTTTTCCTCTAAGAGTTTGATAGTTTCTGGCCTTACATTTAGGTCTTTAATCCATTTTGAGCTTATTTTTCTGTATGGTGTTAGGGAGTGTTCTAATTTCATTCTTTTACATGTAGCTGTCCAGTTTTCCCAGGACCACTTATTGAAGAGGATGTCCTTTCTCCATTGTACATTCCTGCCCCCTTTATCAAAGATAAGGTGACCATATGTGCGTGGGTTTACCTCTGGGCTTTCTACCCTGTTCCATTGATCTATATTTCTATTTTTGTGCCAGTACCATACTGTCTTGATTACTGTAGCTTTGTAGTATAGACTGAAGTCAGGGAGCCTGATACCTCCAGCTCCGTTTTTAGTTCTCAAGATTGCTTTGGCTATTTGGGGCCTTTTGTGTTTCCATACAAATTGTGAAATTTTTTTGTTCTAGTTCTGTAAAAAATGCCAGTGGTAGTTTGATAGGGATTGCATTGAACCTGTAGATTGCTTTGGGTAGTAGTCATTTTCACAATGTTGATTCTTCCAATCCAAGAACATGGTATATCTCTCCATCTATTTGTATCATCTTTAATTTCTTTCATCAGTGTCTTATAATTTTCTGCATACAGGTCTTTTGTCTCCTTAGGTAGGTTTATTCCTAGATATTTTATTCTTTTTGTTGCAATGGTAAATGGGAGTGTTTTCTTGATTTCACTTTCAGAGTTTTCATCATTAGTATATAGGAATGCCAGAGATTTCTGTGCATTAATTTTGTATCCTGCGACTTTACCAAATTCATTGATTAGCTCTAGTAGTTTTCTGGTAGCATCTTTAGGATTCTCTATGTATAGTATCGTGTCATTTGCAAACAGTGACAGCTTTATTGCTTCTTTTCCGATTTGGATTCCTTTTATTTCCTTTTCTTCTCTGATTGGTCTGGCTAAAACTTCCAAATCTATGTTGAATAGGAGTGGTGAGAGTGGGCAACCTTGTCTTGTTCCTGACCTTAGTGGAAATGCTTTCAGTTTTTCGCCATTGAGGATGATGTTGGCTGTGGGCTTGTCATATACGGCCTTTATTATATTGAGGAAAGTTCCCTCTACACCTACTTTCTGCAGGGTTTTTATCATAAATGGGTGTTGAATTTTGTCAAAAGCTTTCTCTGCATCTATTGAGATGATCATATGGTTTTTCTCCTTCAATTTGTTAATATGGTTAATCACATTGATAGATTTGCGTATATTGAAGAATCCTTGCATTCCTGGAATAAACCCCACTTGATCATGGTGTATGATCCTTTTAATGTGCTGTTGGATTCTGTTTGCTAGTATTTTGTTGAGGATTTTTGCATCTATGTTCATCAGTGATATTGGCCTGTAGTTTTCTTTCTTTGTGACATCCTTGTCTGGTTTTGGTATCAAGGTGATGGTGGCCTCGTAGAATGAGTTTGGGAGTGTTCCTCCCTCTGCTATATTTTGGAAGAGTTTGAGAAGGATAGGTGTTAGCTCTTCTCTAAATGTTTGATAGAATTCGCCTGTGAAGCCATCTGGTCCTGGGCTTTTGTTTGTTGGAAGATTTTTAATCACAGTTTCAATTTCAGTGCTTGTGATTGGTCTGTTCATATTTTCTATTTCTTCCTGATTCAGTCTTGGCAGTTTGTGCATTTCTAAGAATTTGTCCATTTCTTCCAGGTTGTCCATTTTATTGGCATAGAGTTGCTTGTAGTAATCCCTCATGATCTTTTGTATTTCTGCAGTGTCAGTTGTTACTTCTCCTTTTTCATTTCTGATTCTATTGATTTGAGTCTTCTCCCTTTTTTTCTTGATGAGTCTGGCTAATGGTTTATCAATTTTGTTTATCTTCTCAAAGAACCAGCTTTTAGTTTTATCGATCTTTGTTATCGTTTCCTTCATTTCTTTTTCATTTATTTCTGATCTGAGCTTTATGATTTCTTTCCTTCTGCTAACTTTGGGGTTTTTTTGTTCTTCTTTCTCGAATTGCTTTAGGTGCAAGGTTAGGTTGTTTATTCGAGATGTTTCCTGCTTCTTAAGGTGGGCTTGTATTGCTATAAACTTCCCTCTTAGAACTGCTTTTGCTGCATCCCATAGGTTTTGGGTTGTCGTGTCTCCATTGTCATTTGTCTCTAGATATTTTTAAATTTCCTCTTTGATATCTTCAGTGATCACTTCATTATTAAGTAGTGTATTGTTTAGCCTCCATGTGTTTGTATTTTTTACAGATCTTTTCTTGTAATTGATATCTAGTCTCATAGTGTTGTGGTGGGGGAAGATAATTGATACAATTTCAATTTTCTTAAATTTACCAAGGCTTGATTTGTGACCCAAGATATGATCTATCCTGGAGAAGGTTCCATGAGCACTTGAGAAGAATGTGTATTCTGTTGTTTTTGGATGGAATGTCCTATAAATATCAATTAAGTCCATCTTGTTTAATGTATCATTTAAAGCTTGTGATTCTTTAGTTATTTTCATTTTGGATGATCTGTCCATTGGTGAAAGTGGGGTGTTAAAATCCCCTACTATGAATGTGTTACTGTCGATTTCCCCTTTTATGGCTGTTAGTATTTGCCTTATGTATTGAGGTGCTCCTACGTTGGGTGCATAAATATTTACAATTGTTATATCTTCTTCTTGGATCGATCCCTTGATCATTATGCAGTGTCCTTCTTTGTCTCTTCTAATAGTCTTTATTTTAAAGTCTATTTTGTCTGATATGAGAATTGCTATTCCAGCTTTCTTTTGATTTCCATTTGTATGGAATATCTTTTTCCATCCCCTTACTTTCAGTCTGTATGTGTCTCTAGGTCTGAAGTGGGTCTCTTGTAGACAGCATATATATGGGTCTTGTTTTTGTATCCATTCAGCCAGTCTGTGTCTTTTGGTGGGAGCATTTAGTCCATTTACATTTAAGGTAATTATCGATATGTATGTTCCTATTCCCATTTTCTTAATTGTTTTGGGTTTGTTATTGTAGGTCTTTTCCTTCTCTTGTGTTTCTTGCCTAGAGAAGTTCCTTTAGCATTTGTTGTAAAGCTGGTTTGGTGGTGCTGAACTCTCTCAGCTTTTGCTTGTCTGTAAAGGTTTTAACTTTTCCATCAAATCTGAATGATATCCCTGCTGGGTAGAGTAATCTTGGTTGCAGGTTTTTTCTCCTTCATCACTTTAAATATGTCTTGCCATTCCCTTCTGGCTTGAAGAGTTTCTGCTGAGAGATCAGCTGTTAACCTTATGGGGATTCCCTTGTGTGTTATTTTCCCCTTGCTGCTTTTAATATGTTTTCTTTGTATTTAATTTTTGACAGTTTGATTAATATGTGTCTTGGCGTATTTCTCCGTGGATTTATCCTGTATGGGACTGGGACTCTCTGTGCTTCCTGGACTTGATTAACTATTTCCTTTCCCATATTAGGGAAGTTTTCAACTATAATCTCTTCAAATATTTTCTCAGTCCCTTTCTTTTTCTCTTCTTCTTCTGGAACCCCTATAATTCGAATGTTGGTGCGTTTAATGTTGTCCCAGAGGTCTCTGAGACTGTCCTCAGTTCTTTTCATTCTTTTTTCTTTATTCTGCTCTGCAGTAGTTATTTCCACTATTTTATCTTCCAGGTCACTTATCCGTTCTTCTGCCTCATTTATTCTGCTATTGATCCCATCTAGAGTATTTTTCATTTCATTTATTGTGTTGTTCATCATTGTCTGTTTCATCTTTATTTCTTCTAGGTCCTTGTTAACTGCTTCTTGCATTTTGTCCATTCTATTTCCAAGATTTTGGATCATCTTTACTATCATTATTCTGAACTCTTTTTCAGGTAGACTGCCTATTTCCTCTTCATTTGTTAGGTCTGGTGGGTTTTTATCTTGCTCCTTCATCTGCTGTGTGTTTTTCTGTCTTCTCATTTTGCTTATCTTACTGTGTTTGGGGTCTCATTTTTGCAGGCTGCTGGTTTGTAGTTCCCGTTGTTTTTGGTGTCTGTCCCCAGTTACTAAAGTTGGTTCAGTGGGTTTTGTAGGCTTCCTGGTGGAGGGGATAAGTGCCTGTGTTCTGGTGGATGAGGCTGGATCTTGTCTTTCTGGTGGGCAGGTCAACATCTGGTGGTGTGTTTTGGGGTATCTTTGGACTTATTATGATTTTAGGCAGCCTTTCTGCTAATGGATGGGGTTGTGTTCCTGTCTTGCTAGTTGTTTGTCATAGGATGTCCAGCACTGTAGCTTTCTGGTCGTTGAGTGAAGCTGGGTGCTGGTGTTGAGATGGAGATCTCTGGGATATTTTCACCGTTTGATATTATGTGGAGCTGGGAGGTCTCTTGTGGACCAGTGTCCTGAAGTTGGCTCTCCCACCTCAGAGGCACAGCACTGACTCCTTGCTGCAGCAGTAAGAGCCTTTCATCCACATGGCTCAGAATAAAAGGGAGATAAAGTAGAAAGAAAGAATTAGTAGAAAGAAAGAAAGAAAGGAGGGAGGGAGGGAGGGAGGAAGGAAGGATGGAGGGAAGGAACAAAAGAAAGAAAGAAGATAAAGTGAAATAAAATAAAGATAAAATATAAAGTTATTAAAATAAAAGAATAATTTTTAAGAGAAAAAAAAGAAAAAAAATTTAAAAAAACGACCAAAAATGGACAGATAAAACCCTAGGACAAATGGTGGAAGCAAAGCTATACAGACAAAATCTCACACAGAAGCATACACATACACACTCACAAAAAGAGGAAAAGGGGAAAAAATCATAAATCTTGCTCTCAAAGTCCACCTCCTCAATTTGGGATGATTTGTTGTCTATAGGAGGGAAGGAGGGAAAGAAAGAAAGAAAGAAAAAAGGTAATATAAAATAAATAAATTATTAAAATAAAAAATAATTATTAAGAAAAAAAATGAAGAAAACAAAACAAAAAAAAGGGACGGATAGAACCCTAGGACAAATGGTGGAAGCAAAGCTATACAGACAAAATCTCACACAGAAGCATACACATACACACTCACAAAAATAGGAAATGGGGAAAAAAATCATAAACCTTACTCTCAGAGTCCACCTCCTTAATTTGGGATGATTCGTTGTCTATTCATGAATTCCACAGATGCAGGGTACATCAAGTTGATTGTGGAGCTTTAATCCGCTGCTTCTGAAGCTGCTGGGAGAGATTTCCCTTTCTCTTCTTTGTTCTCACAGCTCCCGGGGGCTCAGCTTTGGGTTTGGCCCCGCCTCTGCGTGTAGGTCGGCCGGAGGGCATCTGTCTGTTCTTCGCTCAGACAGGACCGGGTTAAATGAGCCGCTGATTGGGGGCTCCGGCTCACTCAGGCCGCGGGGAGGGAGGGGCACGGAGTGCTGGGCGAGCCTGCGCGGCAGAGTCAGGCGTGACGTTGCACCAGCCTGAGGCGAGCAGTGCGTTCTTCCGGGGGAGTTGTCCCTGGATCCCGGGACCCTGGCAGTGGCGAGCTGCATTGGCTGCCCGGAAAAGGGGTGTGGATAGTGACCTGTGCTCGCACACAGGCTTCTTGGTGGCGGCAGCAGCAGCCGTAGCGTCTCATGCCCGTCTCTGCGTCCCGCGCTTTTAGCCGCGGCTCGCGCCCGTGTCTGGAGCTCCTTTAAGCGGCGCTCTGAATCCCCTCTCCTCGCGCACCAGGAAACAAAGAGGGAAGAAAACGTCTCTTGCCTCTTCGGCAGCTCCAGACTTTAGCCCTGACTCCCTCCCTGCCAGCCGTGTCGCACTAATCCCCTGCAGGCTGTGTTCACGCCGCCAACCCCGGTCCTCTCCCTGCGCTCCGACCGAAGCCCGAACCTCAGCTCCAAGCCCCGCCCGCCCCGGCGGGTGAGCACACAAGCCTCTCGGGCTGGTGAGTGCCGGTCGGCCCTGATCCTCTGTGCGGGAATCTCTCCGCTTTGCCCTCCGCGTCCCTGTGGCTGCGCTCTCCTCGGCGGCTCCGAGGCTTCCCCCTCCGCCACCCGCAGTCTCCGCCCGCGAAGGGGCTTCCTAGTTTGTGGAAAGCTTCCTCCTTCACGGCTCCCTCCCACTGGTGCAGGTCCCGTCCCTATCCTTTTGTCTGTTTATTCTTTTTCCTTTGCCCTACCCAAGTACCTGGGGGGTTTCTTGCCTTTTGGGAGGTCTGAGGTCTTCTGCCGGCGTTCAGTAGGTGTTCTGTCGGCGTTCAGTAGGTGTTCTGTAGGAGTTGTTTCATGTGTAGTTGTATTTCTGGTGTATCTGTGGGGAGGAAGGTGATCTCTGCGTCTTACTCTTCCGCCATTTTTCCCAGCAATTGCACCAGATTTTTAAAAGAAAATATTAATATATCTAGTTGAAGCTCTCCGTCTCCCTTCCTGATGTTTTCCCCTCCCTATCTCTTTAAAGCTAACCACTATTTGAAGTTGGCATTTATTATTACCATGCAAATATTTATGTTTTATTGCATCTATTGTATTAAAACAATCTCTGGTATTATTTTGCATGCTTTCAAGTGTTGCATATGTGGTATTAAACTCTGCATTTCTTTTTAATTTTTGGATTCCATTTGAATGTATTGAAGATATCCATTGGAGACATGTTCACTTCAGCTTGCATTGAGCAAACAGGCTTTGTCAGCTCTGGCATGAAGTGATCATAGGCTATGAAAGTTTAGTATCTCACAATTCCCTTCCAGTCTTAATAACTCAGAGCTATAACTCCTTAGCTCCTAATTTGGATGTTTAGGTCAATTTCCTTACTTCCTTGGTTAATACTTTATTGTTGGAAATTTGTCTTGGTCAATGCTTTCTTGCCAAACCATTCTCTATAGTGAATGAAACATGTACAATATTTTCCATTGTGCGCGGGGGG
>NW_006780322.1:4282692-4317048 GCF_000442215.2 Lipotes vexillifer
AAATGTGGGTAGCAAAAAGTCAGAGGACATAGGAATATCAGAATCTTCTCGACAATGTTTGCAACAGTCTCAAGGTTCTTTATTACTCCTATTTCTTCTTGATGAGTCTCTCCTCTTTGGCAAAAAGAACTCTCCTGGTATTGAATTCAACAGGAAGTGGAATGTTTGGGCTTTATTGAAAGTATTTTCCACGTTTTGCCTATTTACCATGAGTCGAAGACAATGAAATAAAAAATCACAGCTATCTTCATCAATGATGAGCTCTTCCGCTTCTGGAATAGTAATGTACAATGTTTTCAGCAGATTTACAGAATGTCCAGAATTTTCTGTAGTGATGGAATTGTTCAATATCTATACTGTGCAGTATAGTAGCTATGAGCCACTAACCACGTGAGGCTATTGAGTACTTGAAATGTGGCTGTTGTGAGTAAGGAACTGAATTTTAAATTTTTATTTATTTTTTTAATAATTTAAATTAGAGTAGCCTCACAGACCTGATGACTACTGCACTAGACAGCACTGTTCTAGAGAATTTAGACCAATATATGTTGAGAGAGGGACTTCTCTGGTGGTCCAGTGGTTAAGACTCTGTGCTTCCACTGCAGGGGGCAGGGTTCCATCCCTGGTTGGGGAACTAAGATCCCACATGCTGCGCGGCCAAAAAAATAAAATGTATTGGGAGAGTTTCAACAAGTCTTAATAAATCAAGTGTGTTCACGTTAAATTGCAATGGATTTATTTGCTCTTTCTTTCCCCAAATCTGAAGTTAATATAAGAAACTGGTTAGCTTATAAACTATTGTACAGAGAGAGTATTGTTTCTCCAAGAGCTTCTGCTAATCTGTTGTTTGTAGTCAGCATATTCTTGTGATTCTTGTTGGAGTTGATGAGTCTGCTTGCACTGTCATTGTCCCTGGCCTCATGGCTCACTCAGTCCACATCATTTCCTAGCTCTGTTGATTCTGAGTCCTTTCAGCGCTGGTTGTTCTCAGCCACCCTCTGCCCCAGCACAGCCTCCCTCTGAGAGATGGGCAAGAGTGGGGATCTGGACCCACCCAGGCCCTGATTACAGTCCTGCATCTGAGCTTGGTCTGAATCAGCTTTCATTTCTTTAAAACTTTTTATTTTGAAATAATTTTAGACCTACAAAAATGTTCCAAATAGTACAGTGGCATAAAGAATCTTGTAGTATATTCTTCACCCAGATTCCCATTTGTTCATGTGGTTAATATTTTACCACCTCTGCTTTATTCTTCCTTCCTCCTCTTTATATCTGCATCAACATCTGTATCAGTCTGTCTATTCTTCCTCCTTTTCTCCTTCCTCTCCTTCTCCTTCTCTCTCTCTCTCTCTCTCTCTCTATTTCCCTTACAAACAGGAACATTCTCTTACATAACAACAGTACAATTCTCAAAGTCATAAAATTAACATGAATACAATATTACTATCTGTTCTATAGATCTCATTCAAATTTTTCTAGTTGTCCCAATGAAGTCCTTTATAGCAATAACAACAAAAATCTTCTGATCCAACATCCAACCGAGGATCACAGGCTGTGTTTGTTTTTTTTGTCTTGTTAGTCTCCTTTAATCAGGAACAGTTCTACAGTGTTTATCTTTCCATGGTCTTGATATTTCTGAAGAGCATACGTCAGTTATTTTGTAAAATTTCCCTCAACTTGTATTTGTCTGATGTTTCCTCATGATTGAATTTAGCTTATACATATTTGGCAAGAAAGTTACAGAAATGATGTGTCCTTCTCAGTGCATCACATACAGAAGCACATGATATCCATTCTTCATTTGTGATTCCTTGCTTGAAGGTGCTATCTGCCAGGTTTCTCCATTATAAAGTTGCTCTTTTTCCTTTTGTAATTAATAAGTGTCTCTGGTGAAATACTTTGAGACTCTATCTAAACATCCTGTTTCTTGTCATACTTCTACCCATCAGTTTCAGTATCTACTTTTCATTCTTATCTGAAATAATTGTTACTATTGTGGGTGCCAAATGATTAGCTAATTATATCATTGTTTCTGGTCAGTATTTATTTGTCGACATTCTGTTGTAAGGAAGGTTTTTTATTTTTTGTCTGTATCTATCATCTGTCTATCTATTATCAATCTATCTATCTATTCTCTATCTCTCTATCTTTATCATATAGCAATCTATCTCAATATAAACTCATGGATTCTTATTTCTTTACATGAATTTCATTCTATCACTATCACCATTTATTATGAGGCCAAACTTTCCCAGATGTGAGCTGTGAGAATCCCTTCATTCTGGTTCCTTTGTTTTATTTAATTTAATTTATTATTTTTTATATCTTCCCATCTATTTTGGAGCAATTTATTACTTTCTGATATAACAAAATGTTCCAGTCTCATATTTTTTTGTGTACCAACCCTGGAATCAGTCGTTTCTTTAATGAGGACCAGCTTTCATTTTGATGATCACATGCTCTAGGGTGAACAGGAGGCAAAAGCCAAAAGAAGGAGTTGTGACACTAAAAGACAACAGAGTGTATGAATGAACTAGAAACGTACGTTGCCTTACAGATAGACATAGCAAGGAAGCTTGCTTGTCAGTGTTGGGTTAAGGAAGAAAATTTTCTCTTGAGACTTCCTAACCGTAAGCTGGCACTCATTCAAGTTTGTAACCCAAATTTACACTACCTGCATGGTTCTAAACACTTTTAGGTCAAAATTTATTTTAAAATAGTTCTGGATTGGTAATGATTCCAGAAATTTGGAAGAAGCAAAACTAAATCCTCTTTGGAGAAATGCAATCAAAACAAAAACCTCAAAGTTTTCCATGAATAAAGTTCGGAGGAATGTGGGCTCAGAGACAACGTCAAAAAGCATTTAAGGAGACAAGGCACTCTGAGGAAAAGCCAGCAGGAACAACAAACCACAGAATAAGGCCAACATAGTTTTTAGGTATGGGAATTATCAAGTACAAAATGTAACTTAAGCATGTTTAATATATTTAGAGAAAGAAAAGTGGTGATTAAAAATATAAGATACAATGTATAACTGATTCACCTTGTTATAAAGCAGAAACTAACACACCATTGTAAAGCAATTATACTTCAATAAAGATGTTAAAAAATATATATATATATAAGATACAAGTTATTATGAAAGATAAACAGGCATACTTGAAAAACAATCAAATAGAATTTTTATGAAAAACAAATATAATAATTGAAATAAAAAACTCAAATGATGGTTTAAATTTAAAGAGAAAATTAGATATAGGTGATAAAAACATGAACAGGAAAATAGATCTGAAGAAATTATCCAGAATGCATAACAGAGAGACAAAGCAGTAGAAAATATGAAAGACAGATTAAAAGGCATGAAGGACAGGGTGAGGAGGTCTAACTTACGTCTAATTGGACTTCTAGGAGGAAGGACAGAGAGAATGAAAGAGAGGCAAATTTTGAAGAGATAATGACTGAAAAATTTTCAGAATTGATGAAACATACGTGCATACTTCAGACTTAAGGAGCTCAATGAATTTACAGCAATATAAGCAAAATTTTCCTTAGACAGATAGTAGTGGGACTGAAGAATACCAAAGACTATGGAGAGGTCTTAAAAATAACCAAAATGTAAAGACAGACTAACACAAAGGAACTACAGAACTCACAGTGGATATCTCCAAAATGATGTCTGGAGGACAATGGAATAATATCTTCAGTATTCTGAGAGACAGTAACTGTCAACCTAGAATTGCATACATAGTGAAACTATCAAGAGGGAAAAATAAAAATATTGTTTGGTCAAATGAAAAAATCAGAGCCTTTGTAATAAACAGATTTTACACTAAAGGAAATACTAAAGATGCACTTAGGGTACACAAAAATATTTGATGGACAGCCCACTGCAAGAAGGAATGAAATAAATCATTAAATATGTGGATATCTAAACAAACAATGATTGAGTTAAATAATAATTAATGTCTAATGATGTATAAAAATCACAAAACAAGTAGAATTAAAATATTGAACAAAAATAAAATATGTTTGGAAGGATGATTAGATTGAAAACAGTCTAAGGTTTTGTATTGTTTAAAATAGGAGCGTGTGTAGACTAAGTTTAGATAAATTTATCGAGTGATGTCAACAGGATGGCCAAACAAGATGTCCTTCACTTGTATTACCCCCCTCAACAACAACTTAGCACATATCTATGGAAAAAGTACCTTTGTGGGAGATGTGGGATCCAGCACCATATGTCAAGAGGTCCAGGGGAGTCTTGTTCATCCATGCGTCAGATAATAGGCGTACAGACCTTGGTGAGAACCCTCCTCAGACTGTAATTTCTTCCATGTGGGAAGTGAGAGAGTGAGTGACCACCCAGCCTCCCCAGCTATGTGGGATGCTGCCAAAGAGGTCCATTTCTCTTTTGACCCATCCAGAGTACTCAGTCATGAGTTGAATGCCTGGAGGTGGGGGTAGTGGGGGAGCAGCTGGGAGGGATGCAGCTAGGACTTGGAGGGCCTTGAAGGGACATGGATCCTGCTAACTGCATCCTATTAACTGTGGGACTCCGTCAGGAAGCCCACCAATGAGCCCCTGGGGATGCCTCATCCACTGATACCCCAGCTGGCCTGTTGCACCCCCAGTGCTCTGGGTGCCTCACTCACTCACTTCCCCATCCTGTGGTCAGCTCCCTGTGCATACTTGTGATGGTGGCATGAGCAAGCCTTGGCAGACGGCTAGTGAGCACACACAGAAAGCTGGACCACACTGCCCGGCCAGGGAGAGAACACAAAATTGAGATTTAGTACTGTCCTGAGAGCAAAAGGGAGGCTGTCAGCACTCAGCCTGGTGTACTGCAAGATTGAGGGTAGGCGTACAAGCTTAAGAATCCTGCCACAAGAGGGAGCAATAAGGGTAGAGCAGGAATATCCATAGCCAGTCTGAGGAAACCTCAGCATCCCTAGCGGGGCTGAAGGATGGTAATTCTTTCCTGAATTCAGTTAGTGAAGACCAGAGGAGGTGACAGCAACTTCAAATGCAAAGAGAACAATGCAAGCCTTCAAGGAACATGAATATCAAGGAAATTTGATGTCACCAAAAGATCACAATAATTCTTCCAGTGACTGAACCCAAGACCTGGAGATCTACCCAATAAAGATGTCAAAAGAGCTTTTTTAAATAAGCTCAATGAGCTACAAGAAAACACAGAAAGACAGTTTAACAAAATCAGGAAAACAATGCACAAACAAAATGAGAAGTTTAACAAAGACACAGAAATCATTAAAAAGAACAAAAATACAATGAATGAAATAAAAAATGCAATAGAGAGCATCAACAGCAGAATGAATGAAAGAGAAAAAATCTGTGAATTAAAAGATAATAACTATGGAATTATCCAGAGGGGAAAATTTTTTTTAAATTAAAAAAGGGTGAAGAAAGCCTGCATGATTTTTGGGCCACCATCAAAAGAAATGATCTGCAAATTATGGGAGTCTCAGAAGAAGAGAGGGAGAAGGGGGTGGAAAGCTTATTTAAAGACAAAATGGCTGAGAACTTTCCAAATCTGGGGAGAGATTTGGACATCCAAGTTCATGAAGTGAATAGGTCCCCAAACAAAGTCAATGTAAAGATATATTCTCTAAGACCCATTATAATAAAGCTGTCAGAATCAAAGCAAAGAGAGAATCTTAGAAACAGCAAGAGAAAAGAAGGTTGTAACTTACAAGGGAACCCCCTTCAAGGCTCTCAGTGAATTTCTCAACAAAGGCCTTACATGACCAGAATGAACCCACAGAAATGCATTTCTGGGGGCTCTGAGAAGCTCTGGTTCTCTATGTCTCAGTGCAGAAAGAATTCAGTGAGAGGCAAAGTGATAGATAAGTGTTTTATTAGAATAGGATGCTTGTGAGGCTTACAAGTGGGCAGGGAAGACGGTGCTGCCCTGAGAGCTTAGTGGGCTACAGTTTTGTAATCAAAGGAAGAATAGGGAGGGGGAGAAGACCACCTCCTTCATCATTCTTTTTTTTTTTTGCGGTTCGCGGGCCTCTCACTGCTGTGGACTCTCCCGTTGCGGAGCACAGGCTCCGGACGCGCAGGCTCAGCGGCCATGGCTCACGGGCCCAGCAGCTCCGCGGCATGTGGGATCTTCCCGGACCGCGGCATGAACCCATGTCCCCTGCATCGGCAGGCGGGCTCTCAACCCCTGCGCCACCACGGAAGCCCCTCCTTCATCATTCTTGAGTAGACGTGAAGCTTCCATCATCAGCTCCTCCTCCACGTTGGGCAGGGGGGTTTTCTTGTCCCCACGTGGACAAGCTGGGACTGTCATGGGGCAATGGAAATGAGCAAAAAGGCAATAACATATACGAAAATACGGTAAATCACCTCAGGTTTCAGTATAGTGTCACCTTATATTTTTGTTTTTAGTGTGAGCAGAGTAGCATGTCCTAGGAATCATTAACCTACTGAGCTCACTGGGCAGGATGTGGGTCTCATTCCACCATTGTTTTATGGTTTTGCGGCATGTCTCATGCTTCTCTTGCATGGTTTTGTTGCTAGGCAAGCCTGTTTGGTTTTGTGGTTAAGCAAACCTGCTTTCTTGACTGATCGTTAACTTACAGGGCTCTCCCATATATATATATATATATATATATATATATATATATATATATTTTTTTTTTTTTTACTTATGATCCCTTAGTGGGATTAACTATTTAATCACCTACTTTGTCCCTTTACTCTGCCCCTATCAAGATCCTCCTCTACCAGTATCCCATCCCAGTTTTACCATTGGTGAAAGTTTTAATAATTGCATCACCACAGCACACCAAGGGCTCTCCATGCTCCAACTACCACCAGTGAAGGGGTACTCATTGCCTAAGTGATTGCTGTGAGATATCCAGCTACAGAATCCAATGTTAGAGTCTGCTTCCTAAGACCATTTCTGGTGACAGCTGTCTTAGATCCCTTGAAACAGAGTTGATGAGCTATATGGGGAGTGTTCTCAGATTAAAAGTAAAGAAGGAAGGATTGGATAGAGGGAGAAGCTGATTTGCAGTGTAGTTGTAACTGAGGCCTCACCTGACTCTACAGGGATCTCTGGAGCTGACATGGTTCTTCTGAGTTTTCCCAGTTTGAGACAAGAGGGTCTCTGTATTTATGCATCAGCCAGTCATTGGCCATGGGCTCACCCAGGGAGGGAGCATAACCTTGGCCAAGGCCAAGAACAAGTCCTACTGAGGGACATAGCTGTGAGCTGTCAGCAGCTGACATTCCCAGCAGCTGGGGGTCATATGTCATTTGTTAGCCTTGGGGAGGGGATCTTATCAGAGAACCATACTATCCACAACAAAATTTCATAATGGTAAGTGAGAAACACAAGATAAAATTTCTATTTATAATGTGACTTCAATATTTTAAAATGTGAATATATAAAAAAATGACTGGAAGGAAATAAACTAAACTGTTTAAGAGGTTTTATCTTGGAATAATGGGTGACTTTCATTCCCCCTCTCCCCAGCCCATATCTTATAAACACACATAAAGAACCTTAGAGTGTCTTAAGGAAAACATAAAACCATCCCACTGATTCCTCTCTATGAGCTGTTCAAATCAGTCAGAAGTGAACATCAGTGTCACTTGAATGGATAAACATGCTGTAGTACCTCCAAACAATGGAATATTATTCAGCAATAAAAAGAAATGAGCTGGGCTTCCCTGGTGACACAGTGGTTAAGAATCTGCCTGCCAACACAGGGGACACGGGTTTGAGCCCTGGTCCCAGAAGATCCCACATGCCACAGAGCAACTAAGCTCATGCGCCACAATTACTGAGCCTGTGCTCTAGAGCCCGCGAGCCAAAACTACTGAAGCCTGTGTGCCTAGAGCCCGTGCTCTGCAACAAGAGAAGCCACCGCAATGAGAAGCCAGCTCACCGCAACGAAGATTAGCCCCTGCTCGTGGCAACCAGAGAAAAGCCTGCGCGCAGCAACAAAGACCCAACGCAGCCAAAAAATAAAACAAAATAAAATAACAAAATAAATAAATGTATTTTAAAAAAAGAAAGAAATGAGCTATCAAGCAATGCAAAACATGGAATCTTAAATGCATATTACTAGGTGAAAGAAGCCAATCCGAAGAGGCTACGCACTGTATGATTCCAGCTACGTGGTATTTTGGAAAAGGCAAGGCTATGGAGACAGTAAAAATATCAGAGGTTTCCAGTGTTCAAGGGGAGAGAGGAGGAGGGATGAAGAACTGAAGCTCAGGGGATTTTTAGGGAGGTGGAACTATTCTGCATGATACTGTATGATACATGATGGATACATGTGCATTTGTCAAAGTCTATAGAACTGTATGATACAAAGAATGAACTCTAATATAAACTGTGGACCTTACTATTGATTTATCAATTTGTCACAAATGTACTACACTAACGCAGGGAAAACTGTTCAGGGAAGAGGGGATATATGGGAACTCTCTGCACTATCTGCTCATTAAAAGAAAAAGAAAGAAAAAGAAAGTGAATGTTAGTTTTTGTAATCTACTAGAGGCAACAACATTCGCAGTAGTTGAGATTGAATTTAACAGATGGCAAGCTCAGCAAGGCAGGGTGAGATCTACTTATCGTGGACTGAACAAAGCCTGCTCAGGCAGTTGTGAAATATCAGAACACAAATCTACAGATAAACAGCTTCTTTGTTTACGAATGCATTAATGGGTATCACAACAGCTTGACTCTTGATTCTGGAATTCTTGCTGTTTCCTCAATGAACCATGACACAACTGTTGAGTCTTGCTATATGCATTCATAGAATGGCAGGGAATCTGGTCCTGTGACGGGACATTTGATAAACAAACAAGGCAAACTGGAGCTGATTCTCCTGGTGACTGCCAGTGCTGGTGCCTTTTTTCCCTTTTGGCACATACCCTAAATTCCTGGCATCTACTTTTATTTTTCCTCCCAGGCCAACTGCAAAAAGGACTTGACCTCAGCTGACATAGAATGTGGAAGATTGTGTATGCATTAAAAAGTAATTCAGTCTGCTGATGAAGGTAATGAATTTTCATGGGAATTTAGTCAGTACCACCCAGTGAGAGTCCGCACTTTGAATATTTGCTCAAAGGCAATGGGGAAATAAGAACTTCTTTATCACTGCTGATTCTTTTTTTTTCTATAAATTTATTTGTTTTATTTATTTATTTTTGGCTACATTGGTTCTTCGTTGCTGCCGGTGGGCTTTTGTCTAGTTGAGGTGAGCGGGGGCTACACTTTGTTGAGGTGCGCAGGCTACTCATTGCGGTGGCTTCTCTTGTTGCGGAGCACGGGCTCTAGGCAGGCGGGCTTGGTAGTTGTGGCTTGCAGGCTCTAGAGCGCAGGCTCAGTAGTTGTGGCGCATGAGCGTAGTTGCTCCGCGGCATGTGGGATCCTCCCGGACCAGGGCTCGAACCCCTGTCCCCTGCATTGCCAGGCGGATTCTTAACCACTGCGCCAGCAGGCAAGTCCCTATCACCGCTGATTCTTGAAAGTAAACATTGTCTTAGAGGGACTTCCCTGGTGGCGCAGTGGTTAAGAATCCGCCTGCCAGGGACTTCCCTTGTGGCACAGTGGTTAAGAATCTGGCTGCCAATGCAGGGGACATGGGTTCGAGCCCTGGTCTGGGAATACCCCACAAGCCACGGAGCAACTAAGCCCGAGTGCCATAACTACTGACACTGTGCTCTAGAGCCCGCGAACTGCAACTACTGAGCCCGGGCACCGCAACTACTGAAGCCCGTGTGCCTAGAGCCTGTGCTCCGCAACAAAAGAAGCCACTGCAATGAGAAGCCTGTGCACCACAGTGAAGAGTAGCCCCCGCTTGCCTCAACTAGAGAAAAGCCCAGGCACAGCAGCGAAGAACCAACGCAGCCAAAAACAAACAAATAAATTAATTAAATAAATTAAAAAGAAGCATTGTCTCTGATACAGCTTCTGTTTCTATTGTTGATTTGCTTAAACATTGGACGTGTTGAGGTTCTTCACTTGTACGTTTATTCACTCAGCTAACACTGATTGACTACTATGAGACAGGCACCATATGCATAAGTTATTAATGGAGGGGCTGCACTATCGTATAGTCTACTTTAGTATCAGAGTGTAGTGGGTGAGAGGACGCTTCTACTTTTCTCTGCTTAGTCTTGCCTTGACTATAGAGAAGATAACTCTGTCCTGCCTTCCATTCTTCTCTTCTCTCTTTTCTTGCTTTTCTCTGAGGGTTGAGACCTGTCTGATTGGCAAGATAAGAAGAACCTTCCATTCATGGACAATTCTACCAATGGACAGTTACTATTAATTAGAAGCAAGAACACTTATCTTGCATTTTCTTAAAAAAATATCCATCTGGAATCTCTTTTTCTATGTAGTGGAGATCTGACATCTTTTTAGTATTAAGTTTTCACATTTAGAAATGTAGTTCATGAAGTTTTATAGTTGTCTTCCTATAGGTTCTGCACATTTTTTTGGTTAGCTTTATTTCTAGTTATTATATATATACATATTTGTGTATAATTTATACATACTTTAAAAATATAAATATGAAATTTATATTTTTTCTATTGTGAATGGGCAGCTTTCTAACTGGTCATGATCATTGACTGTGTTGGTCATGTCCCTGGCTAGCTCACTGGCCTCCTTTATTAGTTCTAGTAATCTTAAAGTTGACTCTTATGGAATTTTTAGGCAGTCCAATACATTGTCTGCAAATCGTGACAATTATTTTCTTCCTGATTTTTATAATTACTTTAAAATTTTTGTTCGTGTTATTGCACTGGCTAGGACAATAATGGTGATGGTTAGAATCCCTTCTTGTTTTTTATTTTAAAGGAAATACCTCTCATACTGCAACATTAAGTGTAATGTCTGTGTAGTTTTTTTGGTGGATACCTGTTAACAGATTAAGGAAGTTTTTCTTCTTTTCTATTCCTAACTTGCTAAGGAAATTAAAAATTTTTTTTTTAAATCAGTTACCAGTTACTTTTTTTTTTTTAAACATCTTTATTGGGGTATAATTGCTTTACAATGGTGTGTTAGTTTCTGCTTTATAACAAAGTGAATCAGTTATACATACACATATGTTCCCATATCTCTTCCCTCTTGTGTCTCCCTCCCTCCCACCCTCCCTATCCCACCCCTCCAGGCGGTCACAAAGCACCGAGCTGATATCCCTGTGCCATGCGGCTGCTTCCCACTAGCTATCTACTTTACGTTTGTTAGTGTATATATGTCCATGCCTCTCTCTCGCCCTGTCACAGCTCACCCTTCCCCCTCCCCATATCCTCAAGTCCTGTTCTCCAGTAGGTCTGTGTCTTTATTCCTGTCTTACCCCTAGGTTCTTCGTGACATTTTTTTCCCCTTAAATTCCATATATATGTGTTAGCATACGGTATTTGTCTTAAACTATGTCCAGGACATAGTGCTGAATGGGATCTCTTTGTTTTTACTAATGGTTCAAGATTAAATAAAGATAATAATATATTCAGAATCTCCTAAAAGCAAATATTGAAAAACCTATAAAAATGCTGATCTAAACATCAAAGTGGTAAGAGAACCAGTAGTCTCAGCCAGTAATATGTGTAGTGGCCAGGGTTTGTTGGGAGTTAGCATTTGTTTTGGTAGCTTTGATGGGGCAAATGGAAATGTCTGACAAAGGTAAGATGTGGAATTCTTCTCAAGCTCACTGCAGGTCTATTACATCGTCAGAGCAGAAACAAATGTGAATGAGTCTGAAAGTCTGTTCAGCCTCATGGAAACACACAATGCAAAACCACGGAAACTGAACACATGTTGCACAGACACAGACAGTGTGTCCATATTAGCACCAGGAGGTGCTCATTACATCCAATTCTGCACAGAGTGGAGAAGGCAGCCAGATGTGGGGTTAGAAAGGAGTATTTGTACCAAATACTTACATGCCTATTTGAAGCAGGAAAGAAAATTTCTCTTCCTGGAGAGATGGCTGGGAGCCACATTACTCCTCTTAAGCCTGGGTTTACTCATCCAAGGCTTGAGGTCCATCATCTTTGCCACCATTTGGAATGAGAGGAACTGAACAGGGTCTGTCTGGACTTTCCCTAAGCTCAACCCCATCAATCGTAAGTACTGTTCTCAGTGAAGGCACGCCCAGCAGTACAGTTATTGCCACCAAAACGAAATAGTCCCTTGGTCATTTGCTACACCCTAATGACCATATTATCATGCTTGATGTCTTTAGCCAGCAGGACCACATAGCTGAGCCAGCCCCACCGGGCCCTAGTTTATTCGCACCGTACTTAATTCCAGGTGTTGGATTATCAGATTTGTAGCCTGGTTTGCCACCTCTTCCTTTTTGCCCGTCTTGTCTGGAATTGCTCCTCTCATGCTCCTGTCTGAGGATCTCCCACTGTCTTCTTTCTCACCCTTCGGAGCCTGCCTTTTGAATCCCCAGGCCACCTCTGCAGAGACAGAGGCTGCTTCCCATTCACTTGAAATCCACCCCAGCTGGGGAGAAGCTTGGTCCTTCAATTTCAGATAAATGCGAATGCTTCTGCAGCACCTTTATCTACGAATTGCTCTTTGCATTCATATGGAATATTTATCTCCAAAAGAGCTTGGGTGTAAATGCATATTATCATCAATTTCAAGCAGGTCTTTTACAATAGGAGTCCTGTAAATAATTTTAAGAGTAAAACTAAGCAAAAAGGAACCTGCTCTGTATCCTGTAAAGTTTGGGGTGGGGCTCAGAGGGAGGAGAATGTCAAAGTGCTTGTATTTTATTTATCTATTTATTTATTTTTCCACAACTAATAATTATTATTATTATTTTAAATTAAAGTATAACTGACCTACAATACTGTTAGTTCCAGGTGCACAGAATAGTGATTTGATATTTTTTAACATTACAGAATGATCACAGGTTGAGTGATGATCTGTCACCATACAAAGTTATTAAAATACTATTGACTATATTCCTCATGCTGTATATTTCATCCTCATGACTTAATTTTTTTGTAACTGGAAGTTTGAACCTCTTAATCTCCCTCACATCCCCCCACACCTCCCACCTATGGCAACCACCTGTTTGTTTTCTGTATCTATGAGTCTGTTTCTCTTTTGTTAGTTCACTTGCTTTGCTTTTCAGATTCCACATATATGTGAAATTGTGGTATTTCTCTTTCTCCATCTGACTGATTTTACTAAGCATGATACCTCTAGGTCCATTCATGTTGTCACAAATGGTAATATTCCATTCTTTTTTATTGCTGAGTTATATTCCTTTGTATATACATATCACATTTATCCACTCATCTATCAATGGACACTTAGGTTGCTTCCATATTGGCTATTGTAAATATTGCTGCAAGGAACATAGGGGTGCATATATCTTTTCTAATTAGTGGAATTGCTGGATTGTATGGTACTTCTATTTTTAATTTTTTGAGGAACCTCCATACTGTTTTCCATAGTGGCTGCACCGATTTACATTCCCACCAACAGTGCAAGAGGGTTCCCTTTACTCCACACCCTCTCCAACATTTGTTATTTGTTGTTTTTTCTGGCTGTGCCACACAGCTTGTGGGATCTTCGTTCCCCAACCATGGATCAAACCTGGGCCCCAGCAGTGAAAGCGCCAGGTCCTAACCACTGGACCACCAGGGAATTCCCCGTTGTCTTTTTTTTTTTTTTTTTTGGCTGCCTTGTGTCTTCATTGCTGCACACAGGCTTTCTCTAGTTGCAGTGAGTGGGGGCTAGTCTTCGTTGTGGTGCACCGGCTTCTCATTGCAGTGGCTTCTCTTGTCGTGGAGCATGGGCTCTAGGCATGCAGGCTTCAGTAGTTGTGGCATGTGGGATCTTCCTGGACCAGGGCTCGAACCCGTGTCCCCTGCATTGGCAGGCGGATTCTTAACCACTGCGCCACCAGGGAAGTCCCCTGTCTTTTTGATAATAATCATTTTGACAGATGTGAGGTGATATCTCATTGTGGTTTTGATTTGCATTTCCCTGATGACTAGTGATGCCGGGTATATTTTCATATATTCCTTGGCCATCTGTATGTTTTGGAAAAATGTCTATTCAGGTCCCATGCCTTATTTTAATCTAGTTGTTTGTTATTTTGATGTTGAGTTGTGAGCTCTTTACGTATTTTTGTTATTAATCCCTTAGCAGATACATCATTTGCAAATATCTTCTCCCCTTCAGTTGGCTGCCTTTTCATTTTGTTGATAGTTTCCTTCACTGTGCAAAAGCTTTTTATCTGTTTATTTTTTATTTTGTTTCCCTTTCCTGATCGCTGTGGCTAGAACTTCCAGTACTGGGTCAAATAAAACTGGTGAGAGTGGGCATCATTGTCTTGTTCCTGGTCTTAGAGGAAAATGCTTTCAGCTTTTCAACATTAAACATGATGTTGGCTGTGGGTTTGTCATATATGGCATTTATTATGTACAGGTATGTCCCCTAATACTCACATTGTTGAGAGTTTTTCTCATAAATGAATGTTGAATTCTGTCAAAAACTTTTTCTGCATCTATTGAAGGGAATCATATGATTTTGTTTATTTCAAAATTCTGAAAACAGAATTTTACCGGAGGCATAAACAGATAAAAAGATTACGAAAAATGAAAACTACAGGCCAATAACTCATTAATATATTCAATGGATGCAAGCATCCTTAACAGGCCTGTGTTCTTAGCTGTAGACAATTTCTTTTTTCTTTTTTTTGAATTTAATTTAATTTATTTTTTTATACAGCAGCTTCTAATTAGTCATTAATTTGATACACATCAGTGTATACATGTCAATCCCAATCTCCCAATTCATCGCACCCCCCAACCCCGCTGCTGCTTTCCCCTCTTGGTGTCCATACGTTTGTTCTCTACGTCTGTGTCTCAATTTCTGCCCTGCAAATGGGTTCATCTGTACCATTTTTCTAGGTTCCACATATATGCGTTAATATACGATATCTGTTTTTCTCTTTCTGACTTACTTCACTCTGTATGACAGTCTCTAGATCCATCCACGTCTCAACAAATGACCCAATTTCGTTCCTTTTTATGGCTGAGTAATATTCCATTGTATATATGTGCCACATCTTCTTTATCCATCCATCTGTCGATGGACACTTAAGTTGCTTCCATGTCCTGGTTATTGTAAAGAGAGCTGCAGTGAATATTGCAGTACACGAATCTTTTTGAATTATGGTTTTCTCAGGGTATATGCCCAGTAGTGGGATTGCTGGGTCGTATGGTAGTGCTATTTTTAGTTTTAAAAAGGAACCTCCATACTGTTCTCCATTGTGGCTGTATCAATTTACGTTCCCACCAACAGTGCAAGAGGGTTCCCTTTTCTCCACACCCTCTCCAGCATTTGTTGTTTGTAGATTTTCTGATGATGCCCATTCTAACTGGTGTGAGGTGATACCTCACTGTAGTTTTGATTTGCATTTCTCTAATCATTAGTGATGTTGAGCAGCTTTTCATGTGCTTCTTGGCCATCTGTATGTCTTCTTTGGAGAAATGTCTATTTAGGTCTTCTGCCCATTTTTGGATTTGGTTGTTTGTTTTTTTTAATATTGAGCTGCATGAGCTGTTTATATATTTTAGAGATTAATCCTTTGTCCATTGATTCATTTGCAAATATTTTCTCCCATTCTGAGGGTTGTCTTTTGGTCTTGTTTGTGGTTTCCTTTGCTGTGCAAAAGCTTTGAAGTTTCATTCGGTCCCATTTGTTTATTTTTGTTTTTATTTCCATTACTCTAGGAGGTGGATCAAAAAAGATCTTGCTGTGATTTATGTCAAAGAGTGTTCTTCCTATGTTTTCCTCTAAGAGTTTTATAGTGTCCGGTCTTACATTTAGGTCTCTAATCCATTTTGAGTTTATTTTTGTGTATGGTGTTAGGGAGTGTTCTAATTTCATTCTTTTACATGTAGCTGTCCAGTTTTCCCAGCACCACTTATTGAAGAGACTGTCTTTTCTCCATTGTACATCCTTGCCTCCTTTGTCATAGATTAGTTGACCATAGGTGTGTGGGTTTATCTCTGGGCTTTCTATCTTGTTTCATTGATCTATATTTCTGTGTTGGGGCCAGTACCATATTGTATTGATTACTGTAGCTTTGTACTATAGTCTGAGGTCAGGGAGTCTGATTCCTCCAGCTCCGTTCTTTTCCCTCAAGACTGCTTTGGCTATTTGGGGTCTTTTATGTCTCCATATAAATTTTAAGATTTTTTGTTCTAGTTCTGTAAAAAATGCCATTGGTAATTTGATAGGGATTGCATTGAATCTGTACATTGCTTTGGGTAGTATAGTCATTTTCACAATATTTATCCAATACAAGAACATGGTATATCTCTCCATCTATTTGTAACATCTTTAATTTCTTTCATCACTGTCTTATAGTTTTCTGCATATAGGTCTTTCGTCTTCCTAGGTAGGTTTATTCCTAGGTATTTTATTCTTTTTGTTGCAGTGGTAAATGGGAGTGTTTCCTTAATTTCTCTTTCAGATTTTTCATCATTAGTGTATAGGAATGCAATAGATTTCTGTGCATTAATTTTGTATCCTGCAACATTACCAAATTCATTGATTAGCTCTAGTAGTTTTCTGGTGGCATCTTTAGGATTCTCTCTATATAATATCATGTCATCTGCAAACAGTGACAGTTTTACCTCTTCTTTTCCAATTTTTATTCCTTTTATTTCTTTTTCTTCTCTGATTGCCATGGCTAGGACTTCCAAAACTATGTTGAATAACAGTGATGGGAGTGCACATCCTTGTCTTGTTCCTGATCTTAGAGGAAATGCTTCCAGTTTTCCACCATTGAGAATGATGTTTGCTATGGCTTTGTCGTATATGGCCTTTATTATGTTGAGGTAGGTTCCCTCTATGCCCACTTTCTGCAGAGCTTTTATCATAAATGGGTGTTGAAGTTTGTCAAAATCTTTTTCTGCATCTATTGAGATGATCATATGGTTTTTATTCTTCAATTTGTTAATATGGTGTATCACATGGATTGATCTGCCTATACTGAAGAATCCTTGCATCCCTGGGATAAATCCCACTTGATCATGGTGTATGATCCTTTTAATGTGTTGTTGGATCCTGTTTGCTAGCATTTTGTTGAGGATTTTTGCATCTGTAATTTTCTTTTTTTGTAGTACCTTTGTCTGGTTTTGGTAGCAGGGTGATGGTGGCCTCACAGAATGAGTTTGGGAGTATTCCTTCCTCCGCAAATTTTTGGAAGAGTTTGAGAAGGATGGGTGTTAGCTCTTCTCTAAATGTTTGATAGAATTCACCTGTGAAGCCATCTGGTCCTGGACTTTTGTTTGTTTGAAGTTTTTTAATCACAGTTTCAATTTCATTACTTGTGATTGGTCTGTTCATATTTTCTGTTTCTTCCTGGTTCAGTCTTGGAAGGTTATGCCTTTCTAAGAATTTGTCCATTTCTTCCAGGTTGTCCATTTTATTGGCATAGAGGTGCTTATGGTAGTCTCTTAGGATGTTTTGTATTTCTGCGATGTTTATTGTAGCTTCTTCTTTTTCATTTCTAATTTTATTGATTTGAGTCCTCTCCCTCTTTTTCTTGATGAGTCTGGCTAATGGTTTATCAATTTTGTTTATCTTCTAAAAGAACCAGCTTTTAGTTTTATTGATATTTGCTACTGTTTTCTTTGTTTCTATTTCATTCGTTTCTCCTCTGATCTTTATGATTTGTTTCCTTCTGCTAACTTTGGGTTTTGTTTATTCTTCTTTCTCTAGTTCCTTAAGGTGTAAAGTTAGATTGTTTATTTGAGAGTTTTCTTATTTCTTGAGGCAGGCTTGTATAGCTATAAACTTCTCTCTTAGAACTGCTTTTACTGCATCCCATAGGTTTTGGATCGTCGTGTTTTCATTGTCATTTGTCTCTAGGTATTTTTAGATTTCCTCTTTGATTTCTTCAGTGAGCTCTTGGTTATTTAGCAACGTATCGTTTAGCCTCCATCTGTTTGTGTTTTTTTACGTTTTTTTCCCCTGTAATTCATTTCTAATCTCATAGCATTGTGGTCAGAAAAGATGCTTGATATAATTTCAATTTTCTTAAAGTTACTGAGCTTGATTTGTGACCCAAGATGTGATCTATCCTGGAGAATGTTCCATGAGCACTTGAGAAGAATGTGTATTCTGCTGTTTTTGGTTGGAATGTCCTATAAATATCAATTAAATCTATCTGGTCTATTGTGTCATTTAAAGCTTCTGTTTCCTTATTTATTTTCATTTTGAATGATCTGTCCATTGGTGTAAGTGAGGTGTTAAAGTCCCCCAATATTACTGTATTACTGTTGATTTCCCTTTTATAGCTGTTAGCAGTTGCCTTATGTATTGAGGTGCTCCTATGTTGGGTGCATATATATTTATAATTGTTATATCTTCTTCTTGGATTGATCCCTTGATCGTTATGTAGTGTCCTTCCTTGTCTCTTGTAACATTCTTTATTTTAAAGTCTATTTTATCTGATATGAGTATTGCTACTCCAGCTTTCATTTCATTTCCATTTACATGGAATATCTTTTTCCATCCCCTCACTTTCAGTCTGTATGTGTCCCTAGGTGTGAAGTCGGTCTTTTGTAGACAGCATATATATGGGTCTTGTTTTTGTATCCATTCAGCAAGCCTGGGTCTTTTGGTTGGAGCATTGAATCCATTCACGTTTAAGGTAATTATGGATATGTATGTTCCTATGACCATTTTTAAAACTGTTTTGGGATTGTTTTTGTAGGTCGTTTTCTTCTCTTGTGTTTCCCACTTAGAGAAGTTCCTTTGCATTTGTTGTAGAGCTGGTTTGGTGGTACTGAGTTCTCTTAGCTTTTGCTTGTCTGTAAAACTTTTGATTTCTCCATCGAATCTGAATGAGATCCTTGACGGGTAGAGTAGTCTTGGTTGTAGGTTCTTCCCTTTCATCACTTTAAGTATAGCATGCCACTCCGTTCTGGTAGAGAGTTTCTGCTTGTAGAGTTTCTTGTAGAGTTTCTGCTGAGAAATCAGCTGTTAACCTTATGGGAATTCCCTTGTATGTTATTTGTCATTTTTCCCTTGCTGCTTTCAATAATTTTTCTTTGTCTTTAATTTTTGCCAGTTTGATTACTATGTGTCTTGGCGTGTTTCTCCTTGGGTTTATCCTGTATGGGACTCTCTGTGCTTCCTGGACTTGGGTGGCTATTTCCTTTCCTATGTTAGGGAAGTTTTTGACTATAATCTCTTCAAATATTTTCTCTGGTCCTTTCTCTCTCTCTTCTCCTTCTGGGACCCCTATAATGCGCATGTTGTTCCATTTAATGTTGTACCAGAGGTCTCTTATGCTGTCTTCGTTTCTTTTCATTCTTTTTTCTTTATTCTGTTCCACAGCATGAATTCCACCATTCTATCTTCCAGGTGACTTATCTGTTCTCCTGCCTCAGTTATTCTGCTATTGATTCCTTCTAGTGTAGTTTTCATTTCAGTTATTGTATTGTTCATCTCTGTTTGTTTGTTCTTTAATTCTTCTAGGTCTTTGTTAGACATTTTTGCATCTTCTCGATCTTTGCCTCCATTGTTTTTCCGAGGTCCTGGATCATCTTCACTCTCATTATTCTGAATTCTTTTCTTGGAAGGTTGCCTGTCTCCACTTCATTTAGTTGTTTTTCTGGGTTTTATCTTGTTCCTTTATCTGGTACATAGCCCTCTGCCTTTTCATCTTGTCTATCTTTCTGTGAATGTGGTTTTTGTTCCACAGGCTGCAGGACTGTAGTTCTTCTTGCTTCTGCCCTCTGGTGGATGAGGCTATCTAAGAGGCTTGTGCAAGTTCCCTGATGGCAGGGACTGGCGGTGGGTAGAGCTGACTGTTGCTCTGGTGGGCAGAGCTCAGTAAAACTTTAATCTGCTTGACTGCTGATGGGTGGGGCTGGGTTCCCTCCCTGTTGGTTGTTTGGCCTGAGGCGACCCAACACTGGAGCCTACCTGGGCTCTTTGGTGGGGCTGATGGCAGACTGTGGGAGGGCTCACACCAAGGAATACTTCCCAGAACTTCTGCTGCCAGTGTCCTTGTCCCCATGGTGAGCCACAGCCACCCCCCACCTCTGTAGGAGACCCTCCAACACTAGCATGTAGGTCTGGTTCAGTCTCCACTGGGGTCACTGCTTCTTCCCCTGGGTCTTGATGCGCACACTACTTTGTGTGCCTTCCAAGAGTGGAGTCTCTGTTTCCCCCAGTTCTGTTGAAGTGCTGCAATCAAATCCCACTAACCTTCAAAGTCTGATTCTCTAGGAATTCCTCCTCCCATTGCCGGACCCCCAGGTTTGGAAGCCTGACGTGGGGCTCAGAACCTTCAGTCCAGTGGGTGGACTTCTGTGGTATAAGTGTTCTCCAGTCTGTGAGTCACCCATCCAGCAGTTATGGGATTTGATTTTACTGTGATTTCACCCCTCCTACTGTCTCGTTGTGGCTTCTCCTTTGTCTTTGGATGTGGGGTATCTTTTTTGGTGAGTTCCAGTGTCTTCCTGTCGATGATTGTCCAGCAGCTAGTTGTGATTCTGGTTTTCTCGCAAGAGGGAGTGAGAGCCCATCCTTCTACTCCACCATCTTGGTTCAGGGCTCAGAGAGGATCATAGAACTTTTATTCTCCGGTTTGTTAAAGAGGTGAATCATGTTGGTTGATTTGTAGATATTGCACCATCCTTGCATCCCTGGGATAAAGGCCAGTTGATCATGGTGTATGATCATTTTAATGTATTGTTGAATTTGATTTGCTAATATTTTGTTGAAAAATTTTGCATCTATGTTCTTCATTGGCCTGTAATTTTCTTTTTTTGTGGTGACTTTTTCTGGTTTTGGTACCTGAGTAATGGTGGCCTTGTAGAATGAATTTGGAAATGTTCCTTCTTCTTTACGTTTGGTAAAATTTCCCTGTGAAGCCATCCGGTTCTGGACATTTGTTTGTTGGGAGGTTTTTTTGTTTATTTTTATTTTTTTCACAAATTCAGTTTTACTAGTGATTGATCTGTTCCAATTGTTTGTTTCTTCTTCTTTTAAAAGATTTATTTATTATTTATTTTTGGCTGCATCGGGTCTTAGTTGTGGCATGTGGGATCTTAGTTAAGGCATGTGGGATCTTTTGTTGCAGCACATGGGGTCTTCGTTGTGGTACACTGGCTTCTGTCTAGTTGTGGTGTGCAGGTTTTCTCTTCTCTAGTTGTGGCACGCAGGCTCCAGGGCATGTGGGCTCTGTAGTTGTGGTGCATGGGTTCCAGAGCTCGTGTGCTCTGTGGTTTGTGGCACACGAGCTCTAGTTGAGGTGTGTGAGCTCAGTAGTTGTGGTGCATGGGCTTAGTTGTCCCGTGGCATGTGGAATCTTAGTTCCTTGACTAGGGATTGAACTGGCGTCCCCTGCATTGTAAGGCAGATTCTTTACCACTGGACCACCAGGGAAGTCCCTGTTTGTTTCTTCTTGATTCAGTCTTGTGAAGTTGTAGGTTTCTAGAAATTTGTCCATTTCTTCTAGGTTGTCCAATTTGTGAGCGTATAACTTTTCGTAGTATTCTCTTATGATTTTTTTTGTAGTTATTTCTCCTCTTTCATTTCTTATTTTGTATATTTGGGTGCTTCTCTTTTCTTCTTGGTGAGCCTAGCTAAAGGTTTATCAATTTTATTAATCTTTTCAAAAAACAGCTCTTGGTTTCATTGATTTTTACTATTTTTAATCTCAATTTTATTTATTTTATGTCTGATCTTTATTGTTCCTTCCTTCTGATGACTTTGGACTTTGTTCTTTGATTTTTTAATTTGTTTAGATGGTAGGTAGGTTGTTTATTTGAGATTTCTCTTGTTTCTTGAGGTAGACTGTATCTCTATAAACTTCCCCTTTAAAACTGCTTTTGGTACATCCCATAGATTTTGGAGTGTTGTGTTTCCATTTTCATTTGTTTAGAGGTATTTTATGATTTCCTTTTGGTTTCTTTATCAATCTCTTGGTTTTTTAGTAGCACGTTCTGTAGTCTCCATGTGTTTGTTTTTTCCCATTTTCCTTTCTGTAATTGATTTCTAGTTTCATACTGTTCTGGTTGGAAAAAATGCTTGATATAATTTCTATCCTCTTTAATTTGTTGAGACTTGTTTTGTGGCCTAGCATGTGACCTATCCTGGAGACCATTCCATGTGCACTTGAGATGAATGTGTATTGTACTGTTTTTGGATGGAATGTCCTGTATATATCTATTAAGTCCAACTGGTCCAATGTGTTATTTGAGACCATTGTTTCCTTATTGACTTTCTGTCTGGATGATCTGTCCATTGATATAAGTGGATGTTAAAGTTCCCTACTATTATTGTAGTGTTGGCAATTTCTCCCTTTATGTCTGTTAATACTTGCTTTATATATTTATGTGCTCTTGTATTAGGTACATATATGTTAACTAGTGTAATACTCTCTTCTTGTACTGATCCCTTTATCATTATGTAATGACCTTCTTTCTCTTTTGTTAATAGACTTTGTTTTAAAGTTTATTTTGTCTGATGTGAATACTGCTACCTCCACTTTCTTGTCATTTCCATTTGCATGAAATATCTTTTTTTTCCCACGTTCTTGCTTTTAGTCTGTGTGTCTTTAGCTCTGAAATGAATCTCTTGTAAGCAGAATATATATGGATCTTGTTTTTAATCCAATCAGCCACACTAAATCTTTTGATTGGAGAATTTAGTCTATTGACATATAAGGTGTTTATTGATAGGTACATACATATTGCCATTTTGTTACTTGTTTTCTGATTGTTTGGTACTTTTTCTTTTAGTTCCTTCCCTGTGTTTTGATGACTTTCCTTTTTATTTTATTTTATTTTTATTTTTTAAAATTTTTATTGGAGTATAGTTGATTTACAACATTGTTGATGACTTTTAGTGGTATGCTTCTGTTCCTTTCTCTCTAGTTTTTGTGAATCTATTGTAGGTTTTTGATTTGTGGCTACGATGGTGTTCATATATGTTGACCTATAACTATATCTACTTGTTTTAAATGGTAGTCATTTAAGATCAAACACATTCTAAAAGATCTACATTTTTTTACTCCTTTCCCCCATATTTTGTGTTTTTGATCTCATATAAATATGGAACGCTTGATGAATTTGCATGTCATCCTTTCTCAGGGGCCATGCTAATCTTCTGTGTATCATTCAAATTTTAGTATATGTGCTACCAAAGCAATCATCCTTTAACATATCTGTAAAGTTGGTTTAGTGGTGCTGAACTCGGTTAGCTTTTGCTTGTCTGTAAAACTATTTATCTCTCCTTCAGATCTGAATGGCAGCCTTGTCATGTAGAGGATTCTTGGTTGTAGGTTTTTCCCTTTCATCTCTTTAAATATATCATGCCACTCCTTTCTGGACTGCAGGGTTTCTGCTGAAAAGTCAGCTGATAGCCTTATGGGAGTTCCCCTGTACATACCTTGTTGCTTTTCCCTTGCTGCTTTTATGATTTTCTCTTTATCTTTAATTTTTGCCATTTTAATTACAATGTGTCTTGGTGTGGATCTCTTTGGATTCATCTTTTGGGGGATATTCTGTGCTTGCTGGATATGAATGTTTCCTTTCCCAGATTAAGGATGTTTTCAGCTATCATTTATTCAAATAAGTTATCTACCCTTTTTTCTCTCTCTTTTCCTTCTGGTACCCCTGTAATGTGACTATTACTATGCTTAATGTTATCCCAGAGATCTTTTATACTATACTTGTGTTTTAAAATTCTTTTTCTGTTCAGCTTTGGTGATTTCCACTAGTCTGTCTTCCAGTTTGCTAATGTATTCCTCTGTATCAGCTAGTCTACTGTTGATTCCTCCTAGTGTATTTTTATTTCAGTTATTGTATTCTTCAGCTCTGTTTGGTTCTTCTTTATATTTTCTAACTCTTTGTGTTCATCCATTTTTCTCCCAAGTTCATTAAACATCTTTATGATTGTTACCTTGAACTCTTTATCAGGTAGATTGTTTATCTACAGTTCACTGTGTTCTTCTTTTGGGGTTTTATCTTGTTCCTTAATTTCGAATATATTCATCTCTTCCCTCATTTTGCCTAATTCTCTATTTCTATGTATTAGGTATGTCGGTTATGCTTCCTGATCTTGGAGAAGTGACCTTATTTAACAGATGTCCTATGGGGCCTGGCAGCATACTCCTCTCTGGTCACCAGAGCTATATGCTTTAGAGGTGACCCTGTGTAAGCTGCTGGGCCCTTCTGTTATGATGGGACCCACTACTGCAGTCAGCTGGTAGACAGAGCTGATCCCTGGCATGGTTTGTTGCCAGACTCTGACTCATGCAGGGGCTGCCAACCTGCTGGTTTGTGGGGCTAAATCTTGGTGTGGCTGGCTGTATGGACAAGGGTATCTGGGGCTTGTGCCTGGCCTGCTTCTGGGCAGGGCTTAGTTCCTATACTACTGGCCTCTTGGCCTGGGGAGGTCCTGGGACTGGTGCCGACCAGCTGGTGAGTGGGTAAGCCCTTGGTACCAATGGCCTAGAGGAAGACTCCAAAATGGTGCTTGGCAGCACCAGGGTCATGTGGTAAAATGAGCTCTCAAAAATGACTGCTGCCAGCATCTATGTCCTCAGGGGGTGTTCCTTTTGGCTCTTGTCTCTCTGCGAGCCTCTCCAAAATCAGTAAGTGAGTCTGACCCAGGCTCCTTTCAAATGACTGACTCTGCTCTGGGTCTCAGAGCATGTGTGATTTTGCATGTGCCCCGTAAGAGCAGAGTCTCTGGCTCTCCCTTAAGCAAGTCCCACTGGCCTTCAAAGGCAGACATTCAGGGAGCTTGTCTTCCTGGTGCAGGACCCTGGGGCTTGGAATCCTCATTCCTTTCGGGAGAAATTCTGCAGTTGTAATTATCCTCCCGTTTGTGGGTCATTTACCCAGGGGTGTGGGTCTTGACCATACTGCATCTTTGCTCCCACTACCAATGTCACTGTGGTTCCTTCTTTATATCTTTAGTTGCAGAAAATCTTTTCTGCTAGTGTTCAGGTTATTCTCATTGATAGTTGCTCAGTAAATAGTTGTAATTTTGGTGTGCCCAATGGGAGAAGGTGAACTCAGGGTCTTCCTACTCCACTATCTTGGCAGCAACTCCAAAGTGCTTGAAAGTGTCAGTGATGGGTGGCTGATAGGTCTCCTGTCTTATGACTTCTCTTTCAGAAGAAAATGAAACGTTTCCCGTACTCTCACGTTCTCCCGTGCCAATGTTTCGTGTACTTTTAAAAAATTTTAATTAATTAATTAATTTATTTTTGGCTGCATTGCGTCTTCATTGCTGCGCATGGGCTTTCTCTAGTTGTGACAAGTGGGGGCTACTCTTCGTTGCGGCGCGCGGGCTTCTCGTTGCGGTGGCTTCTCTTGTTGCGGAGCATAGGCTCTAGGTGTGTGGGCTTCAGTAGTTGTGGCACACAGGCTCAGTAGCTGTGGTTTGCGGGCTCCAGAGCACAGGCTCAGTAGTTGTGGTGCACGGGCTTAGTTGCTCCGTGGCATGGGGGATCTTCCTGGACCAGGGATCGAACCTGTGTCCCCTGCATTGGCAGGCGGATTCTTAACCACTGTGACACCAGGGAAGTCCCTCTTTCTTGTACTTTTAAAATGATTTGCAAGAATGCAAGCCACTTCACTCCAAAGAAATATCTTTTATGAGTTGCATCCATTTTAATGTTTATAAGAAACTGTCAACTAAATATGCTGGCTAAAAAGTACTGAATGTGCACAATTAATTGAACATCATTTAACAGAGATTTGCTCTGAACTCTCAAGTGACTCAGGCATTTTGTCAGGTGCTGCTGTTGCTTTGTAAGTACATTGTGAAATTATACTTAAAATTAAATAAAGGAGATGTTGCACAGTTTTAACTCCAAGAATTAAAACTGTCCCAAGTAGAGAAGGAAGGATTTATATAACTAAATGATCATTTGAACATCGAGCAAAAAAGAGAGGAACTCAAGATTATGCTCAGTGGAATTATAAGCCTTCTAATTCGTTTAGGTATGATAACTTCAGGATGGAGATGCCATGGTTCAAGCCAACACAATACAATTGTAAACTGAATAACTTCATCTGTTTTGCATATGCCAACTCTATGGCCTAATACAAAATGTTTGATAATTGTAAGTAACATTGACCTTGTTTACAATGTATTAAATGGACAAAGTGTTATATTGATTGTTCTATACCTAAGTGACACTTCAGGGAGACACATATTTATCTGAAGAGAGAAAATTGGATTTAGTGATGAATAATTTTGGATCTCCCGCTCCAGTTCACAGTCAGCACTTGATCAATGATCTTATTCCTGTTGGTTTTTTTGTTTATTTAACATAATGCATTGGAGCACTACTCAGCATTCAGAGCTCAATCATTGAAATTTGTCTGGCAAGTCAAACAATATATAAGATTTAAAAATTCTTTATACCGTACAGAAAGTACTACCTCTAGTACTTGCCTGGTTTTAGTTGTTACACTTAAATTAAATACAGCTGGAATTTATTTGGATGGAAGGAGTGAGGCAGGGCTCCAACTTCTCTTTTTCTCCCAAATTGCAAGCCAGTTTTCTCAAAATGATTTAATGAAGAATGTAATTTAAAAACTTGCATGTGCCCAAAATGCTATTTAAATTGAATGCTAATGAAATCTTGGAAAGAAATTGTGGCGTGATTTTCTGTTTTCAGATGGTTTTATTCCAATTAAGATGAACTCAGGGCTTAATGAGGACTTGTAAAGAAACAGATTCAGGAACTAGTACTCTTTTACCTACAAAAAATGTAAGAGGAGGAGGAGCTGAATGGAAGCCGCTAAGGAGAATAAGGTGCAGAAATAACAGAAATATTTTGAAGTATATATAGATAGAAGGGTATTTATTGCAGCACTGTCTATGACACTGCCTGGTTTCTTAAGCAGATAGCAAACCTCTAGAGTCCTTGTTCTGTGAGTCAAATCAATCATAGCCACATTTCTGTTACAGGCAGGCAAACAATCCTGACTGATACACTACGTTTATTTTTTTTCCTGTGTGCTTCTATATCTCTACTTTTACTTCATTGTTTCATTTAGCATGGGTTACTTTTTTTTAATTAAAAGTTTTTAAAAAAAATTTTAAAAAATAATTAATTTAATTTATTTATTTAGGGCTGTGTTGGGTCTTCGTTGCTGCGTGTGGGCTTTCTCTAGTTGCAGTGAGTGGGGGCTACTCTTCGTTGTGGTGTGCAGCCTTCTCACTGCAGTGGCTTCTCTTGTTGTGGAGCATGGGCTCTAGGCGTGCGGGCTTCAGTAGTTGTGGCACACGGGTTCAGTAGTTGTGGCTTGTGGGCTCTAGAGCGCAAGCTCAGTAGTTGTGGCGCATGGGCTTAGCTGCTCCACAGCATGTGGGATCTTCCCGGACCAGGGCTCGAACCCATGCCCACTGCGTTGGCAGGCGGATTCTTAACCACTGCGCCACCAGGGAAGCCCAGAACGTGTTACTTTTTAAAATCTAAAACTGTTGCTAAAAATAAAGAATATGTTGAATGTTGGACAGCTAAAGAAGAAATGAGAGTAATCAAGACAGTGAAGAGTTTATTGGAGGGTGCAAAATAATTTGAGCAATATAATTTAATCTGCAGAGTGATAGCCATTTTTATGATCAGGATGTTAAGCACTTGAACAACCTACACTTCATTTTCATAACAAAGACACAACTAGGAAAAGAGTTAATTTTAAGAATTTATTATTTTTTTTAAAAAAAGCAACTTCCAGGGTTTGTCATTGTACACATTTAGCCCAGTCTCCTATAGCAGGTACAGCGATAACTGATTTTTATAACATTGACTCAGAGGCACTGAAGATCCATACTGTCTTAGGAATTATCACAGATAGAAGAAAGAATTAGGAGAGTTTAATGTTAAGTGTATTTAAAAAATCATATTCTAATTCTTTTAAATTGCTTATCCAAGTATGATAATATAGTAGAGTTCAGATAACTAGAAAACACAGTTGACTAGAACATCCCATTCCCATCTGGTGCGCATTAATAGGCTTTTTATGGCATATATCTTTATATAGTTTGCAAGCTAATTCAACCCACTTTTACACAGCATTAATTGTTTTTTATTGAGTTGGCACTGGGCTGAAATTGTTGCTCATTATCTCATCATTACTTTTTTCTAGTTCTTGGATGGATTTCCCTCATCTGACACAGTGTTTGGACTTTAGTATATATGAGACTTCCAGATTATCTCTGCCCATTCTAGTGATGTTTACAATGAGGTTATCCATGGCCAGATATCCAAGACTACTAATTAATATGTCCACGAGCTCTGTTCTTGACTTTGGTAAAAGAGAGACCTTGTGTCTTACTGGAGTATGGGCCAAGCTCCAGGACAGAAGCTGTTTGTGAACTGGTCGTCAACAGAGGTAACCGCTCAAGGTTCTTATTAATGCTGTGCAAACAAGGATCTCGTCATTTCAGTAACTATTTGTACATTTATAAAAGCAATACAGTCATGGGAAAAACCAACAAGCACAGCTTGGTAGAATAACCTGCCATGAAATATCATTGGCCTTATAATAATTTACTACAACTGTTCCTTTTATTCACACTGGATAGGAAATGCTTCCATCTAACACATGGAATATGAATATATACAACAAAAAGTTGGCTTTTATTAAAAAAAAACTTCAGGAGGACAATAACATGAGGGTTGGAAAAATAATTTTGTGCCGTTTCCTAATCACAATCATATGTCTGCTACCTTTTACAGGGAATGGCACAAGTTTGGATAGATTTTATAAACCAGTTAAAGAATTTTCCTGCCTGTAATAGCCTACTATTAAAATATTACCTTGTTCATACAGTATAGAGGTTTCTCCTTCTCCACTGTAATTCTAAATGACTGGGATTGACATGAAGTGTCCCTTTTAAGGACAAACCCTGCTAATCCTCTTCAAAGTCATCATATATTCGCAGTTCCCTATTTCATCTAAAAGTTCACCAAAACAACATCTTGGAAACTGCACAGGGCTTCTGACTGATGTGCACTTGGGATCCTGAATGTTGCATATTCTCACCTGATGCCTGCCATCTTGATGCACAACGATGTCAACATCTTGGCTTGAACTTTCTCATGGCCGCAGTGAGCCATGCAGCAGTGGTGTGGGGTGGACTGTTTTGTACCGCCAGCAGTCAAAACAGTGGCCAGGGGCTCAACGCCTCTACACTGTGAGCCTGGGGAACCCATTCGCCTATGGAATGGTTCTCTGGAGTCCAGCAATGTCACTGCAGGTGGCCAAGACATTCTGACACCTGCTTCATGGAGGACTATACCCAAGAAGAAACCTAATGTTATAAAAATAGACAATATGGGCCAGGTTGGGGGGCAAGCGAGGGAGGTTGCTTTCATAAGCCCTGTAAAATATCTCTGATTTTAGCTCTATGAGGAAGCTGGGAGAGTCTCTGGCAGCGGCAGGCTGGGAGAAGGGCAGGTCTGAGGTGTGCTTGGGGAAGTGTCAATCTGGTGTTGGCAATGCAGATTTAGTGCCTGTGGACCCCGACTAGGGCACTCTGCCTAGATCTATTCTCCCCTGACTGTACCTTTTATGCCCAAGGGTTTCCCCATTCCCCCACACAATCCTTGTTTGCTTTTGCTTTCTAAAGTTGAGAGGGCAATTAGGAAGCATTTATGTCTCAATTTTGACTGATTAGTGGTGGCTCTTTGGAATTATGATTTGAGGATTGTGTAGAAATCACTGGGCTCCATGGAAGATGGTGCTGTGATTGATTAGCAATGTCTGCCATGGCTACAAGCATTGGTGTGTATGGAAGGTATGCTAGGTCCTATGTCTCTGTTCTAAGTAAGATGAAAGAATGAGGCTGGCTTGATGGGTTTTTGAAGGATCTTTGGAGACCACAGCCCAAAGTGCTAAGTTTGCATTTACTTTATATTCTGCTTCATTCCTGAAAAGATTTAAGGGTTTTGGGAGTGGAATTTTAAGACCTGTGGAAAGTTGGAGGGGGAGGTAATTTTGAACAGGCTGGTACAGGAGGCCCTAAATAGTGGCCTCTGTTTTCACCCTTGGGTGATGAAGCCTAATGTTTAGAAAGTGATTATAGAGCTTACTGGTGATAGCAGATTCAGAAAGACTTGAGGAGTGGAGTGGTTTCCAGGCATGGTGGGAATTTCAGGCAGCTGATAATATTTGTGAGTATGTTGAAAAGCCAAGGAGAAATATATTTGTATCCACAAACACATGTGTTTTTTTGGGATAAATTCCTTAGTATGTCCGGACTATTGTCTCTCAGCTCTACCTAGAAGTCTCTGGTGCACAACTTCACCGAGAAAGAAAGACAAAATCAGTGAAATTGTGTGGTAGGTGCTAGTGATGCCATTTTGGGAAGATCAGCTAATGTTCGTCTGTGGAAAATAGGATCAATCACTTGTTCGTATCTCAAGTGATTTAAATCGAAGCCAAATCTTGATTTTTTAACATGAGGCATTAACAAGTTGCTCTTTGACGATGCCGTTGCCTGTTGATTTAGGGGCCATGTTGGGCCAAAGCCAGCCACCTCCAGCTGCTGATGGCCTGTGGGTTTTAGAAACTGTCTGATGCTCCCATCAGTACTCGCCTGTCAGTGCACATACCTGATTTCACTTACACAGCAACATGGTAACATACCTTTTCCTTCAGTAAACAACCGCCCTCTTCCTCACTTGGAAACTGGGAGAATTTGGAAGGAAAATAAGGCATATCTTTTTACTCCTCTGCAAATCCCAGAACATGCTTTTGGATACCTGTATGATGTTGAGTTTCTTGCCACAATGGGGACCCCAGTCTTTCCCCAAAGATGTAGGCAAAGGGTCTTGACCTTCCTGGGTGGCACATAGAGGTGAGGATTCCTTGGTTCCTAGGCCAAGGGTCCAGGGTCAAGTGATGGAGGTGGAGTGAAAGAGGGAAGGCAGCATTTAGCAACCCAGCAATGTTATTTCTTATCTGACTCTGCATTTCACCCTCAGAGAAACGATTTTCTTATTGATCTCCATGAGACACAATCCCATTTAGAGCATCTCAGCAGTTTCAGTGTCTCTGGAACCTTCTAGAGGTGATGGCTGGCTGGCTATAATTGTGACTGTAGTTGCCTCATTGTTTGTTTTCAGGCAATTCAAAATTTTGATTTCTTTCCTCTGATCACAATTGTCGGTGTACTGGTGTTACAAACCAATTTGTAAAGTGTGTGAACGTCAGTGGGCTTTATCACCACTCATTTCCAAAGTGGAAGCCCCCTTTAACTGGAAAGACTTGTTCTAACACCACAGAGGAGCCTCCTCCCCAAAGTTTCTGAGAGAACCCAGAGCATGAACTGTGGGTTCTAGACAGAGGGCCTAGGAGGTGGTCGGGAGGGGGGTGGTGCCCTGTTGGGAGGGGGAGCCTGAGGGGGAGGAGGGAGGATGGAAGGTGGGGATGGAATTGGAGGGGTGGGGGCACTGTGGGGGGGGGGAGGGCAATGGGGAGCAGGGGGGGGCGGGGTGTAGATGGGGGCAGGAGGCGGTGAGGTGGTATGGTAGGCATTGTTGAGGGGGTACTTGGCAGGCGGATTGTTCTTGACTCTGGTGAAGTTGATACAGCGCCCCTGGAAGAGAATCAGAGAGAAGGAAACATGAGCTGATGCTTGCTGGGGCCTTACAGCAGGGCAGGTGGCAGTGTGCAGGAGGGGGGCAGCCTGAAAAATACGTGGAAAGCGGATGCCACGTTTACGTCCGTGTGCTCAGCAGAGCATTACACCAGAACTTGACAACAAATAAGCTCCTTGTTCCCTTCTTCTGGGCTTACTGTGTTGCAAACTTATTTGTTCAATTTCATTTTTCGCCGAGTCTCTCTCTCTCAAGGAGGCAAAAGAGAAGGGCACTGACCTTAACTGGATGCACAGGGTCAAGGTGAGGACAGAGGTCGTTGAATTTAATCTCCTCAACAGCCTTGCCAGGAAGGTATTATTATCAGTTGTTCCATTTCATAGATGAGGACACTGAGGCTCAGAAAGGTTAAATTACAACTAGGAAGAGGTGGGGTTGTTGTCACCAGTAGATACAGCCTCCCGCTCCAAGCCCCTGCCTTCCCCAGAGCTCTGACATGGACAGTTTATCCTGCTTTTGTTTTCCCTGGTCTTCCAGCTGCTGTTGCACCTGCCCAGGTGCCCTTAGGTTCTTAAGAAATACAACCCGGGGACCTTTTGTTGCAAAGCAGGCATCTACCCTGAGTCCAGCTTTTTCCTCACCCTTCCCAGGTACCTGACTAGATAATGCACAGTAGACACCTGGAACCCCTACAGAAGCCTCTTCAAAGTCCAGAATATGAAGCCCTATTGGACTTTGCTCCCCTGGGGCACCTCCTCTTTGCTCTCCAGAATCACAGGCCCGCCAGCCCTGCCCCCCAACAGATACCTCTAGTCTCAACAGGCACTTGGGAGCCTTTCACCCAACACTGGGCTCTGCAAGGGACAGGAGCACAGGGGCTCTCCCTGTCACGATATTCTCCTTCTGGTGTGTGGACCCCCCTCACCTTTCCCATTCGACCCTCCCCTTCTTGCCTGGGCAGGGTGCCGGCCAGCCTTGTGGGGTCCTGGCCTTTTTCTAAACTTCCCACGCCTATCGGGGCATCTTCTCTCTACTGTGTGTCCTGGATGCTGACAGAATCGGGGCCACCGGCTCTGAGGCTGCCCTGTCCCTTTCTCCTCTCCTGTTCATTTTAACCTGATTTTAACCGGATACAAGCATTATACTGGGGCCGAGGAGGGAGTACGGCATTTTTTCCTGGCTACATTCTTCAGGATGGATGCCCATCCTGTGGTGGCCAAACTGGATGGGATGTGTCCAGAGGGGCCACAGTTTCCCTTTCCAGGCCTATTGAGGAAGGGCCTGAGGGGGACGAAGAGAGTGAGGCTGTGGACTTTAAGGACCAGTTACCTGAAGGACAAGAGGGAAATACAAGTGTGTGATTTGAGACTTGGCTTGGGGGGTGTCACGGCAGGGGCGCGGCGAATGTTTGTGGGAGCTGGCGGGGCCCCAAGCAAAGCTTTCCTCACACGTGTACACCCCATCCATCCTTCCAGTTCCGAGTCAAGTCCCTTTTCCTCCACACGTCTTTCCCTGAAGGGTCCTGCTTCCACTCATCCCTTGCTTCCCTCCCTGAGTTTTCTAGCTACAGTCTACGCCACACACCGAAGCCTGCATACTATAATTGCTTTATTTGTAAATGCCTTGGCTCCCTGACTAGGTGAGAAACTTCTGGAAGGCAGTGGCCTTGTTTTGTGCTACACTGTTGGTTTAGGAATTACAATGCCGTATTTAGATGTCAGCACCCCATTTTCTCTGAGCTTGCATTTCATGAGATTAAACCATGACCTAACTTTTTCAGGTTTCGATTGGGGTCCACTAACTGCAGAAATCAGCTACCATCTTCTCATTGCATGGCCCAGAGCTCCCAGATCATGGTCAGACTTTCACGGGTTAAGTCAATTTTGTGACCCAGTCCTGTGAATTCCCGTTTGTCCAAGCAGCCCTCTTTTACAGCTTTATAAATCTAAGCCTCGGTTACACTTTATTTATGATCCTGGATAAAGCTCTTTCTTCCAAGATGTGAATGTCCTAACGATTACCATCTGTGATAAGTTCCTGTAACGGACAACTCAGAGTTGGGATTTACTGTCCTACATGTTCTGCCCTTCATTCCTAGATATGCCCAGTCAGACCAAGAGGCCCATTTCCTTTAAAGATGAAGGAAAATTCTGATCCTGGGGAAGGAGCTGCTGGTGCCTGGAGTCGAGTCCCCACGTGGCTTCAGATTTCCTTTAGGGCTGGTCATTCCACTGCTCTCTCCCTCCCTTTAGGGATCAGTGATGGTGAGCTGGGGCAAGAGAGCAGGTGAATTATCTCAGAGGCCTGTTTAATTATTTCACACAATTATAACTCTAGTGTTTTTTTTTTGTTTTTTTGTTTTTTTTTTTTGCGGTACGTGGGCCTCTCACCGTTGTGGCCTCTCCCGCCGCAGAGCACAGGCTCCGGACGCGCAGGCTCAGCAGCCATGGCTCATGGGCCCAGCCGCTCTGCGGCACGCAGGATCCTCCCGGACCGGGGCACGAACCCGTGCCCCCTGCATCGGCAGGCGGACTCCCAACCACTGCGCCACCAGGGAAGCCCAACTCTAGTGTTTTTACTGGAGACAAAATCAGGAGCTGCCAGGTTTCTTCTGTTCATAACCCAGATTAGGATTCCTAAATGTCTTCAGAAAGATTTGAAAGGATCCACGGAACAAAAGATGATCTCTCACATCTGTCAGCTAAAGATGGAGTAAAAGCAGGCAGGGGTC
>NW_006780322.1:4317058-4346731 GCF_000442215.2 Lipotes vexillifer
GGTCAGCCCCTCCCCTGCTGCCATCACAGCCTCTTGGCCACAGCAGCTGAAGGACAGGGGTGGGGCGGGGTGGGAGAGAGGCAGAGAGCGCCCCTTCCTATAGTCAGTAACACCCCAGGGGTGCCCCACGGGCACCTGCCGCAGAGCACGGGCTGTGGTTCATTAAAGATCCAGCACATTCGAGCCCAGCATAGCAGCCCAGAGCCAGAGGGGCGGGGGCAAGCTCACAGCCTCTGCCACGCCCCCCTGAGTCACATCCCACTGAGAGATGTAGGCTGGGGATAATACACCACCTGCCACTCCCAGTCAAGATGATTAACTTAACCGGTTTTCTTGAAGGGCTTGGAACAGTGCCTGGCACATTGTGTTTGGTAAGTGAAGTTGAGTCTGGGTGGGGAAACATGCTCAGACTCCTAGTTCAGGTGCCTCCTAGGAGAGCTGCAGGCTAGAACCTCTACCTTTCTCACCTAGCTTCTAGAATAAAACTGGTATACAGGGAAAAAACGGTAGCATTGGACACATGACCAGAGCAGCTCCCAGAGCCGGCTCTCTTCCACACCTTCTGTCCTCCCGTTGATGCGTCACTCCTGTAACTTATTCTTACAGGACACACAGTTGACTAGTGATGCATTTACACATACTTACCGTCCTGAAAAGAAGATGCAGACACTGCATAAACAAATCCCTGGGGTCAGTTACAGCAAGACGCAATTAGGACTTCAGGGAGGGGTGTGGCTACAAATTAAGTTCTTAAAACCGGGAGCCAAAGGAGCCAACACAACCACTGTTAACACTTAGACCATGTAGCTGGCTTTAAGATCAGTTTACACGACATCATTTTTTGCTTGCGAGAGTATAATTGAAAGGCCAGATGTTCTCAGTGTCACACATGCCAGCAAATCTGCACCAGTGTTTGGTTGAAAGTTTGCCAGGACAACTGGAGCACTTACTTCCTACGCTGGTCTTTGTAACCAGTTGAATTCGTCGCACTATTGTTTTCGGGTTACTTTATTCAGATCCAATATTTGGCTTTGACCTCGGTTTACCTCACTGCTCATTTACAAAGTATATATGCCATTTATTTTCACACATTAGCAACAAAATATCCTGATTAAATTGTAAGAAGAAAATGCAACAGTATCTCTTGCTAAGTAGAGGCTTAGCAGGATGCTAGGTGATGCTCTTCCTGGGCTGAAAAATGCCATTTTGATTTGGTTGAATCTTATGGTGTTGGGAGGATTATTAGAAATGTCCAGGCACATCATCCACTTTATTATCAAAACCCCGTGAGCTAAGTCTTATTATTTTCATTGTACAGAAAGGAGATTGAGGGCTCAGACCTATTTAAATAACGTGCCCAAGACCACACAGCTGGTAAAACTGTAGAAACGGGATTAAAACCTAGCTCTTTGCTTGCTTTAGGCTCTCGTCCCCCCTTTTTACTGTATTATCCTGAACACAGGCTAAAAGTGCAAATAATGCCGTGAGGCACTTGTAGACGGTAAGACACAGTGCTGCACTTGGCCACAGTCCATCAGCTCTTAACATAGATCTGATCAAGAGTTCAGATCAAGAGATCGAGAGATCTTTCCAGAACGGAAGTCTGGTCAGTTCACTCCCCAGGTTAATGTCTTTCAGTGGCTCCCCAGTGATCCTTAAAATAAAATCCAAATGCCTCCCTCCGATAGCATATGCTATCTGTGATCTGGCCTTGCTTACATTTTTCAATTAAATTCTTGTTCTTTGTTGCGGATGTCCACCCTAGCCCATCCTAAGCTCTCCACAAATATCTGTTTAATGAAGACTATACTCTGCCACTTGGTAGTCTTCTCAATATAAACCTTGTTCCCCAGTGGCTGGGGGATTATTTCTGAGGCGCCATCTGGGTCTTCTCCTTTTGAGATCTTCATAGCAGCAGTAGGTTCGAGTTTAAGTTGGCACTCAAAGAACACTGCTCACACCTTTGAGGGTCTCTGAGGTGGGGCAAGCCTTCGTAGGAAGCTCAGATTTTCTCTGCAGGTTTAGGTTCTCAGAGGATCAAAGGTTCATGAACTCATGGCTGTGTGTTTACATCTCCTCAGTCATCCCCTGATGGTCTCTTTGGACCATTCTCTAGACTCTCAGGGTAGGGGTGGCGAGAATCCTGTGTGCTTCCCTTGATTTCCACACTTGAAGTGTTGACATGTTACCTTTAAAAATTTGGGTTACTTTTTATTGATTTATCAAAGGAAGTTGTTCTTCAACAAAACTCTTTATCTAAACCGGAGGGGACACACTTTGAAACGATCATGGTGTAGTCAGGATGAAAGATCTTATTGACCAGGTTCTGGCTTCTTCCCAGCTTTGAACTGCAGACACTGATGATGCAAGGAGAACAGTCAGGAAACTGGGGGTGTGGGACTGTGGTCTGTCTGCCCTGCGGGTCTGGGCCGGGAGGCAGACTTCTACCTCCAGTTCTGCCTCTAGTGTGTGAAACCCTAAGTCTCTTTCTCTCTGTGGGTCTCAGCTTCTTCATCTTCATCTGAAACAAAATTGTTGTGCTATAGCTAGACCAAGGACCCTTCAGCCTCAGTATTTTAAAATTCTGTCAGAATTCAAATTGCTTTGGAACCCTTTAGCTTGGATACTTTAATCTGAATTCTTTGGGGGCAGCCAGTTTGCACATCTTTTTTTCTTTTTTTAATAAATTTATTTATTTTTGGCTGTGTTTTGGGTCTTTGTTGCTGAGCGTGGGCTTTCTCTAGTTGCAGTGAGCAGGGGCTACTCTTCGTTGCGGTGCATGGGCTTCTTATTGTGGTGGCTTCTCTTGTTGTGGAGCACGGGCTCTAGGCGCGCGGGCTTCGGTAGTTGTGGCACACGGGCTTAGTTGCTCCGCGGCATGTGGGATCTTCCTGGACCAGGGCTCGAACCCGTGTCCCCTGCATTGGCAGGCGGATTCTTAACCACTGCGCATTAGGGACAGATTCCGGGCCTTAGTTAGAGAGAGTGTCAGAGTCCTAGTTGGCCGCGGCATGTGGGATCTTCCTGGACCAGGGCTCGAACCCGTGTCCCCTGCATTGGCAGGCGGATTCTTAACCACTGCGCCACCAGGGAAGCCCCGCACATCATTTTATATACTACTTAGTTTGGTTAACTCTTTGTATTGCATATTTTCCAGCGGGCCATCAGATTTGCAAAACATTAATAAGTTGAAAATTCAAAATTGGATTCTCCATGTTCTGCTCTTTTGTTACCATGGTAAGTATTCAAGCTTGCCTGTGAGTTCTGAATTTGGGTTTGTGGGATGACAGGGGAAATGTGAGAAGAGCTGAGGGTTGATTGCGTGCAAAAGACTCGCCAGTGGTGAGCTCATGTGTTCTGAGTGTTATAAAATGTCGTTTGGGTATCAGGCACACTCAGTGGAGAGGGAGCTGGCCTTCAGAGATGGTTAAAAATATGCCATGGCTTCCACAGATTAAACCAAATAGTTTCTTATGAACAGAGGTCACTTAAGGAAATTGGATTTCACAGGAAGAATATGAAAATAATCAGATGGAAAAAGAACAGGTCTGCCAAGTTTCTCCCGACAGATACGTTTACTCTCTGGCCTAGTTCTCCCCTTGATTGTCTTGTTTGGAGGTATTTCTCATGTTAAGTGGATTCGGTTTCCAAAGTTTGTTTTATGTCAGTTGTTTAGAATTAGGAGCGTAATTTCTAACTTACATCACTCTTGTAAATGGGGGTTGGTTCTCAAGCTAGACCACAAAACTCATTGACGTGGTGAAGCAACTGACGTCATTCTGCTGAAGTTGGTGCTCTGGTGATAAATGAGACACATGAACAATGAACGGATGGGGGGCTGGATAGGATGACTCCATCATGCTGTTTCTTCTGTCTGATTCTTCTCTTCATTTGTTAAGTCATTTGTGCATTCATCCTTTTGACGAATGGTTTTTGAGTGCCAACTATGTCCTGGACACCTTATAAGGTGCCACAGACAGCGCTGAGCAACCAAACACATTCCCGGCCCTCATGAAGAATATAGTCCAGAGGTGGAGTTGGACAGCAGTCAAATGTCCCACAAGTAAATGGATCTCAGCAACCGTATTTGTGTTGTGTGACACTGGCCTTGGTTATAGTTGACTGGACCAGGGGGTGGACGCCTAATCTGAGGTAGACCGGTCAGATTCTCTCTTCTGGGAGTTTGGAATTATGACTGAGTTTGCAGGTAGTTAGTCAGTTAGGGTTGATCCCTTGAATAGAGGGGATGTAAGTGGAAACTGGGGGGTGGCCATCTTCTGCCCCAATCAGAGGGAAGCAGAGTTCTGATTCTCTCTGTTAAAGATCTTTCCTCTCCACTCATTCTTCCACACCCTTGCTGTTGCTCATCCTCTGTAACTTCTAAGTACACCAGTCTTCCTGCTTTCAGCCTTTCTCTTTTCCAGTGATATTTTGGTTTCCATATAAAATGTATATATGTACACACATACATAAATAAAATGTGTGCACATAGATATACACATTTGCATGCACATGGATACGTAGAAGTATATATAAGGTGTATATATGCCTGTATATATAAAAATTTACATATATATATGCATAGACATAGACACACATTCAATGTTGTCTTCCTGCTTAAATTCTTCAATGTCTCCCCTCCCCACCTTCTACAGGAAAATATCCAAGTTCCTCGGCACAAATCGGCCCTGCTCCCTTGGTATTTCTTTCTGCCATTCCATGCTGTTTTCTTTTATTGAACCACACACTTCAGCTTTGGTCCATCACTTGAAATGAAGACACCATACTCTGGCTATTCATTGAACAGCATTCATTCATAGGCCCAAGTCTAGGACAGGGACAAAGTGGCACAGAGACAGCTGTCTTGCCTTCTTCCTGTTTCCCAAAGCCAGAACTGAGGGCAAAGAGAAGGGTGTGCTGTGAGTGGTGATGCCAGAATCCTTCTCGGCTCCCTTTTCTCTACCACACACTTGCCCTGTCTATAAATCTCATATAATAGCCTGCCTTTTATGTGCTCTCCATGGAAAAGGATCCAAGGTCAATTCCTTTAGTTATTTGATTCATTTTGCTGACACACACGCTGGCCTGCTCTCCATAATAACTTCTTTGGATGCCAAAATTGAGGGTAAGATGAAAGCATGAAGGAAATATTTGGTAACAAGAGGAAACTAGAGAAATGAAAGGGTAGAAATAAAAATGGCACATCTTTAGCGGGATACTGTAAACACAGGGTTTGCTAAGAACTACTATCGAGATAAGACTTATTTAAGAACAAAATTCCCCCTTTTTAATCTGATTACAAAGTTCTACATTTTCTTTGTGGAAAATTTGGAAAATGCACAAAGGAAGGAGGGAGAAGAGGAGGAGGGAAGAATTTCAATGATTACACTCAGAGAGTTGACATTTTGTGCTCGTTCTTTCAGATCACATCCCCGCCCACCTCCACCCGCCAACACACACGCAGAGTGGCCCATATATGTACAAAAATGGGATCATCCCGTATCAAAGTTTTTTAATAAAATGCTGTGACCATTTCTTCCCTGGCATTTTGTATTTTTTTTAAAATAGATTTTATGTTTTCCAGCAGTTTATTTATTTATTTGGCTGCATCAGGTCTTAGTTGTGGCATGTGGGATCTTTCATTGCGACGAGCAGGCTCTTCGTTGCAGCGTACGGGCTTCTCTCTAGTAGTGGCGCACAGGCTCCAGAGCGTGTGGGCTCAGTAGTTGCAGCACGCGGGCTTAGTTGCCCCGCGGCATGTGGGATCTTAGTTTCCCCACCAGGGATCGAACCTATATCCCCTGCGCTGGGAGGAGGATTCTTAACCCCTGGACCACCAGGGAAGTGCCTCCCTTACCATTTTCAATATTATTTTCAATGGTTGCGTAATCTTCTGTGACATGGAAATACCAAATGCAGTTATTAAATTCCTTATTGGGCAATGAGTCTATTTAATTCCTAACTATCCTCACATTTCTAAAATAACTTCTGAAAAGTTCTAGAATCAATTGTTAATCTTTGATTTAGGAACTTTGCACCCAATTTCATATGTGAGATGGGCCACTTTTGTTGCTCTTTTTGTCATCAAGGTAATGCTAACTTTCACAGAAGGAATTGGGAAGATTTTCATCTTTTGCACATGTTCTATATTTGTGAAATAGCTTAAGAGTTATTAGTTCAGATTGACACGTATACATTATTGATACTATGTATAAAATAGACAACTGATGGGAACATACTGTATAGCACAGGGAACTCTACCTAATGCACTGTGGTAATGTAAATGGGAGGGAAGCCCAAAAGGGAGGGGATATCTGTATGTCTATGGCTGATTCATTTTGTTGTGCAGTGTAGGCTAACACAACATTGTAAAGCAACCATATTCCAATAAAAATTAATAAAAGAAAAGAGTTATTAGTTCACTAAAAGCATGAGAAAATTCTCTCAAAATCTTTCTGGACATGCTGGTTTTCTTGAGTGCAGCTCTTTGATGCCTTTAAAAGTTTTTGTCACAGATATTGACCTCTTCAGGCTGTGTACTTGAGTCCATTTCCATAATTTATCCTTTCTTAGAAAGTCATTCATTTCATAAGATTTTTTAATCCTTTGCATAGCCCTGTACTTTGTACACAGGAAATTCTTACAATTGAACAAATATCTTTATTTGTGATGTTAAATACCCCGTTTGTCATTTTCAATAATATACATATTTACATGTCCTGACTTTTTTTGACTTTCAAAGATTTGTCAATGATATTGGTACTTCCAAAGAAATTTTTTTTTAAGACTAATTTCTCAGCTCTACTCTTTTTGCTTGGTTTTCATTAATTTGTTCTTATGTTCATAGATTCCTTAGTTCTGTTTTTGTAGATTTGTTTCGTATTCTTTTCTAAGTTTTAACTGAATGCTTAGCTCATTGTTTTCATTTTAATAATGAAAAAAATTAAGGCTATGATTTTTTTCCAATTCCCATAAATTTTTATTGTGGTGAGGTGGTGGGAAAACGTGTCCTGTAAAAATTATACTTTTTTCTCCTTTTTCCGGTTTTCTTTGTTGCCTAAGTTATAGTAATTTTTTACAAATTTAAAAAATAATGTGAATTTTCTATTTGATGGGTGCACTGTTAAATAAATATCCAAAAATCTGTTTTTATTAGATTCGTTAAAGCCTCTGTATCTTTTATTTATTTTCCATCAGCTTGATCTGTTGAAGTCTAGGAGTGGTGTGGGTTTATTAATTCCTCTATACCCCAATTTTAAACAATTGTATTTGCTCAAATTTTACTTTGCTGCTTTAGTCATTGGGCCACCCAAGAGCAGCAGGGGAGGGGACCTCTCTCAGAGCAGCCTGGGCAGAGAGAACGTCTTCTGTTCCAAAGAATTCTCTCTCCCTGTTTGGTGGTAGCTTGTCTGCAGGAATGGCTGCCATCAATTCCTTCCCTCCTGTGAGTATGGGCCCCTCCCCCTGGTGAGGAAGAGTCTGTTTCTCCACTTCCTTGAATCTGGCTTGCGATAGTTTTGAATAATGAAATATGATGGAAGTGATGTTGTACTGGCTTTGAGACTGACGTTAAAAGGCCTGGAAATTTCTGTTTCCTGTTTTTGGTGTAAAGAGAGACCATGTGGAGAGCCCTGAGGACAGACAGGTGAGTGAAGAAGCCCTCTTGGACGTCTAGCCCAATATACCCCCGATGACTCCAGTCCTAGCCACCATCTGACTGCATGAGAGACCAGACCCCAAGTGAGAATTACACAGGCGAGTCAGGTCAACCCACAGAACTGTGAGAGAAATAGCAAAGTATTGTTTTAAACCACTATGATGTATTTACTTACTTATCTTGTTATACAAGTTTCAGGAATACAGCATTATAGTTCAACATCTGTTTACACTACAGAGTGATCACCACCACAAGTCTAGTTACCATCCATCAGTATACAGTTGATCCCCTTCACCCGTTTTGTCCACCACCAACCTCTTTCCCCTCTGGTAACCACTAATCTGTTCTCTGTATCTATGAGTTTGTTTTTTGTTTTTTTAGATTCCATATATGAGTGATAACATACAGTAGTTGTCTTTCTCTGTCTGACTTATTAGCTAAGCATAATACCCTCAAGGTCCACCCACATTGTTGCAAATGTCAGGATTTCATTCTTTTTTTATGGCTGAGTAGATATACACACATCACATCTTCTTTATCCATCTATCCATTTATAGACACTTAGGCTTTTTCCATACCTTGGCTATGGGAAAAAAGGGTGCAATGAACATAAGGGTGCATATATCTTTCTGAATTAGTGTCCAGAAGTGGAATAGCTGGGTCATATGGTAGTTCTAGTTTTAATTTTTTGAGGAATCTCCATACTGTTTTCCATAGTGGCTGCACCAATTGACATTCCCACCAACAGTGCATGAGGGTTCCCTTTTCTATACACCCTCTCCAACATTTGTTATTTCTTGTCTTTTCCACAATGGCCATTCTAACAGGTGTGAGGTGATATCTCATTGTGGTTTTGATTTGCATTTCTCCGATAACTAGTGATGTGCCTATTGGCCATCTGTATGTCTTCTTTGGAAAAATGTCTATTCAGATCCTATGCCCATTTTTAAAATCGGGTTGTTTGTTTTTTTGGTTGTTGTTGAGTTGTATGAGTCTTTATATATTTTGGATATTAACCCCTTACTGGATATATGATTTGCAAATATATTCTCCCATTCAGTAGGTTGCCTTTTCATTTTGATGTTGGTTTCCTTCATGGTACAGAAGCTTTTTAGTTTGATGTAGTTTTATTTATTTTTGCTTTTGTTTTCCTTGCCTTTGGAATCAGATCCACAAAAACACTGCTAACACTGATGTCAGTGAGGTTACTGTTTATGTTTTCTTCCAGGAATTTTATAATTTCAGGTCTTATGTTCAAGTCTTTAATCCATTTAGAGTTAATTTTTGTGTATAACATAAGATAGTGGTCTAGTTTCGTTCTTTTGCACGTGGCTGTCCAGTTTTCCTAACACCATTTGTTGAAGAGACTGTCCATTCTTCATTGCATGTTTTTTGCTCCTTTGTCATAGATTAATTGTCCATATATGTGTGGGTTTATTTTTGGGCTCTCATTTCTGTTCCATTGATCTATGTGTCTGTTTTTGTGCCAATACAATCTGTTTTGATTATGATAGCTTTGTAGTATAGCTTGAAATCAGAGAATGTGATGCTTCCAGCTTTATTCTGTTTTTAAGATTATTTTGGCTATTTGGGGTCTTCCGTGGTTCCATACAAATTTTAGAATTATTTGTTGTAGTTCTGTGAAATATTCCATTGTAAACCACTATGTTTAGAGTGGTTTGTTACAGAGCAATACTGAAATAACTCATCGCTTTGCCTAGTAGGGCCATTCCTGGTTTGTGGAGCTGAGCACAGGAGTTGTTGTGGGTTTCTCTTTTTTTTGGACTCTGAACTTGGCACTCTTCAAAGGTTGGTAAGGATCCCGATCTGTGCTCTACTCATTGCCTATTGCCTGATTGGCTAGAATCCAAGGGTCCCCAGGAGAAATATAAGCTCACTGGATGAGAGAAAGATATAACCCCAAAGGAAACCCAAAGGAAACCATCACAAATTTCCCTTTTTGTTCTCTTGATATTACTCTGCATTATTCATTATGAAATGTAGGCTGTTACGGTGATGAGAAAAGGTTGAATTGGGAGAAGCCTGGGAATGATGTTGCAATATTGAAGGGATTTTGCCTGTTTACACACTTGTGCGAGCTTACTTATATGAGCTGGGCCTGAGACATCCTATCACCTACTCCCATGCTGCCAGTAGGTAGCTCAAGGTTGAAAGTTCTCCCCTGCTTCTGCAGTGAAGTGGAACACATATGCTCCAATTATCATTCCAACCTGAATGTCTTTAAAAAATATTTTAATAAGTACCGACAGAGAGGAAACACAGTAAGATAAAGTAGTCTTGCCACCCAAACGCGGATGAATAAACTCTGTCCCAAGATTCCATGAAAGGTTGCTAAGTGCTCATGTCTCACCTATATCCAAAGTTACAATGAATTACTTGCCATGCAAATGAATGAATTAGTAAGTCCAAGTAGAGAAGGACTCTCTCTAATGGCTCCTGAGGAAGGTCAATATACCACTTCAGTCAACAAAGACAAAAGCATACATGGTGACATAAGGAACTGTATTTATGTCTTATCATTATCTAAAACCTTGGCATATTATATCTTTACCTGTCTAGTTCTAACTGACAAATCTTAAAAAAAAAAAAAAAAAAGAATAGGATTGGAGAAAGGAGATTCAGGAAAAGTGATCAGGTGGCCAAAGGGACTCAAAGTTCAGAGTGTTCAGGATAGTAAGATGAAGATATATGCAGAGATTCCATGGGTCACACACTTCAGAGATGGAATTAATTGAAAACATTTGTTGATTCAAGAGGAAGCAAATGGTGCTGAATGGTCTGACTTGGTGTAACATGCCCTAAATATTGTTTCTTAGATTTGCCTTTCTGAAAACCAGCCATTGGTATTGACCATCCTCTCATCATTGGTGGCATCCAGTTCAATGTACTCTCCATGGGTCCTGCTAAGCAGTGCAGCAATTATTTCTCCAAAAAGCCTGGATCATTCTCAGTAATAATGTTGCTTTCATGCACTCTTCTAAGATTTAGAAAAACAATGTGGCATGGTCATGCTGAGTGAGTGAAAGTGTGACCCAGGATGAACTAATTTTACTCACAGCCTTCCTTCTCTCCCTTTCTGTCTCTTCCAGTTAACAATCTTGAGTATATTTTCCCTGTCCTTGTCCATAATCCCAGTTAAATGACTCTGAGTACTTAGAACTATCATTAATATAGTCTTTCTATTTATTATTTTATTTATGTTGAGGTATTTGCCTTAAAAAATTTGGTGCCAGAAGATAAACTGAGATTGCTTAGCCAAGAGTATTATTTAGCTTGGATGTGAAATGTAAAATTATGAAATTACTTATTCATCTGGTGCATAGCTCCAGCCTCATCCTGCTCTATAGATAGAAGCTCATGGATGAAGGTTTGTTTTCTTCTTTTGCACAATGTGAGGAATCTATCTTTAGGACGCATTCTTTTCCCATGCCTATAGCTATCAAAGTGCTTTCCCCAAGTGGAGAGAATATTAATTAAAAAATAAAGAATATTTTGCTTTTGTGATTGCTATATTGTTGCCAGTGAGACACAGGTATGTGTCTTTTAGGTTCTCAGCATCTCACACATGCACCATTTTTCTATCCCGTGACCCTGTCATAATGGCTAAGCTCCTTATTTGAGGGAGCAGTTGCTTGTTATGAGGTGAAAAGTTTCATACTAATTGCATCTACCATTCACCGAGCCAGGCTTAGTACTAATTGTTTTATATACATCATCTCATTTTGTGCACCTAGTTGCACTGTTGGTTAATATTATTACCATGATTCAAAAATGTATAAGTGGGCTTAGAAAGGCTAAGTAATTTATTTGTCCAGGGTCCCTCTGCAAGTTAATGATGGAGCACAGCTGTAACTCCAGCTCTGTTTAATGCTGAACTCTTTGTTTTGAGCAACATGTGCTTTTAGATGGGAATGAATCTAGGGCAGAAGGATTCAAGAAGCATGGCTACTTAAAGAATTGGCCACCAGGAATATTACACATTTGAGAATCTGCTTTGGGTCCTGATACCTCCCCGCTCCCACCATTCTCTTCCAGCTCTCTATGTCTCTGTTTTTAACTTCCTCAGAATTTCGGTGCCCTCTAGATACTCTTCCTAGAGAAGGGTTCCATATATCCCCACTCTTCCTTCTAATCAAAACCTGCTTGTCCTGAGTGCCTTTGCCTTTCAGTCCTCTATGCTTTGTATGTGACAAGTCTCTAGTGTGATCCATGCGCTGGGTCCACTATGAAGGTTTATTCCTTAATAGGCACTTTCTTTCCATGTCCACAAGTATACACTGTAAATAGAAATGGTTAATTGTCTCCCATATCCATTTTCACTTTCTTCCTCCAGCAGGTGAACCCTGGCATTTCACTGGGCTCAGGACAATATAGTAAAGATTATGTTTCCCAGCCTCCCTTGCATAAGTTGGTTCAAGAGGTGGTAAGTGATGCTGACCTAGTGTGGTGCAGGAATTCGCAGGTGGGTGTGGCTTCCTTTGTGTCCAGGTGTGGCCAAGTAACCTATACTCTGAACAGTTGGATGTGAGAAATGATGTGTACAAATTCTAGGTTGTCCCTTAAAAGGGAGGGGCGTACCTTCCCCTTTTCTTTTTTTGGACTATGCAGATGAAAGCCACACTCTTGGGATAGTGGAGACACAAGACAGAAGAAGCCTGGTCCCCTGACAGCATGAAGCCACCATACTGACTTTAGACAGTTTATCCTCAGAAGGTTACATGTGAGAAAAAAGAGTTCTATCCTGTATTGTTTTGGGATTTGCTAGATCAGCTGAACCTCTAACCTTAATAATGTAACTCCTATAGAAAAACTCCTGAGACAGAGTTTTACTCTAAAGGGGTGGCCCCAATACTGGGCATTTGAGGTGCTGTGGCAGGCCATCGTGGTGGCCTGCTGGAGCACGCTGGGCTTTGGAATGACTCTTAAATTTTGACCATGCAGTTGGCTACCTGCTCCAAATTTGCACAAGCCGGTCCTTGCCCAGCTGACTCCGAGGGGCCTCTCACATCCTCCTGGACTCATCTGCTTTTCAGGTGAGGGCTGCTAGGATCCTGCCAGAGTGCCCTGAAAGGTCATGGCTGATGTTTGCGATCGGCCAGACATAGTAATGAAAAATTTATAGCACTCAAAATCTGGGATTCATTTAGGAGTACAAAGCATTAATTTAAGCTATCCAACCTCAAAATTGGTTTCAGGCCTCCACTGGGCCCAAATACTCTTCCTAATTACAAGACCGCATAGAGTTAGATCTGAAATGGGATCATGATCCAGTATCAAAATGCCTCATCTCCATGGTGCACGAAACACCTCACTAATTCTGGCTCATTAATTAAATATTTGTGATAATTCTTCCCAGGCTGGTCTGAGCTTACGATCTGTAGGATCTGGGAAGAAATGTTTGTTAGGCTTATATTTAGTGAGAGTATAGCATGAATCATAAAGAGGAAAAAAAAATTATATCTTAAATCTTTTGGAAAGAGGCAGGATATAAAATATAGAAGAGCTTTTGCAGATTTCAGCACCTTAATTGTAAATAAAGGATGTTGCTAATGATCAGTGCATTTTATCTGTTCAGTGGAAGTGGACTCAGTAGAGACCTCCACTTGGAGAGACCGGCAGTGGCACTGCCTGCTTCATTTCTGTCAATTTATATGGTCCCTCCCAGTTGCACAAACCCTTACCAGGACAGCAAAAGGTCACCCAGGTGCCTGCATGGACCTCTGACTCTGGAATCCTCCTTGGCCAGGTTATGTTGCTGCAACTGGCTTTCTGCATTTCTTACTTCTTGTACGCTCTTCTGGCCCCAGGCTCCCCCATTCCTATGGGTTGATGAGACCTTTGAAACTAGCTTGGCCTTTGTCTCCCTTGGCTGCATGACCTGCTCTCCATGTCCTTCCCAAGTGATCAGCCTTTCACCAGGGCCCACTCAACAGGGGGCAGAGAATGCTTGGGAGCAGGTGATTACATGTAGCTGCCAGCAATGAGAAGGCCACTGAGACACTGACAAGTTGGGCTTTTTGTCAGTTTTCCTTGTGCTCCCTCTTCCCCTACCTTAATTTAAATCCAACTCCGTAAGGCTATCCTGTATAAGGAGCTCTATTTGCTGGTTTGGCAAGGGCAGCTTGGGAATGTTAGCTGCTATGTGGAAAAAGTCCTTGTCCTGCTCACCTGATTCAGAAGGACTGAGAGCTGAGGGCCAGGAGGCTGCCTGGACCATAGGAAAGAGAACAACTCAGGGAGAGCCTTCGCCTCCTGGCTCAGTTAGGAGGTATGGATGCAAAGGCCTCCAAGGCACCACCTTTATACACACCAAGTTCTTTACCTCCAAGAGGTTCTTTACCTTTTGTGAGGAAGGCAAGTTTTCCAAGGGACTCTGGTCCACCCAGGACATGAGCAAAAGGCAAAGATGCTCTTCCCCCAGATAGTCCAGTTCATCATCTCCTGCCTCCTAACTAGTCTCTCTGAGACCTCGTTTGCTCCTCTTTCCAATCCACCTCACTGCTGAGATCCAACATACCAATGTGCTAAAAATAGAGTTACCATATGATCCTGTAATCCCACTCCTGGGCACATATCCAGAGAAAGTATAATTCGAAAAGATAACATGCACCCCAGTGTTCATAGCAGCACTATTTACAACAGCCAAGACATGGCAGCAACCTAAATGTCCATTGACAGATGAACGAATAAAGATGATGTGGCATATTTATACAATGGAATATTACTCAGCCATAAAAAAGAATGAAACAATGCCATTTGCAGCAACATGGATGGACCTAGAGATTATCATACTAAGTGAAGTAAGTCAGACAGAGAAAGAAAAATATCATATGATATTGCTTACATGTGGAATCAAAGAAAAGAGAGATACAAATAAACTTATTTACAAAACAGAAATAGACCCACAGACATCGGAAAGAAATTTGTGGTTACCAAAGGGGAAAGGGGGAGGGATAAATTAAGAATTTGGGATTAACATATACACACTCCTATATATAAAACAGATACATAACAAGGTTCTACTGTATAGCACTGGGACTATACTCAATATTTTGTAATAACCTATAAGGGAAAAGAATCTGAAAAAGAATACACACATACACACACGCACAAACATATACATAACTGAATCACTGTGCTGTACCCCTGAAACTAACACAACATTGTAAATCAACTGTACTTAAATAATAAAAAGTACTGATGTGGCCGACAAGGCCCTGAATGATCAGTCTCACCTCCTGCTCCCCTTTCTCCCCACCTGCCGGTCCCGCAGTTTCCTTTCAACTCCATGGTCATCACTACTTTTTCATGGCCTTTGCACGTGTTCTGCCTGGAACACGCTTCCCCCAAACCTTGCTTGGCTAAATTCTGTTCACATCTCATGTTTTGCTTAGTCCCTTTTTCAGAGAGGTTTTCCTGCCCACCTCCAGTCTCAATTATGCCCGCCTGGTAATCTCTTTCATGTCCTGACCTTTTCCTCTTTCACCTTTGCCATTGTGTATTTGTCCCTCTCTTTGTTACAATACTGAAAGCTCTCCACTGACCACTGTTTCCTTCATCACCCAGGGCCTGGCCCACAGAAGGGCTGCCAGAGTACCTGTAAAATAAAGGCACGGAGAAGCAGACCCTGCTTCCTAGGAACATGATGAAACATTTGTCAGGTACCACGTTAAGCCCTATGAATGTTACAGTCCTATTCGTATCCTGTGAACAAGCTTAAAAGTCCATCTAATGGGCACAGGGTGGTCACTGTTATAATAGCCATGGTTCATCCAAGCCTACTTATGTTATCCTAAAACCTCACCACAACCTTGTAAAGTAGGTATTACTATTCCCATTTCAAAGATAAAGAGATGGATACTCTTGAAGGCTAAGGCCCTTCTCCAGGGCCACACACACAGTAAATGGCAGGGAGCACCTCACAGAGACCCCTCTTAAAATGGATGCAGGAGAATCCAGGAGAGAAATTCCCTAGGTATTGGCACCCAGTAACTCAACATACTTATCTACCCTTTTTGAGGCCAGGGAAAAGAGCACTTAGGATTGTTAAATTTGGAGAAAGGGACATGGGAAGGTTAAATTTTGATGGAATCAGGGAGGCAAAAGGATAAAAGTGTACAGAGCACTAAAGAGAAGGGATGTGAGGGGCACTGACCTCGGCTGGGAGAATCACAGAAAAAAGAGGAAAGGTGGCACCATAGATATGTCCGTGCATCTTTTAACCTAGGGTTTCCTTCACTAAATTTGTGCAAATTGCCCAGAGAGACTGGTTTAATCTCCAAGGAGCTTTCTGTTCATACGTTAGTCACACGGTATCGTGTAGATTCGTCACAAATTTTTGAATACTTTAGGAATACTTTCACAAATGCGAGTGGAGTTGAACTCCTCTGTCCCCTGTGTCATTTTAAGAGGAAAATGATTTTTTTAAAAGCCATCAGATTTATGTGCTGTGGGAAGGAAGAGCAGGATCTGAACCAAGAGATGCATGGGTCCATATCCAGAGAAAACTAATTCGAAAAGATACATGCACCTCAGTGTTATAGCAGCACTATTTACGATAGCCAAGACGTGGAAGCAACCTCAATGTCCATCGACAGCTGAATGGATAAAAAAGTATACATGTATACATGTGGTACATGTATACAATGGGATACTACTTAGCCATAAAAAAGAATGAAATAATGCCATTTGCAGCAACATGGATGGACCTCAAGATTATCATACTAAGTGAAGTAAGTCAGAAAGAGAAAGACAAACACCATATAATAGGACTTATATGTGGAATGTAAAATGTAACACAAATGAACTTATCTACCAAACAGAAAGACTCACAGACATAGAGAACAGACTTGGGTTGCCAAGGAGCGGGTGCTGGGAGGGATGGATTGGAAGTTTGGGATTAGCAGATGCAAACTATTATATATAGACTGGATAAACGACAAGGTTCTACTGTATAGCACAAGGAACTATTGATATATTCGATACCCTGTGATAAACCGTAATGGAAAAGAATATGAAAAAGAACGTATTATGTGTATAAGTGAGTCACTTTGCTGTACAGTAGAAATTAACACAACATTGTAAATCAACTACACTTCAATAAACTAAACTAAAAAAAAAGAAAAAAGAGATGCATGGGTCTGAGGAGCATTAGGCAGGATGGTGCCAGGACGTCTCATAATCCTTTATGTTCTTGTGAATAACATAAGCCTGCGCTCAGGGTGGGGCACTGAGACACTCTGAAGAGGGGATGGAACGCAAGCCCATTTTCGGAAACTTTGAAGTAGGGCATTTACTGGCCTAGGTAGGGATTTGGGGGCAAGGGAGAGGAACACGGAGGAAAAAAGGTGGTTGAGCAAAACGTGAAGAGCAGCAAAAGGACAGAGTTCTTCTCATGAACAGAACGGTTCTATGAGGAGCTGTAGCCTAAATCAGAGGCCGATTACTATCTAGATCACCTTAAGTCCATTTTCAAAGTGTGTCGACACAATCTTCAGTCAATAAAAAACAACAGTGATTTCAACCTACTGCTGTCAAGGAGGTCGTCAATCACGTAGACATGACCTCTCTGAGCTTTGGATATAATTACCATACATGACCTGACCAAAAGGGCAATATCTTCTATAGGAATGAAAGGAAAATTCCCAAAGTTCATACTCCTTGAAAAAGGAGATCCTATTTGTTTTTTAGACTTGCTCAGGCCAGAGATAACCTGGAATCTGTATTGATACAGGTCATCTTTCGAAGGCTATTGACACAGTAGCTGGTTTTTTTTATTACCTTAGAGACTACTCCAGAGGCAGGGGCCCTGGCCATATTGTTAGACAGCATTCAACCTCACTGTTGGCAGGACCAGGTGGAGATGAGAACATAGTTTATGCACCAGAGTCTAAAACTCAAAGGGGAAGGGTGGAGGTGTGGTTTCCGTTTACCTTCAGTAACCCAACACTCAACTGAAATTTGGAATATATTTGGTATACATCTACATTTGAGATTAAACAAATAATCTGTAATACTGTAATTTTTAGCCATTTTCTCCTTTAGGTAAATTCATATCTGTTTCCCTAGTCTTGCCTGATTTTCAGACATTATTTTTATTTATTTATTTTTGGCTGCATTGGGTCTTCATTGCTGTGCACGGGCCTTCTCTAGTTGCGGTGAGCAGGGCCTACTCTTTGTTGCGGTGTGCGAGCTTCTTATTGCGGCGGCTTCTCTTGCTGCAGAGTATGGGCTCTAGGTGCGTGGGTTTCAGAAGTTGTGGCATGTGGGCTCAGTAGCTGTGGCACGCAGGCTCAGTAGCTGTGGCTCGCGGGCTCAGTAGCTGTGGCTCGTGGGCTCTAGAGCGCAGGCTCAGTAGTTGTGGCGCATGGGCTTAGTTGCTCCGCGGCATGTGGGATCTTTCCAGACCAGGGCTTGAACCCGTGTCCCCTGCATTGGCAGGCAGATTCTTAACCACTGTGCCACCAGGGAAGCCCCTCAGACACTCTTTTAATATTCTGTTTGATCACTCTGATTTAACGAATCCAACACACAATGAAAATAATAAAAATTATTTCATTTTAGGCAAAGGCCTCCTAAAAAATTAAAACATTTTTTGGTCATTTTGGTCATGATGGTGATGATGATGATGTTGATTCTTGAAGTGTTGGCCCTTGTTTGAACTAAGTTTCACTGATGACCTCTCAGTTTGGATCAGCCTTATTGGAGCTGAAGGAGAGAGTACTGAGTTACTCTGCTCAAGTAGAGGGCTATCCTTCCAACGAGAGCACTCCTTCATAGTTCCATTGTAAGAATGAACTAAGAAGGAAGTAAGAAAATTCAGAACCCTCATCTCTCCAGGTTGGTAAATTAGTAGGAGGGAAAACTTACCAAACCAAAAAGAGAAACCAGTAGGAAGGGAAGGGAAACTGTAGGGGATTTAGAAAGGGAGATGCCAGCTGAACAGTCACAGCCAATATCTGGGTGAGATTGACAGAGGAGGTTGCTTCTAATGTTATCTACAAGGAGGAGCTGGCTGAGCAAGGTATGGCCCTTCCTCTGATCTGTCAGTGTCCAAGCTGTTGGTTAGTGAGTCATTCTTGTCTATACAACTTTCCTCCCTATCCATGTACCCCTGAAGTGATCTCAAGCTGTGGATCATTGTCGCACCAGCACAGGCCTCAGGGGGCCTTCTGCATAGAGGTGACCTGATGCCAGGTCAGAGTTGCTCTGGGCTGGAAGAGAATCATTTCCTTGCTTCTCTAAGAACCACACGGACCCCCTAAGTATGGAACGTGGGGAGAGGGAAGGGCCTCTTTCTGAAGGCAAATCACAAATGTAGGCCTTCTTTAGATAAATGAAAAGATGCCACTTCTCCTTATATCTGAAAGTGCAAAAAGGAGCAGTTCTAGAAAGTGATTATAAAACTGTAATTAATGCAAAATAAAACTTCAGAGAAGGTTCTAGGCCATGCGAGAGTGGTTTATGGATCACAAATGTCAGAGTCCCACGACTTCAGAACAGATCCGTTTTTGTGAATGAGAAGAATCCTTTAAAAAGTTTATCTTCTTGATATGCCAGGGCTGGGACAATGGTGCTCTTCTGCTCTAGTTTAAGGAAACCTACACAAGGATGCCTCCTCCACCTTGGAAACTAGTCAAGTGCCTTCAACACCATTTCACTCCTTGCCTCCTTTCTCACCATCCAGTGATTCTGGGGTCATTCCCCACCCCCTTTCTGGCCTGCTTTTGTTCTGACCGATAGAGAGTAGCCTACTAAATAGTCGCTGGGGGGAAAGACAGTCTTCTGGTGTCTTTTTTTTTTATTACTAGATTTCATTACTACTGTTATAGAGAATAACTGATATATTTATAATTTTGCAGTGGGGACAAGTAGGGCTAATGACAGTTCTGTCACTCTGAAATTAACACTAGGAAAACATCACTGTCTACTCAAGAATACTGAGAGAATATTTGACACTGGCTTTTTAAGCTCTCAATGTTTTTCACTTTTAAGGATTCAAATCTTGGGTCAGCCTGCCAGAAAACATTACCTCATCATACTCTGTCACTGGGTAAAGAAAAAATTCTGAACTAAATGAAGATTCAATTTCATACCAAAGCTCTGAGTCCAAAAACCTTGGACAAAAAGAATGACAAGAAGACCAGAATAGGATTTTGAATGACGTGACCTTGCGACTGAGTGTCTTGGGAGACCTGGGCCATGGAAGTGAAGGTGGTGCTGAATGCAATGTAAGCAGAGGTGGCCACGGCAGAGAACCATTGTGTTCTGGTGTGACCAGCCACTCACACGTCCTCGCTCGGCCTTTGACACAATGGGCTGGAACGTTTTTCTACCCACCAGGAAGTCTAGCTCAGACATCACAGACCCAGTTCTGTAATCACCCCTTCCAGCATGTATCTGCAGCATTCTCTCTTTTCTTAAATTACCACTTCTTTTATTAAATAAAAGTAATTAAGGGCATTAAAAACTTTGTGGAAAAAAGATAAAAGAAAACCTCAGGCGCATGACCATGACCACTGTTAATATTTGGGAACTATATGTTTATTTGCACATTTCACTATTTTCACATTTCAATGGATCCCCTTTTTTGGGTGATGCCACAGGAACCAGAGATCTGTTTTTTTTTTTTTTTCCTAAAGGGGAAAACTCAATCCAAGAAAAATTTAATCGACTCACTGACAATATCTTTTTGATGAGCTGTCCCATGATTTGAACTAAGACCCCACTGAATGCCTTTTACTTTATTTTTAGGTCCCCTTTTCACTCTCACTCATATTAAAAGTTAAGTTATAATATAGGGACAAGATGGGGCTTTACCTGGAGAATTTAAAAGAAATAATCTTTCATTTGAGTATAAGGGCTAACAAACTGCCCGAACTCTGATATCTCATATGAGATTTTACTGTATTTTAGGTGCATAAAGTTGTATAGATACTTTTTGAAAGGTGTCTTTAAATTGGTTTCAATGGACATGACTATTTTGGGAAACAGTGGCCACCGAGTTCTGGTCCTCTGTAATTGGAGGGTCTCTATAACTCCTGGTCAACAGGCAGCTGTTATAAATGTATAGTGTCAGTTAAAAGCCCCACACTACTTAAAAAAAAAAAAAACACTGAAAAAAAAAACCGCCTTCCCATATGTTTCCACTTAGTGTATAGTTGAATATTGCTTAAGTCTTTTCTGTGGCACTCCATCCATCTTCTCTGTTCTGTACATGATGTTTTATTTAATGCACCTCCATTTTATTATGATGGTTCATATGAGCCGTATTCTCAGGACATACCACATAAAATCAACCTTTGTATCTGAGGTAATTATGATCCCTTTAAGAGTCTCGAAACAAATGTGATACAGGGGAGAGGAATCATTGGAGTGTCGGGATCTCCAGGGGTCAAATGCTCGATCCTTTAGTTTCATAGTTAGCTGGGATCAGCCCCCAACAATTGCTGCTCAGGGGCAAGATGATGGACCCTGCCTTTACAATCCACCAGAGGACAGTCAACTAATTGCTATGGAAATCCATTCTAAGAAGCACATTCGACTGAAGCTAAGACACAGAAGACATGTTTTGAAAAGTTGTTTTAAAGAAATAAAGAACAATACACACACCTGCTTTCAGAGCAATTGTTATAATTTATAATTTTTTTTTTTTTTTTTTTTTTTTTTTTTTTTGCAGTACGCAGGCCTCTCACTGTTGTGGCCTCTCCCGTTGCTGAGCACACAGGCTGCGGACACGCAGGCTCAACGGCCATGGCTCACGGGCCCAGCCGCTCTGCGGCATGTGGGATCTTCCCGGACCGGGGCGCGAACCCGTGTCCCCTGCATCGGCAGGCGGACTCTCAACCACTGCACCACCAGGGAAGCCCTATAATTCTTATATAGTACAAGGAGGCCTTTTATGTTAGAGATACAAGCTGTGACTTCCCTCGTGTCTCAGATTCAGAGGTTTCAAAGCAATGACTTGTTGCTCCTCAACAGATGGGAAAACTCTCAGTTAATTGTCTCTTTACCCAAATTTAAGCTTTTCTTATCATTCCAGGCACCAGTGGGAACATTTGGTGGGTGAGGAAACCTAATTTCAGAGGATGATGCTACAACTGTAACTTTAATTTTTGCCCCAGAAACTCAAAGTCCAGCATGGCCTTATCTTGCAGACCCCTTCAGTAGCTCTGGGTGAAGAGGAAGCAGCAGAAATCATTGCTCCCTTATAGGCTGGAAAAACTGAGCCACAAAGGGGGAGGTTAGGGCTCAGATCCAAGGTTTCTTGGACTCCCTACGTGGGACTGTCTGGGCTCCCGATGTGGGTATTTCGGTTAAATATTTTTGCCTTTTCAATAGGTGAAACCACCACCAACATGAATATTAACCAAAATAGACTTCAAGTTAGCTTCCCATTTCTTTAAATCGTGGCTCTAACTGGGAATTTCATAAATGGAAAAAGGTACTGTCCTCAGGAGAGAGAGTTTCTCTCCAATAAAAATGTTCTTTTAGTGGCCTTGTTTGGTTTTCAATAGCTAAGAAGCTTGCTCAAAAAAATACGCAGGAAGGATAGAGCTGATTCTGGAAGAGCTCAACCTCACAAGAGAGGGGAACTTTCTGGTGGTGGAGGAGGCTGTGGCCAAGTACAGAGCTGCTGGTCTGGGCAGCTGCTGCCTCTAATGGACGGCAGGGTACACGGGCATTTTCTGCCATGTGTACTCATGACTCCTGGCTGTGACGGATGCGTGGCAGAATGGAGCCAGGATGCTAAAGGGACTGGACAAGCTGTAACAATAGGCTGAATTAAATAATTTAGGTATTTAGGATTAGAAGCCAGGTCTAGCACTTAAGAAAATTGATTCTGGCGTGGGGGACCCCTGGCTCAGTCACAGCCAGGGTGAAGAGGGTCTGGGGGTCTCAGACCGTCTGGTCAAACTGAGACAGTTGTGTGACTGCCCAGGGAAAGCGAATGGATTCTCAGGCCACATTGGGAGGTCGTTGCCCCTCCCTCAGGTGACCAGCCTGATCCAGTCTGCTCTGCGGTGATGAGATACCACGTGCCGGGAGATTGGGGGCACCTCAGTCAGGAGGCTGGGGACAAACTGGGAGGCCTCCCAGGAGAGCTACTCAGCCACAAGTATCAGTTGGGCTTTTTGTTAAACACACAGATGCCAAACCCTTGGATCTACTGAATCACAGTTACCAAGGGCATCTACCATTTCAACATACACTAAAAGTTTGTGATACATGAAGTTGATGAGTTAGGTAAGAATAGAGCACAGTACCTGGCTCATGGTAAAAGACCCAATTATAAGTGATAAAAAATGGTGAATAAATAAAGAACAAGATCTACTCTTAGTCATTTTCATCAGTGATGTGTGTGTGCGTGCGTGTGTGTGTGTGCGCACGTGCACGTATTCCTCACGTTGGTGGACGTTGGGATATTAACTAGATTCAAGGTCCCTAAAGCAAAGAGATTAACCTTTCTCCTTTTGGAGACTTTCTGTAGGTAGCTTGGGGAGATACATTTACACAGAGAAGTTTTCTAATCACAGCAGGGGCCTACAGCCCATTCTGCTTATGAACTGCTCTGACAAAGCCAGCAATATAATAGTAGGACTACCAGAACCTTGATAAGGAAACTGGGGACTTCTTAAGAAGAGGCTGGCTCTGGGAAAAGTTGTCCATCTGTGATGGATGAGGAAGTTGTGATCTTTGGTCTCATTTGTTTAATTCTTTTAAACATTGATTAAGTCCATGAAATAAAAAACATAATAATCTCTACATTGTAACCATTAGCAGAACTAAAAACGAGTTTCCTGATGTCAACACAGGGCAGCAATAAAGGCTCCTGGCTTGTTTTAATTGGACCTGAGCTTTTCAGACCAAGGTCTCTCTTGCCTTTGGGACCACTTATATTCCTTCTCCCTTGAGGGCCCTCCACCCCAACTAAGTGCTGATCTAGGTGGGGCAGGGATATTTAATAGGTCTTTGGTTTTCTGTTAGCCTTTTATTAATGCTGTAAGTTACAGAGGCCAGATGTCCTCGGCTGGGTTTCGCCTTCTATGCTGCGTTCCTGGCTGTTGTGATTTTGTTCACGCTATGATCTCTGACTCCTGTTGAAAGCTGGTCAAAGTCAAGGCTGGAAGTGCCACCCCTCTTAGCAGAGCCCCAGGCTGAAGTAAGTGCTTTGAGAGGGAGCAGGCTGGCAGGCACCATCCCCTTTCCCGGGACCTTCCCAGCAGCTTTCTTCTCTTAACCTACCCTTGTCACTTTCATATCCTCCAGTGAGGAGGGCTCTAGCTAAGGGGTCCGAATCTGTGACAACGGCATATTGAATTGATTGCTTTTTAGACTGACAAACACAACGGAATCTCCCTATTTATTTATCCTTAATATGAAAATATACAAGGATACCCAACTCCCTAATTTTTTTCAGAACTGAAAATAAAACTTCAAATTCCCAGCTGTCATTGATTACTATTGCCTTTAGCTCAAGTATTTAAAAAATAAATTTGCTTTAGAAATTGACCCAGGACTTCTGCAATCCACTGTAGCTGAATCCTGCCTGTTTAATTTTAATCGACAAAGGCGTGGGGTGACTTCCCTGCAATTTTCACACGAGGGCTGGGAGCATGGATTGTGAAAACGTTTGCCTCCTGGATGGACACTTCTTTGGAGGGGTCTCTCTCTCTCGGTTCCTCTGGGTCTTCTTAAGAGTGCTCAAGGAGACTGAATCCCTTGTACTGAGCAATCTGGGGGGTTAGGGGCCACCCTGAAGACCTGTGGGTCTTCTGAAAAGTAGCTCCAGAACCAGCTGGGGGCCAGTACTCTGGGATCTCAGCCTGACCTGAGGACAGCAAATTCACAAACCACGTGACTGAAAGGGCACAGACCTTTTTTTTCATGATTCTTTCTCTATGAGAATCCAAACTTTATAGGGAAGACTGCCTTTTCTGCATACCTCCTGATGCCTAGAAAAATAAGTGAATTGTGTACCTGTGAATATGCCCCTCACACGCAGACCCTCCCTCTGGGCCTGTTCCTTGCCCTGTCCCACCCCTGACCTAAAGGGGTTGATCAACAAGAACACTTTCTCATAGTGACAGTCATGACGTGTGGCAGCCACCGTCCTAAGCACTTCATAGACCATATTGAGTTTAATCCTCACAACCTTCCACGAGCTCATTTGGCAGGTCCAGAGAGGGTAGTTAACCAAACCCAGGCAGCATGTGGTAGAGCTGGGTGGCAAACCTAGCCATGCTTCTCTGTAAAGTCTTTGTTCTTCTGCTCTCAGCTAAGTAATTCTGAGCCCCGGATTGGTATTGCTTATACAGAAATAATTGCACTAATTTGAACTCTCCCGGCTTCCCATTGTACTCCTGTAACAAGCAAGAGGATGAGGGAGCCATCTCTGTGACCTGGACTTGGGCCAGCAGCAGGGATGGGAGGCCCTGAGGCCCTAAGCACTTTTGGTGGGAACTGCTGACTGGTGCAATGGACGTCAGTACTTGGCAGGAAGCTAGAACAGGTCATTACACAGATGGTTTGTAAGTTCCAAGGACAGGAAGCAGTGGTCTTCCCTTTGAGCCAAGGTTTGCAAAGAGTGAATTGGGGCCAAACCTCATTTTTTTTGCAAGTCTCACCAGAATCATAGATGGGGGCTGACAGATGTAGTTTATCTGCATTTCAGCAAATCATTTCACAGCATGTCTCACAGCACATTTAGACAAAAGATGGACAGATGTGGGCTGGATGTTTAGTGGTAATTTAGATGGTTCGGAGAAGGTTGAACAAACAGCCTCCCGAGAGTGTTGATGAACGTAGCAATGACAATGGCCATTTGTTCTGAGTGCCTGTACACAGGGTCAAGGGTGTAGCCAGCACTTAGTAAATATTTGTTGGTCATATTAAACTCAGGGGAAGTCTTTAGTGACCCCATGAAAGGGCTCTTTCTTTGATTTAGCAGACATTTACAGAATAGATGAGGAGTTTGGGGAGTGGAGGTCTGATCCTCGATGGAGGGAGGGAAAAGTCAGGTCCATTTTCTTTGACCTCTGGAGCCCAGCCTCACAGACATGGTGACGACAGAGGACCGCTGTGGGTCTCTTGCTGTGTTTGGATGCACTGTTTCACAGCACTTAGGAATTCTGAGGGGGAGGTGTGGAGAGTACTGTGGGAAAATTGTGTGTGTGTGTGTGTGTGTGCGTGCGTGCGCGCGCGCGCGCGCACGCCTGGTTTTCTGGCTCACTGCCCGCCTAGAACCAGATCATCTCCACTTACCTGTTTTTCATACTGGGCTTATGGTAAGATTGCATTTAAAGAAGGCCCTTCTCCTTTTGGCTCAAAAATGTTTGAAAACCACAGACTCTCATGGTATTGAAGACTCCGTCTAGCTCTAGAAATGAAGTGGTTCCTAAAAACTGTGTGGCAGGAGGGAGTGCTAAAGGCAAGCTCTAAAACACATCGGCTTTGTTTCCCATTTTCCTTTCACCTCCCGGTAGGCTCAGTCTCCTTGGCAAGCCACTAAAAGTGCCCCCAGCTTGAGGCCCGCCATTTTCTTTCTTGTGAGCCCTCCTTCCTGACACCCTCTCAGCCCCGCAACTAGTCTTCCTGTATCAAACTGCATTCTTAAGTATAAATGACTGGCAACTTCCATTTCCCCAGTGTAGATATTTGCACTCTGTTAAAGACCCAAACTGAGAGAGAAGCTCTCTGATTGGTAGGGGGTTTTTTTTGTTTGTTTGTTTTTGTTTTTGTTTTAGTTTTGCGGTTCGCGGGCCTCTCACCGTTGTGGCCTCTCCCGCCGCGGAGCACAGGCTTCAGACACGCAGGCTCAGCGGCCATGGCTCATGGGCCCATTTGGGATCTTCCCGGACCGGGGCACGAACCCGCGTCCCCTGCATCGGCAGGCGGACTCTCAACCACTGCGCCACCAGGGAAGCCCTGATTGGTAGGGTTTTAAGCAGTGTGGCCAAGTGAAGAATTTGAGGAAGGGAGGGAGAGAGATTTGGGGCCAATGGAGCCTCCATGAAGTCTACCTAGAGAAATGTGGCCATTTGCCCGGGTTCATTAGTTCATTCAAAACTATTTTTAAAACGCCTACTATGGGCTAGCACTCTACTAGACACTAGAGGTAAATATTGAGTAAAAATAATCTCAGTCTCTACGCTCATAAAGTTTACAGTCTGGGGAGAGACTGCGATTTTACTTAAAAATTAATTCACTAATTCCACAATTATTCCCTGAGCACCTATTATACGCTGGCATACAGCAGTGAATAAACCAGATGAAGTTCATGCCCTCTGGGGCTTATACTTAAATAAGTACATGATTAAAATCTAAGATACGTGTGTGAGGAATGTTAAAATGGAAGTTTTGTCTACGCTCCAAGATGCAGGAGATTCTGAGGAGGTGTCTAACTACTCACTGCAGGTTTCCAAGGCAACATCTGTAAGCCGGCTCCATGATGCTTGGACCCCTCAGCTGGATGAAAGATCTGAAAAGGGGTTGGGGTAGGGACAAGGGTTTCTAGGGGTACTGTTGCTGTGCTGTGAGTCCCCAGTGGCCCGCCCACCTGGGGGAGAGGTATAGGGAGGGGGGAGGGCTTCCCCTCAAGCCTAGTGAGGTGAGTGAGGAAACAGAGCTTGGAAGCGAGTTCCCTGAAGATGGTGAGCACAGAGTTCTAGAAGCCGTCCGTGGTAGTGGGATAGAGATGGCTGCCATAGGGTTGGCCAGGCCACGTGTTGTGTGAGTATCTCCTGTGGAGCAGACGTGGCCATGCAGAAGGGATCCTGTCTAAAGCCATCTAGTGGACAGAGGGACTTGGGCAGCAAGAAGCTGGAGATGAATGCTCCATCCAGAGGTTCTGGAAGCAACTACAGGCAAAGACGGGGAATAAAGAGACATCACCCAGGTCACAGAAACTGCAGGAGATGATCCAGAAGGAGCTCCAGACACCCCAGGGGGAAACAGAGTCAGCATTTAGCCCGTGCTGGGCCCAGCTTAATGGTCCAAGTTCAAGGAAAATCTATTCTTTCTCCTATCTCTGCTCACCTGTCCTCGACCAGAAGGTGTAAGAAATTGGCCGACGAGCCGGGGCGGGGCTGAGAAGAAGAGCAAAGTGGAGAAACAGAGGAGAGACACCAGTACCCTTCCTCCGTGGGGAGTCCAGCTCAGGGCGGGGCGGGGCGGGATCAGGTTGGAGGTTTTAATTAATCTCTTAGATTGGACTTTCTGACTGCTGAATTTAGAGTGCGTTTCTGATTGCAGATCTGCCTACAACCTGAGAGAGGGCCAAGGAGTTGTGGTCCTGCCAAGTTCGTATCTGGTGGCAGGAGGAAAATCTCTCAGTGAATAAAGTGTACAAGGGGTGGAGGGAAATACAAACCAAAGTTATATTTTGATCACGCGCAAGTCATCTTGTGCCACGTACCAGGTACCAGAGCTCAGAAGGAGAGAAACCCAGTTTTGTAGGGGCTGGTAACGAGGAATTAGCCCAGCCTGCAGGCCAGGGAGTGGCTTGGTCTCCCTGAGCCTGGGGTGTCCTGCATCATTTTCTCTTCTTCCTCCTCGTAGGCCCTAGAAACACTCTCCTGGACTGGGCTCTTACACATGCTCAGTTCCTTACACACTTCCAGCTCTTATTCTCCGATGGCTGCCTGTGACCTAGTGTGGACAGCTCCGGCTCTGGCCTCAGTCCTGCCCTGGCTCACCCCGCTGACTGTGCATCCTCGGGGGCTGGTGGAGGGACCGGAGAGGCTAGACTGACCTCTCTCCTGTGGCCTGCATCAGCCCGTTACACTCGGCGCTTGGGGTCCAGTGTCGCTGCTGTGTCCCATGGCTGCTGGCACCTGGGGCATGGTCATCTGCTCGCGAATTGTAAAAGTCAGAGGAAACGCTGACTGGAACCCAGGCCTCCTGGCATTCAGGCTCTTTCCACAAACCACTTTTGGGAGACGGACTGAGGTGTTGTCCTGACACTCCGAAATGGAATGTATGGCACAAGCATGAAAGAAATACATCTGGGCATTCCACAAAGTGTTAGAGACGGGGTCTGGCAAACCCGCCGAGCCGTGTGCTTCCGTAGCATGAGCTTTTCCAAGGTGTGACTCTGGCAGGGCCTCTGGCCTTTGCAGAAGGGAACTAAGGTGATGGAATGGACTGACATCTCACCAAGGATGGGCACTTTTGGAAGATGTCTGTTTCACCTCGTTTATAACATACCCCATTTTGTTTGGCATTTTTTCAGTGTATAGAAAAGAAAATAAAGGAAGGTCTGGTCCCGTTAGAAAAACAGGTTTGTTAAAAGGGGCGGCCGTTTTTGTGGGAGTTAGAAGCACAAAGCAGACGTGGGGATGTTTCTTGCGTCTCCACCTCAGGCAGCTGGCCATTTGGCTGAGAAAGAGATCACAGACTCCCTGGCCAGGGAGGCAGAGCTTAAAGCGGTCCAGGAAGTGAGTGCCCAAGGCTACAAAGTCAAGGTTTAAGCCCAAATTCAAGGCTCAAGCTGCTCTGTGGGTTTCAGGCCCCTCCTGTGTAAAAGGAAGGCACCAGCTTTAGGGAAAGGACTCTTAGGGCAACAGCTTTAGGGTTAATTTGTACTTTGTAGGTTATTTATTTTGTTTAATACTTAGTACTAATTGTATATTGTATTATGTTGTTCACAAAACACAACAAAGAAAGGGATACATATGCTGTTTTAATAGTGCAATTATATATCTAATTATCATATTAATTATTATTAAGACATAAGTTAGGTTAAGGGGTCACAGTTGGGGCCATTCTCAGGTATGGCACCTCCAGTTAGAGCTGGTGCCCTGCAGTTGGGGACTGGCCTTCAGTAACGTGGGCCTGGGGACAGGACCCCTCCCTGGGGGTTGGTGGTCATAGAAGGAGAACCTAATGGATATTCTTTTCTGCAAAGTAGATGAGGTGCCTTCCCTGGCTTTGCATCCCTGCCCTCCGCACTCAGCAAAAGTACTGTGTCTGAAATCTTGGAGGATTCTCTTTCC
>NW_006780322.1:4346741-4361445 GCF_000442215.2 Lipotes vexillifer
CCCTCTGTCACCTCCTGGCTCTTCTCTCCTCTTCCTCCGCCTCCGCTTCCCCGGCCTCCTCTTCCCCGGCCTCTTTCCTTGTCCTTCTCAACCGCCTTCTTGCTTCTCTTGTGGAACACCTATCCCATGTGAGGTGTTCGAGATGGAAAGCGGGAGAAACCAGCTATGAAATGCTGAATGCGTGGGACACGAACGAATGTGATGATGGCTCAGAGGCAGACGGCATCTCCGAGTCCTGAGAGGGACAGGCAAAGCTTTCTAGAGGAGATACGACTTGTGTTGAGTTACAGTGAGAGGACAGGAAAGGCCAGCATAATTTGGGCTGCGGCGTGGTGTGAGTGGAGGTCCTGATGCTGGAATACATAAGGCCTGTTGGCTGAAAGAATGTCTCAAAGGGCAGGCTGCTTTGTGCAGGACTCGAGGAGAGGCAGGCAGAGTCTGACTGACTGTGCGGGGCTATGCTGCTAGCGCTGCCGCTTAGCCCAGCATTTCCCAAAGTGCCTTCCACAGGGCACTAGTGATGCTGTATAAAAACAGAGCAGTCATTTTCAAGTTTGGGAAATGCTGCATGATATATCCCTCCCCTTTGGAGACTCCCAGTGCCATTGGCTCATGAAAGCATCTTTGAGGTCTTGCAGATAAAAAAAATAATAAACCTTTTTCACATTGTTAAGTGCAGCACTTCCCAAACTTATTTGACACCTATGAGCAGCTGGGGAATAAGCGTCCACAAAACACATCTGTGTGCAGGCAGAGGGAGCCAGTGAAGGTTTCAGAGGGGGTGTAGTTCGTTGCCATCAAGGAATCAGAACTCCCTCACATCAGCGAGGGGGGTGAGGGGTGTATGCAGACGTGCCAAACACCTGCCGCTGCGGTTAATCCCCCTCTGTTTTCCTGGGGGAAGACTGGCTGGCTGGTAGGTGAGGGAGGGAGAGTTCTCATTCCTTAGCACTGAAAGCATTAATGAAGGCTCAAAGCGCACGCCAAGAAAATGTTTTCGCTGGCCGGAGAAGGGGTTGCATATACATATGCACGCACGTGTAAACTTGCTGACTGGCGACCCTGTTGGTCTCCTTGTTTTTTTTTGTTTAGCCAAAGCCTGAGCATCCTCGAAGGAAAAACTGAAGTCATACCTCCTCTCTGCAGTCTTTTCAGACCAAGCCTGGCCTCTGGCTTACCCCCTCCACCCATGATCTCTCTCGTCTTCTTTTTACTGTCAGCGGTGAACAATCACTTTCGGACACACCACCTGGCTCCTTCCCCATCCCCTTGGTCCCCTACTCAGGAATGCCCATCCTACTCAGGAATACCTATCCCATGCTGTGCCCAAGCGTGCACGGGACATTGGCTGATGATTGGCATATATGGCCATGCATTCTGCTTTTTCAGTCTCCAAATGGCAGCAGTGCAAACGACTCATCTTCCGGCCAGCCCCCAAATGAGACAGAACAGAATCACTTCACTTTTATTTCTATTGAAGCGATTCTGGACTACAGCAAGGTCTCATTGTTCATCTCCACGTGATTCTAAAGGTCACCATGAACAGTCAAGAAGGTGACAGCTAGGCACGACAATGAATCAACAAAGCAAAACCAAAGGGTGACAAAACAATGGCACCCTGCTGGAGTTTCATTCTGCTTTCTGGGCATTATTGAGAGGTCACTGCTGGGTGAAGGGGATTCGAATTCCCAGGGCAGAGTGTGCTGGGAAGGACACTGCAGGAGGTGGAGGGGACTGGAGGGACTGTCAGGTCAAAAGAGGGATGAAGCGTCCATCAGCCAGTCTCAGCTGTACCTCCATAATACTTTCAGAATCCATCCACTCCTCGCCATGTCCTCTCCATCCTTTTGCAGGTCACCACCACTGCCTCTCCCCCAGGGCTGTTGCAATCAGCTCCTCACCGGTCTCCCGGTTTCCACTCTGGACCCCCTACAATCCATTCTCCCCCTCGCATCAAGGGCAGTCTTGGTAGAATGTGAATTACATCACGTCCCTCCTCTGCTAACCCTCCACTCCATGCAGCCTTCCTGTTACACGCAGAGTAACATCCAATCCCTGGTTTACAAGCCCTGCCTGCCTTGGCCCCTGCCCTCCTATCTCCCATGGTGCTTGACTGGCGCTGGCCTCTAACGTCCTCCAACAAGCCACACTCTCTCCAGCTGTGCAGGCTTTGCACTGTTGCTCCTCCCCTGACCTTGACATGGCCAGTTCCTGCTTGTCATTCAGACCTCAGCTTCAATGTCACCTCTCCAATGCCCACCTCTCCAAAGAGAGGGGTTTTCTGACCACGCAGGTAGGTATCTGTTCTCTTTCTGTCCCGCCACCCTACTTTAATTCTTGGTGTAGCACTTAACACTTGGGTGCTGTGAACCCTACAGTGCAGACTCCATGGAGGGACCGCGGCCTCATGGTTCACAGGGGCTTAGCCCGACAAATAAATGTGATGAATGAATAAATGCTAGCTTTCCCATGTATCAGCCTAAGCTCTTGAGTCCTCTGTGAAGCGAATTTACTCCTCTGTAAAATGGGAATGAGAACACCTACATCACAGGGTTATCAGAGGAAATGCATTCAAAATTATCACACATTATGAGGCTCCTGGGAGATGCTAGTTATTATTTCCCAAGTCAAGTCAGTTTCCTTTTTGGTAAAATGGGGATAATATTTGCTTTCTAGGAATCTGTCAAAGATAAAGTAAAGCAGATAATCCAATAAATGTACAGATATTTAGAACAAAGTTTTAAATGCAACAGGCCCTTTCTTCCCTGTGAAGATAGTGGAGGGAAGCTTAGAAACAAAACCCTTCATGCTGGTTTGGAGCACGCAGGACTTTTGGCTACGAACAAGAAGTCTGGGACAGGAACAGGCCCAGAAAGGCAAAAAGTCACAGCTGATCTAACAGAAAACCAGGAAGGGCAGAAGTGACCCATAACTCTGAAATTCTCCTTGCGTCTACAAAATAGAAACGGTTGGAAGAGTCAGGGCCTGTATGAAATCACGCTGCCCCTCTTCTCACAAGTGCCTTCTGGGCTAGTCCTCTAGGCCAGCACAGCTAACAGGAATGTCACACAAACCACATGGGTGATTTTCAGCTTTCTATTGGTCACATTTGTAAAAAGTAGAGAAACGGGTGAGATCGATTTTAATAATATCTTATTGAACTCAGTAGGTCGAGAATGTTATCATTTCAACATGTGGTCAATATAAAAATGACTGAAGAGTTATTTCACATTCTGTTTCTCACGCTACGTCTTTGAAAATCCTTTCACACGGACAGGATGTGCCATTTCTGACTAGTTACATTTCAAGTGCTCAATAGCCATGTGTGGCCAGGGGCTTCCTTGTGGGAGAGTGCAGCCCTAGACTTTACTTTTGAGGCGTTCAAGATCTTTTGCTACTTTGTGGGGCTGAAAGGGGAGGTCACGAATAATTTTGTAAAGCACGACTCCATTTGTAATCCCACTAAGTTGCCTGTTGTTATTTCCACAGCTGAAGAAGAGTCCTAGTTGACTCTTCCACTGGCCAGTGAAGAGCCTAAAATAAAATTTAATTTAAGACTCTAGATTATTGGGTTAGCCAAAAAGTTCATTCGGGCTTTTCCCTAAGATGCTCCAGGAAACCCGAACGAACTTTGTGGCCAGCCCCATAAATTCCTGTCCTGGACATTTATTTACCTTCTGATCTCCACAGACTCTTTAAGACATGTAAAACTATTTGAAACTGTGCCTGCCTGCCTGCCTGTCTGTCTGTCTGTCTGTCTGTCTACCTCGCCTCTGGAAGTGATAATTCGGAAGCTTTACTCATTTAAAATCAATCCATGTCCCTTTCCTCTCACCCTGTGTCTCAGGGGAAGATTTATGAGGAGCTTTGCTTCTTCAGGGTGGGACAGTTTGGTCCATGGTTTGCAAAGCTAGAGAATTTCAGTAATCAAACTGTTGCCTTTAAAAAATATCACACTTGGAAATGGGTTAGAACTAAACACGTCAGTGGAATGAGCTTCAGGGCACAAGAAAATTATTATGGAGTAAAGTTACCCAAAAATCATTGTTCTCCTTTGGCTCATAAATCAATTGTAGAGTCTTGGACTTTTTGGACATAGATTGTGAGTTTTACAAAGGACAGGCATCAAAGCCTGGCTGTGCAGGACACTCTGAGGATCCAAACAATCGTTTCAGCATTAGCGTTTACAGTAATTTGAGAGCACAGCAACATTGCTGGGTGAAACTGGAGTTTTCACGCAGGCAGGTTAAGTCTTTTGGAAGCCTCCCGCCACGTTGCTTATTAGTGGCCTGGTATGGGATGCAGTCACGTGGGTTGTTGGCGTGTGCGATGCGAATTACTTGTAAGGCCAAGTTTTTGCTAGGAGCTTCTGTTTGGAATCATAAGCAAACACATTTTCAACTTTAGGCCACCAACAGAGGATCTAGTGCAGAACACGCTAGTGTAGCTTAAGGGTGTGCAGTGGGGACCGTGGGCTGTGGGGAGTTCTCGTTGCTTATTCCTGGTTTGGAGGGATGCTGTTTACAAGCACAGAAGGTGGCCTCAGTTCTGCAGTTACCTCAGCCATCTCTGGAGGACCGCATGGCATTCCCTGGGCCTGTAGACACGGTGGGGCACCGCGGCCATGGCTGCATAAATTCTGGTAAGTTCGTTCCCACCACCAATGGGAAAATACTCGCTCTCCTTTCCACTTCTCTCTGCCTCCGTGCCTAAGAAACCCAGCCCTGCTTGCTCAGAACTCCCTCCCTTGCTAGAAAGAGAAAGAAGGGGAACACTGTCTTGTATAACAACAGGGATGATTCCGCAGTGGACTTTCCAGTGGGCCCACTTTTATTAATTATCCCACTAAGGGGCATGGATGTCTGTTATGATGTCCAATTTTCCAGACTCTGTGACATTTAAGAGTTTCCCATTACAAATCACCTGGAGTGAGCAGTAGAGAATATGGAAAAGCTTACACAAGATTTTCTCCCACTCAGAGCTTGTACTCAAGTCGGAGTTGCAGAGGCCTTGGCAAGTAGGTACGCCAGGGATTGAGGCCAGTGCCTGGGTGTCAGTGGCCAGGGCCACGCTGTTTCATGGGGTGACCCAATCCAGATGTTGGGGGGATGCAGGAATTCACAAAGGTGATGAAAGCTAGTGGAGTGAGTGCCCCCAAAGCTAACTCTGCCGTCACTGTGGATTCTGAACATAACTCTGCCCTCGATGGTCTTAGCCAAAAGAAAAAATGGGAAAACGCTCAAACATTAAACAAGTATCACAAGAATGAACTTATAAAGTGAGACTAGTAAAGTCAGAGAGTTGTTTTTCTCTCAAACTTTCTGTTTCAAACAATTTAAGGGAAAAGTCAAAGTTATTAATAAACTCATATAAATTATGAATTAATAATTCATAATAAAATTATGAATTGCAATTATTATTATTTTTTTAACATCTTTATTGGGGTATAATATGAATTGCAATTATAATGAAAGTTTGTTTGAATAACCCTTAAAGTTTGTCTGAAGATGCCCCTAGAAGACAGTGTGAACCCTCTCTCTTTATTAAAGGCAGGGTTTTTTCTGAGACATCTTTGTCCACTACTGAAATGTGGTTGCCTATGAAGGGAACATGATAAAAGTTTACAAACAGCTGTGAACACCGGGGGGTTACAGAAAAAGTCATAATCCCTAGCACAAGAAAATAAATTGAGCCATGTCCTCAGTGCTGTGAGGGAAAGTAAAAAGAAAAAAAAGGAGCCATGGTCCCTTTCCACAAATCATTTATGGCTTACTCAGGGAGTGAAACATCAGTACCGGCTTTAAATTAAAATGGTGTGAAATTTTGTGGCAGTAGCTGTGAGCACAGGAGGAGGGAGGGGCCAGAAAATGAGCAAGAATCAGGGGAGAGCCTCGGAAGGCTGAGGGCTGGGTACCCGAAAGATGTGAGCAGACAAAAGGGTGGAGAAGGCAGAGTTCAGAGGTGGGGTATGACTGCTTTCCTCTCCCCCACTCCATTGTCAGCCTAGGCCTCCTCTCGCAGCTCCTCTCATCTGGGCCTTCACACATGCTATTCCTTCCAACCAAAAGGCCTTTGCCTCACTTCGCCAGGACAGATCATCCTTTAGGTCTCAGCCCAATGGTCTCTTCTTTTCAAAGTCTTCCCTGGTCCCCTAGTCTGGGTTAAATCTCCTTGCTCTATGTTCTCATGGATCCTCAAATGCTCCCCAAGCTTCCATACCACTTATTACATTAAGTTCTAGTTTAGTGCTTTTCTGACTACTCTGATGTACACCCCACAAAGGCAGGGGCTTTGCTTCGTTCATGCTAAATCCCTGCTGCCTAGCGTGGTACCTGCGGTAGGGTAGGAGCTCAAGACCTATTTGTCGAATGCGTGGGTGTACTCTGTCTTAGACACAGTGTTGGTGGTAAAGGGGGACGTAGGCAGAGGTGGAATCGGGGAGAGAAAATATGAGGTAACTTGGGAACACAGCACACTGCATGGGAGGGCAGGTCACTGTGGGAAGGCAATCGGCAGGTACGTCACCTTGGGCAGGGTATAAAAATGGAACAGTGTTGGGAGGTGGGAGAAGGTAGGAGGACAAGAAAGAAGGAGATTGGGTGGCAGGGACCAGCTCTACCTTCCAAAATTCGGCCTGGTTTACCTTTTCTTTAAGAGATCAAGCCCAGTCGTGACCCCCACCCTCTTCTCTTGGCCTGGGGTGAGGACTCAAGGAGAGCTAGGCAGTGTAGGGCTGGCGGGTTCTGTCTGGTCTTGCCACTTCCACTAATTCCCTTTGTGACCTTGAATGGAACAAGGGTCTTCTTATGAGAGCATTAATCTTCCTAATATGAAAATAGGACACACGTAAGGTAGTGGTAGGGAGCAACTGAGAAAACGTACTTGGGAGTGTTTAGAGGTCTCTCCATCACCTTTCTGGACCTCAGTTTCCTTACCTTGAACGTGAAAGGACTGGGATCATGAGGAATCCCCAATCCGTTCCTGAGACTGAGGGTCAGGTGGAGGTGAGGTGCTCATGGGGATGACGGGAGAAGGTGGGCGTGCGTGTGGATGTCTACAGCAGGCTGGCTCCTCTCCACACTGTGAATTCTGGAAGGTGATCTCCTAAGTCAGATTCTGCCATCTGAGACTCAACCCAACAATTTCGGGCCAGAACAGAACTCCCCACCAGCCTGGGTTAGAATCAGTCTCAATTGAGTTCTATTGCAGAGCTGTAGATCCCCTAGAGATGATCTTTTCCAATGCCCTCAGCTGGAGGAGCAGGCCCATGGCAGCCAAGTGGCTAGACATAAACATCACGTTGGAACAAAGTAGAAAACTTCCTACAACGTTACACACTTGGGTGAAATTTTGACCCTAGAATCAAGCCCTACCTCCCTCAATCCTACTCTGTTTGGAAGGAAAAAAATGAGATCAGAGAATTTCAAGAGGGGTGTCTTTATCACCCAGCCCTGCCTTGTTCCGCCCCTAGTATTTAATTCTCCTCTGTTTGCTCTTTGCAACTTGATACCAGATCTTGACCTTCTCTGCAGCTGTTTGGGAGATGAGGCAATTCAAAGGTGAAAGTCACCAGCTAAGCTATAAAATGGTGATGATGATGAGTATGGAAGTATGTCTTGGTGTGGAAAAAGAGGGTTAGATTATGGGGGATTGCAAGAGGAGGCAGAGACTTCAACCACATCAGTTGCCTTCACATGTGTTTATTTAAAGAGACCTCCTCCTGGGAGCAGGAAGTGGTGCAAAAAAAAACCCCAAACAACTCAAGATGGTATATTTTGCAGCACCAACTTTGGGTTTAACTTCTCTGAGAAAAGTTAACTTCGCAGGTTTGGGGTACAGTGTGGTTTCTGCTGTGGACAGAGGATGTCTTGAACGCTTTCTGTTGTAAATTCAGGCAAGTAAGCCAAGAATTCTAAGTCCTCATGTTCCTCTCCAATGAGACAGTGAAGGAGAGATTTCCAAGGGTGAGAACTGAATAAATTCTACTGAGAATTCAAACATCCAGGGAAGGGGCTCTGACAAAATAAATCACACCCTCTCGCATTTCCTACGAGTTACTTTTTTTTCCTTTATCTTAAATGATCTACTCGTACAAAAGTTTATGAAAGGTCAGAAGTCAGTGGCTAGCAAATGGGACTTTCTCTCCAGATCTGTTGGGAACTTACAGCCTGGTGTCAGGCACCAATAGACATTTTGAAGATCCCTGTTTACTCAAAGTATAAACCAATATATTCTATGCAAACCTTTTTTCCCCCATGTTTAGATAGAAATGTTTACTTTTCCAGCGGTTCTGTGAATTGAATTAAAGAGCAGAGCGACTAAGAAAAGACTCAATATAAAGCTTATCATCTATTGTGTAAGAAGGAACTGACCTTCACATAAAGATTTTAATACAATAACTTGATTCTTTTGGTCATTGCCGATTTAAATATGAGAGATGAATTCTGAGAGGAAGTTTCCCACACATGTTGAGATCTAACTAAACTTCTCTGAAGTCAGTTGCAGTTTTCAGGGGAAAGAAGGGAAGAAAATGAACTCCCATCTATCTGAGTTATTTACACTTGTCATTTTATTTCATCCTGACAACACCTACAAAAGTAGGGATTACTGGATCACTTTGACGCATGAGGAAACTGAAGCTCAGTGAGGCTCATTAATGTAACGGAGGCTACCGGGCAGCGCTGGGAATTGAACTTGGGTCTCTCGAGGTGAAAACGATCCCTCTCTTTCTCCATGTCATGTTGCAACCAGTTTCAGAGAGTGCCACCTTCATCTATGTCTTTTTATTCCTGATGTCACCATTTACATTCAAGCCTCATGATCCATGCTTGGACCGTTACCATAGCCCATTAACGATTTACCAACACATTACATCCATAGAGTTCTTGAGCTTGGTAGAACGATTTTAACCTGGCTGTTCTGCAAGACAAAGACGCCTATGGCCAATTTTTCTATATACATTAAAAAAAATTAAAAACTCTATTAATAGCTAGTCAAACCAGAGCTTTGCAAAACTTCTGAGAAAATCTGTGTGCGATTAAATGTCTTAAAATACAATATCATTTGGCACTCTAGGGTCTTCCCTGGTGGCGCAGTGGTTAAGAATCGGTCTCCCAATGCAGGGGACACGGGTTCGATCCCTGGTCCGGGAAGATCCCACATGCTGTGGAGCAACTAAGCCTGTGCGCCACAACTACTGAGCCTGTGCTCTAGAGACCGTGAGCCACAACTCCTGAGCCCACATGCCACAACTCCTGAAGCCCGGGCGCCTGAGCCCGTGCTCCGCAACAAGAGAAGCCACCGCAATGAGAAGCTTGCACACCACAAAGAAGAGTAGCCCCCGCTCACCGCAACTAGAGAAAGCCCACGCACAGCAACAAAGACCCAACGCAGCCAAAAATAAATAAATAAAAAAACCCTTTAATTTGGTACTCTAATATTTATCGCAGATGAAGATTAGCTCAAAATGGCTATAGTCTAAATTTTTTAGTCTGATCATCAGGGTGGTAAAATCTCATCCTTGTTCCCCCTCCAGCCTTATGAGGTACACTCATCCCTTGCACTCCATCCTGAGATGTCTCCTTTCACTCCGCAGGTTGGCCTTTATGGGCTGCAAGCTGGTCCTGGAAACCTGCTACCTTGACGTTTCTACATCCTGTCTGTTGACTAAGTCCCGACTTCCCTCCAAAGCCCAATTCAAGTCCTACCAGTCCTGGAGAAGGCATCCCATCCTCTCAGGCTGCCAGCGATTGCCCTTCCTCTGTGGCTCTCATTCCCTTCAGCTCTCTCTCGGTCTACCCTGGGAACTACCTTGACCACCATCTCTTCTATCTCCTCAACCAGCCATCTGTTCTTTGAGGTCTCATGCTTGTCTGCCTTTTTCATGGAGCCCTTCCCAGCACTTCAGCAGTATTTGCTAGTAAGGAGCATACTTAACAGGTTGAGTAAACATTTCCTGCTCTTGGGTTTGCTCTGCTCATTTTATTTTCGCCGATCAGTGTTGTCAGAACAGAGGAGTTTACTAGAGATGCTGTGAAGAAAATTCAGAGGAAAACTGATGTGAGGAGTCTCAAAGGCAAAAGGTTTTTCTGTGAAAGGAGAATAACTGATAAGAGCTGCAGGATCACGTGAACTTTCCACAGAATGTCAACCAACCGACCGTGTGTATTCTGGATGCTGGGACTTGCCCAAGTCATCAGTTTTCACCACGTTGTTTGGGGGGTGTCTTAGAATGTTCTGATATTTATGCAGTTGGATCTGTTGTTTCACCAACAAGCAGTTCAAATGGGGATGTTCATGTCTTTACGCAGACACCCATGTACTTTAAAATTGCCAGTATTCAAGAAAGAATGCCTTAGCACGGATAAAACAGTGGCTTTAATGATTTTAATTGCCTAGTAATTTGAAAAATTGTTTCCCCCTTATGCTTATAGGGATAACATTAAATGAAAGAATTAGACACTAAGTTATATACATGTATGATTACAACTGAATAAAGAATAATAATACAGGGTAAAAACTCTATTAACTGTGTAAATGCTTTTTTAGTGAGTACAAGAAATGCTGGAAAGGATGTTACAAGGAATGGCAAAATTGGGGCAACCCATTGGATGGGGCAATATTTTCAGAGGTATCTAAAGCAATCCTTGGGAGGAAATGAATTGCTTTCTATTTTCAAATGATGGGGGTCACCACTAGCTCACATGGTGCCTTTGTGTGAATCAGGAAAAGGCACCCCTTTCTGAGGTAGGATGCTTGCCTGTCCCAGGGAGGTTGACCTGCCCAGTGGTGTTCAGGGTGGACCTCTGTCACAGGGCACGGCCGGCACATCTAGGTGCCTGTGTGCCCAGCAAACAATTCTTTGGAAAATGGAAGTGATCTTAAAGAGTAGAGGGACCTGAATAGTAATCCCGCTAGTACTTGGTAGAGCAAGGGACTAACTCCAGAATTGTTGATTTAACTTAATCCTGATCAAGAATATTTATTGATGGCTTCGTCTATGAAACATAGGGCTATGCCACAATATTTATATATGACAAGGATCCCACTCTTAAGTAGCCAGTTATAACCTGGTATAAAACTAGTTTATTGGTACTTGTTAGAAATTATGGTATTAACTTATTGGAGAAGTGGGAGGCCTCCATTAACAAAACAAAACAAAACAAAACAAAAACAAAAACAACAAAATTTCCCAAAGCAGTTACCACTGTTCTTTAGGTGTCATGGGTAGAGAAGGTCATTATTTCCATTCTGCCACCGAGGAATATAACATACAGCGATATAGACAAGGGACCAACAGTGGGTTCTCTTGGGGGTGGAGTTTTGAAGTGAATTGCTTGTAACATTGCATCCCAAATTACCATGTTTCTTGCATGAAGTGGAGACACCCACCCTGGAACTGAAGAAAGTGCTGTGCGCAGGAGGGATGGGATTCCAAAGGTGGGGCTGGTTTCCTCTCCTCACTTTACCTTCACCTGTCCCACTTGGCTAGCCTATCACAGGGAAGACAGAGGCCATCGAATGGGTGCCTCAGCTTCCTGCCCTCAGGCCCTCCAGCCTCTCACCCATACCTGAGAGCCCATCTTGGGCTCTGCCCCCCAGATCACTAAGGAAGAGTGGCATTTCCTGGGCTGTAGGTCATCTAAGTCCTCCTGGGGGCTCCTGCCGTCCATCAATGAGCTCTTCAGCCTCTTCCCCTCCTGGGCTTCTGTCATGAGAACAATCATTCTCAAGCCCTTCATCCTAAACAAACAAAGAGCTGCTTTCAACTCCAGCTCCTCCAGCTACTACCTTGGCTCTCCCCTCCCATTTTCCACTAAGCTTCACTCCTGCCCCCATCATTGCACTGAACCTAGGTCACCAAGGCCACGAGGACCTTGTTACTGCTAATCTAATTAGAGGACGTGTCGGCTTGTATCTAAATTTCCCATACTTGACCCTGTTGACCCCACCCTCCTCCGTGATGTACCATCTTTCCTTGGCTTCCATGACCCCAGACTCTCCTGTCACACCTGCTCTTTCTCTGGCTGGTCCTTCTTAGTTTCTTTCTTTCTCCTTCTCCTTTTTCTTTCCCCACCTCGACTCAAAGGATGCGACCCTGGGGGTTCAGCACTTAACCTATTTCCCTTCTCTCTCTCTATACTCTCCCTGGGCTCTGCATCTATTCACACTGGTCTCAACCGCCACTCTAATGATGCCCAAACCCTTGCCTCCAGCTCAGAACTCTCACCAGGGCAAAACTGCCTCCTGCACAGATTGGGCGATACAAGTGGGCATCTAGGTACTGCAGGTGCCCACGCTGCACGTACATGACTCCGAGAGTGAGCAGCTCCTGAAAGTTTGTGCTCTAGGTGCTCCGTGGTACCTCAGCCTCGGTAAGTTAAAAAGCTAAGCCCTCATCTTCCCTCCCAAAGCTCTTCCTGTGCCCCCATCCTGGTGAACGACGTCCCAGCCGGCTCAGATCAAAACCTGGAGGTCCTCCTTGACAGCCCCCTCTCTCATCCTCCACACCAGCCAGTTACCAAATCCAGTCATTCTGTTTCTACACCCTCTCCTGAATCCAGACTCTTTGCTCCTCCTGCCACTGCCTCCGGTCAGGATGCCACCGTCTTCACGCTGCAGCCAGCATGACTTTTCTAAAACACAATCTGACCACGACTCTGCCTAAAACACTTGGTGGTGCTTCTCTACTGTCCCCAGAGTGGGCTCCACGGCCAGCAGCCACGCTGTCCCCTCTCCCCGTTCCTCCGCTGGCTGCCTCGCACTGTCCTCCACCAAGCCCCGCTCTTCATGTCCCCCGAAGGAGCCACAGGCCACCTCCAGATCCTTGCTCAAGCTTCCCTCTCACAGAAGAGCCTCCCTCCACTACTCTCCACTGGTCTCAGCCTAAATGCCACTTCTAGAAGTCAGTTTTGACACCAAGGCTGGTGAAATGCCCTTCCTGGGCATACTCCCCCCACCTCTCACATTCACCACAGAGCCTTTCACACAGGATGGTGTTTGGGGCCTTAACAGTTTGTCCCTGCTTCTCAAGGGAAGGGACACAGCTTACTAATGGATGAGCAGCCAGCACAAACTCAGTGCTCGCCTCATAGAAAGTGTTCAGCAAGTATCAGTTGAATGCATGAAGGATTTAAGGAATTCTGAGTGTGGACTTCAAATCTGATAGTCCTAGTCAAATTCTGATAGTCCTGAATTAAGCCCTAGATCTGCCCCTTCCCAACTGTGTGTCCTTGGGAAAGTTAATAACCTCCCCTGAGTCTCAGTTTCTGCTCTGTAAAATGGATTTGTTCTTGTGAATGGATTTGTGCTCCTATAACTATGTGCAGTCAGTACAACTGCTTGATGCTCTCTTCTCTTTCAACTCATACGCTGAACTCCAGGAAGCCGGAATTAAGTCCTATTCTAGTTGGCATCGCTGGTGCCCAGCCCAGCGATGGGTTCTTAGCGGGGGCACAATAGATGAAATTTGATGAAAGGATGTTTGAGGGAAGGCAGCCACGGCAAAGAAGGAAAAGGTAGTGCAGGGAATGTGGAGGAGGGAGAAAGGAGAGGGAAACAGTGTAGACACTTTCTCTGCTTATGTTTCAGGAGGCTCATCTGCTTTCGAAGGACTGGGCTGAGGATGCTGTCTCCCTTGGAGATAACCTGCCCGGATCATTCTCGCCTCTGCAACAGTAGGGAGCCACAGGGACCCGTGTGATCGGCTCAGCTCCCTTATTGGAAACAGCTGTGCAGACGGCAGCCCTGGGGCTGGAGCTCCAGTAGAGGATTTCACAACCTCCAGGGCTGTGCTTCAGATGAGTTTCAAACGTTGTTTATATAGGTCTACGTGTGTGCTTCCTGGGTCTCTTCTGATTGCAATGAGGCCCAGCCTTGCAAAACAAGCTCAGAGTGTGCCTTAGTATTTTGTTCTTGCTGATAGTAATGGAATGTACCAGCCTCCCAATGCCAGATCTGGGAGAAACCAAGGACCTGAAAACAAAGAAGACATCCAACCCCAGTGGCTCCTCCCAGAGCATGTGAAGGGGGTGGGGCATTAAAGCTGGGGAGGGTTTAGGCCGGTTGATATTTTGACTGAATTCCAACCAGAAAAGACATACGAGGCAGAGTTATGTTTTCTCTTTTCCATTCTCTTTATCCAAGCAGTAACAATATTGTAGCAGGCAGGATCTATGTTTACCGTCTTCCAGAGAAGAAAGGTGCTTTGTGCACATAAGGTGCTTTGTGCACATAAAGATTGTAATCATCCATTTCCCTTATGCCTATGAGACGCAGGCATAGAGGTTTTGAAGGGGTGTGGAGAGTTGCCTTCAAATTGTTCCAGGAAGGAGAGAAAGGATGCTGCCTGGGATGAGAAATATGGAATTGGACCAGATCACTGATTCTCAACTCCAGTTGCACATTAGAATGACCTGGGGAGCTTTTAAAATCCCAGTATCCAGACTTCATCGCAGACAAATTAAATAGAACCTTTGGGGTGGGATCCTGGCATCAGGGCTTTAAAGTTCCCCAGGTAATCACAACATGCAGGTTGAAAATCACTGGATTCTGTGAACTCTTGATCTCTGAAGCTCCCTTACATTTCTGGCTTTGAAATTAGTAATCTAGGAACAAAACTGTCTGCAGCTGGCAAGATTTCCCAACATTTGGTTGGGACCTAATTTTAGGCTTCAGCTAGGGTAGTCACCAATCATGTCAATAG
>NW_006780322.1:4361520-4369207 GCF_000442215.2 Lipotes vexillifer
AATATTAGGCCAGCTAGAGTAGTCACCAATCATGTCAATAGGCGTTCTGTGGAGAAACATAAGAAGGTAGTGGTTGGTGGTCAAATAAGCACAGAACGGTTGACTTCGAATCCCAAGCAGTCAGGGTTAGAGGGATTTTGATGGACATCTCGTTCCATTTATCTCACTGGTTTCCCCGGACCAGCAGCATCAGCACCACCTGGGAGCTTGTTAGAAATGCTAGTTCCCAGGCCCCACCCCAGACCTGCTAAGTCAGAAACTGTGAGAGTGGGATCCAGCTACCTGGGTTTTAACAAAACTTCTGGGCGATTCTGTGCTCAAGTTTGAGAACCGGTGATCTGCTGCAGGAATCCTCTACTATATCCTGGCCCAGTGGTTTAACTGTTTTTATCCCTGTTTGGTAACATGGAGGGAGCCCAGTAATCCCTGGGGAAGCCCATTTGTTATTGAAATTCGTCCTTCAATTCTTTAGATGAAATATGCTTCACTGTAACTTCTACGTGTGGCTCTAATTCTGTCTTCTGGGATGACCCAGAGTAAATCCAAGTCATGTTCTGTACTTCAAAGACTTTAAGATAATGTTCCAGGGCTTCTGGTTTAATATATGTCTGATAGCTCCTGAGGGCGCTTCTCCCAAATTTACAATAAAATACACAGGAAGATACAGAAAAGGTGCCAACTCACATTACCACCCAAAAATAAGACTGAGGGAATAGAGGTAGAAAATTTTTGTGAAAATTTCTGTCATCTTGGAGTAGAGAAGACTGTTCTAAGTTTGACACCAAAGGCAGAAATTATAAAGATTCATAGATTTAACTGTAAATTTATAGATAACTTCAATATATTTTTAAAAACTTAAAAAGTCTATGACAAGCTAGAAAAACTTTGCATATGGATATTATATATATATATATAAAATGTTAGACTTTAAGTTTCATGACGTGAGCATCATATACTTAATGTATAGCACAGGGTCTGACATAAACTGAGTCCTCAAAGCATTTGACTAATGAACGAATGAAGATGAGTTAAGCAAATGGCCATATAAAAATCAATGCTAGGGGGGGCTTCCCTGGTGGCGCAGTGGTTGAGAGTCCGCCTGCCGATGCAGGGGACGTGGGTTCGTGCCCCGGTCTGGGAAGATCCCACATGCCGTGGAGCGGCTGGGCCCGTGAGCCATGGCCGCTTAGCCTGCGCGTCCGGAGCCTGTGCTCCGCAATGGGAGAGGCCACAAAGTGAGAGGCCTGCATAACGCAAAAAAAAAAAAAAAAAAATCCCCAAAAAAAAAAAAAAAAAAAAAAAAATCAATGCTAGGGACTTCCCTGGTGGTGCAGCGGTTAAGAATCTGCCTTCCAACGCAGGGGATGCGGGTTCGATCCCTGGCCAGGGAACTAGATCCCACATGCATGCTGCAACTAAGAGTTATTTAGCATGCCGCAACTAAGACCTGGAGCAACCCCCCCCCCCAAAAAAAAAATCAGTGCTAAAATATACAGTAGAAAAATGCGCTGAGGGCATATATAGGCAATTGACAAAAGGGAAAATAAATATTTGAAAAAGATGTTTCACTTCAATAACAGAAAATGCAAATTAAATTAGCACCTATAAATTAAATTAGCACCTATCAAATAGCTAACTTTAGTAATGTTAATGGGAGAAGGGTTTTTCATTGATGCTGTCTCTAGGGTTAATTCACACAGTGTTTCAGGCAATAATGAATAATGAGGCCAATCTGGCCTCATTATCAAAGCTCTAAAATTTCTCATGCTGTTCGATCCAGCAGATAGCTGCCTTCCTAATCCTAAGGAAACATTCATGAGTGTGCACAACGATTTGGCAACAAGCATACCGATTACAGCTTCATTTATAAAAATAAACACTTGGAAGTAAATATCCAAAGAGAGAAGACAGGCCGAAATATTATGTCACAGATTGACAAAGGAATATGACACAGCCATTAAAATGATATTATATAATGATATGAATGGCATAGAAAGATTATTCCTCAAACATGGGTAAGTGATTAAAAATAATTTATAAAAGGGGTGCATAATGTGATGACCAAGAAATGACCAAGTGAAAAAGCTCTCAGGGTCCTTTAAATCTCCTTCCTCAGACTGAACATTCCTAATTCCTTCCGCCATTTCTCCTTGAATGGTGAGCAAACTTTCTAAAGTCAGAGTGGCCCTGGTGTGTAGGAAGCCTTGGGGAGCATCCTGGAAAATGCTCATGGGATACAGGTTCTAATTTCCAGACTTTCTTGGTAAGTCTCTGTGAATATGCCCTGCTTTGGCAACGCCCCCTTTAAAGCCCGGGTCTGGACAGCAACTTTTTATGTTTACAGGGATACTACGGGAACAATGAACAATCTTACCAAGGTGACAGTTCACTAGGTAGAGATGATGGGAAAGACATTCCAGGCAGAGAAACTAGAATATGCAAAGGCACAGAGACACAGCAGATTCTGGCATGTTCAGGGAATGGTGAGCAATTCTAGGTGGCTGGAAAGCTATTTGGAGTGATGGGGGAGCCTGGAGGTCGTAGCAGGTGAAACGATGAGGGAAGCCTTTCTAGATCAAGCTAAGGATTTGGGTCTTCTTCCTAGTCTTTGCCAGTCTGAAGCCTTGGGATGTTACACTGAGATCCGTGTTTTAGAAAGAGCACAACGGTGGCTATATACTGGAAGCCGGGGGATGGTTTAAGCAAAGGATACCATATGCTTAGTGAAGTCTTTAAATTTTAGGATCGGATGTGTTGCTGGTTTGCTTTTTAAGTAGTTTCTTCTGGTACTTTCTTTTTTATGTTTGCTCAGGATCTCTTGGTGGGCTCCAACAAACAATAGGACTGTGAGCCCACCCCAGGCAGAAAGAGGAAGATGGGTGGAGGTGGACAGAAAGCATTCATGTCTCCTGCTGTCATCCCATTCATGTTTTCCCTGACCCTGGGCTTGGACAGCTGCCAGGAGGTGGGCACCAGTTCCAGGGAAGGATGTGGCTCTGGGCTCAGGCCTCCTGGAGCCCTCTGCTCTGCGGTGGAGGCTGGAAGCTCTCAGCTTTTCCAGCAGCCTCAGAGGCTCTACCAGTGAGCCCGTGTCTGCCTCTGTAGGGCTGGGGTGGGTTCACTGGGGGAAGCAGGAGCAGACAGGAACTGAGAAGGAAGAATTGCCAGGTTCCTGTGAGGTCAACACATGTTTGAAACAAATCAGAACGAGAATGTAATTAGGTGATGTTTGGTTTTGTTTTTGTTTTAAAGGATAAATTCAGAACCTGTGACTCGTGTTCACGAGCACATGCCTGGATGCAGTCATTTTGAGTTTATGGAAAATGTGGTCAGCCCCATAAATCAGTGCTGAAGAATTCTTACAGAGTCATCCCTGTGCAAGGGAGTCAGGTCTGTAGCGAGTCTCCTAAGATTATGCAAAATAATACAGAGTAAGCATGTAATAATAAGCTACAGTATAGTCTTCTCTACTCCTGGAATTCTTTCCTGAGTTGCCATGAGGAAGCTGTGAATTTCTGTTCCTACCTAATCTGTGACCTTTCTTGTGTAACTCCATGTATACGTCTAGATGTCTGTGGCCATCACCATGACTACAAGGACACAGTTCTCTGCAACGATTCTCACATGTGTCTTAAACATTTTAGCAGGATTTCTATACAGAAAGCCCATTTAAAAGTAGGCTGAACAATCATAACTTGCAACACTGCTGAGAATACAGTCAAATGTATCCTAATTCTCAGCCCGCCTGTCCTTCGCACCTATTATTTGGTATGATTGGAAAATGAAAATTCAAGGAGGAATCGTATTTCTCAAAAGCACACAAGACATCTTCAACTGTGAAATACAAACTTTCATTCAGAATTAGTAAATAATAGATTCAATCTAGGTGTGATTCACTAGAAGAAATTCCATCCATTTTCATTTCATTCTTGTTGCATTTATCCCATCAGCCTTTTGCCCTCAAACAGTTTTGGTTCTTCTATCTTATATACCATAATATTTCTCTCTATCCTTCCTCTTTCCTACACTCCCTTCTCTGCTTGACCCAGTTTAGAAATGTGTTTCTGCCAAACCGGTCAGCGGAGAGTGGAATGTTAACAAATCTAAGTGATGTTTTTCAGTTGCTCTGAGAAGAATGGGCTTGTTCACTGGACTAGCATGTTCTATCACAAAAAACAGTACTGCTGAACACGAGTTTGGCTATCCTATTTTTTGTGTGTGTAATCTGTTAGATGAGTCTCATGCAGGCTAAAAAAAATTCTTAATTTTCCACAGAAACCGTATGCATAACTTATACGGCCAAATACCACCGAGTACAAAGTTGATGGCCTAGGCTCATTTCTGTGATCTGTAGAGTTTGTACTTTCAAATCTGCTATGGCAAATGTGTTCTTGTTGATGTGCACAGACAAAATACAAATTCCATGTGTCATGAGGGCCAAGCTGGCCCAGCATTTATATGGCCTGGGATTTTTTTTGTTTTTTTTTTTCCGGTACGCGGGCCTCTCACCGTTGCAGCCTCTCCCGTTGCGGAGCACAGGCTCCGGACGCGCAGGCTCGGCGGCCATGGCTCACGGGCCCAGCCGCTCCGCGGCATGTGGGATCCTCCCGGACCGGGGCACGAACCCATGTCCCCCGCATCGGCAGGCGGACTTTTAACCACTGCGCCACCAGGGAAACCCTGGGATTTTTTAAAATGTCATTCTTGCCTGTTGTCCCTGCCACAAACTGGAGCAGGAATAGCTAATTGGCTGCAGCCTGCACAGGCTATGAAACTTTAGACCAAATCCCCTCAGCCACAAGCCACCCATTGTCACCTGTCACCAGGTGCAAAGGAAGGGGGGCCTGCCTAACTGGCTCTGCTCTCATGTTTTATTAGTTGTGCCGTGTTGCAGAGTGGGCAGGGTAAAGATGTGGGTATATCTGACACACATCAATTGCAATATAGTTTGAATTTTTGCATCAGCCCTTCACAGACAGTAGAAAAGCACGAAGTAAATAATCCTAAGAATATTTGCCCTGACTAAGCATTACTGAGTGTTCAAACGTTAGGCCACATGCTTTACAAGCATCACCTTCCCCAACCTGCCACACTGTGGAGTGGTTATTACCAACTACTTTATAAAGATGAAGTTCAGAGAGAGCACGTGACTTGCCTAGTGTTTTCCAGGCAGGAAGGAAGCAAGATTCAAACCCAACTCTACCTGGTTTGAGAGGAGCCCCAAATTAGACACCTTGATTTGGCTTTGGGGTTCATGTGCTTGATTCCCAGAGCAGCGGATGCAAGATGCAGGTCGCGGGTAGTTGAGGGAGAATTTGGTCCCCAGCTTTGCTCTGTAGATTTTATGAAAGAGAGACTAACTCTTCCCGGAAGACATAGCAATGATGTGATTACAGCAGAATTGAGGTTGTTTCCAGCATTGTTGCTATCTGAACAGAACACAAGATTCAGCTTGTCTTGTCCTCTGTTTCCTCACTTACAAAATGAGGACTTTGGCTAGATGGTTTCTAAGGCCTCTGATGCCTCCTCCCTTTCTATCTCCTAGTTGAGACATCTGAGCTTGGCCCTGACAGTTTCAGGGCAAACCCTCACCAGGGTGGAAGGTCCTCCTGTGATCCTGGACCAGCTGGGCCCAATGCCTGCTGGAAGGTGGGGGAGTTTTCTGTCGCCCCTATTCCGTGGCTCCATCCTGTGGCCCTGGCGTCCTGCTTGTCACCACTGGCCAGTGTGGCTAAGAAGCAGCAGCCCTCTCCCCTCGAGCTACCTGAGTAAGAGCCAGTCCTGCTTTATTCACACACTGTACCTGTAAACTCAGAAGCTCAAGTCCTAGGACATTAAAGCTAAGCTCTTTCTGTCAAAATCCTTTTCAAAAAAGCAAGTCGAAACTCAAGGTCTTGTAAAAACCCAAGTTTTGAAAAGTAGTGTCTGATTTGTCACAACATGAAATCATAGCTGGATTCCTATATCTGGAGTTATTCTGGCTCAACAGTCAGAGAGAGAGAGAGAGAGAGTGCAAAAAGAACGCATGTGTGCGACCCCGTTAATGAATCCTACCGTGTCTCCTGGCTGTGGACGCATCACGGACACACGATCGTAGCCTTTCCTTAGCAGGACCCACAGGGCATCAAGTTTTCCCTGAAATACAACAAATGCACCAAGATTACATCTGAAACCAGACCAGGGGCCAGCACAGACAGGCAGAAACTTCCATGCTTCTTAAGTCATGTGAACCACACTTCACCGGCAATGCAGTTGCCATAGGATGTGACTCTCTAGTCCCTAAGTTCAAATGTGGGCCTCAGGAATGGGGGAGGAGGAGAGACACATCCCAGAGGACCCTGATGCTCGCGCAGGAGACATCTGCGACTTTAGTGCAGCCTCAGATTTGCAGACACGGGGGATTCATTCAGGCTCTCGGCTTTTGCCCTCATCATATTCCCAGGCAACTTCTCACACTGCAAGTCAATCTTTTCAACTTGCACTAAAGTTTTTTCTTCCCACTTAGTGTCCAGAGTTTACAAATGAAACAATGAGGACAGATTCAAGCAGGAAAGTGACTAAATAGAAGCATGGACAGGGTGAGACCAATGAAAGGCCCCTGGGGCACAGATCCATGGCTGTCCCTACGATGGGCTCTGGAATTCCAGGCTCGACGGACAAATGACCAAAGATCACCACAAATCACAACCCCCTTTGGAGTTGTAGGTGATTGGTTGAATCTGGAAGGAGTGAGCCTATGAGTGCTAAAGTTTTCACAGTATGTGGCAAAGGCAGTCTAACGTTCTAGCTCCCTAGACATGCTGAGCAGAGGCTGGTTTCTGCCACTGCAAACACTAACAGAAAAAAAAAAAGAGACATTTATTTAGCTTTGCTCTTATTGTTATTACTATCTTTTAATTTTTTGGCTGCGTTGGGTCTTTGTTGCTGCGTGCAGGCTTTCTCTAGTTGCCAAGAACGGGGGCTACTCTTCATTGTGGTGCATGGGCTTCTCATTGCGGTGGCTTCTCTTGTTGCAGAGCACGGGCTCTAGGGGTGCAGGCTTCAGCAGTTGTGGCATGTAGGCTCAGTAGTTGTGGCTCACGGGCTCTAGACCGCAGGCTCAGTAGTTGTGGTGCACGGGCTTAGTTGCTCCACGGCACGTGGGATCTTCCTGGACCAGGGATCAAACCCGTGTCCCCTGCACTGGCAGGCGGATTCTTAAAAACAGTGCCACCAGGGAAGTCCCAGCTTTGCTCTTATTATTAACCCTGGTTGGTGACTCCATCAACGGGCAGAAGTCACCTTTATTTTGTCTTATTTCCCTTCATCACTCTTGTGGTGACCAGGACAATCTGCCCTCCTCCACCTCCAAGGATGACATCCTAGTCTCTAGAACCTGTGAATGTGTTCCCTGTCATCACAAAAAGGGCTTGCAGATGTGATTAAGGATCTGGAGGTAGGGACATGATTCTGGATCATCGGGTGGACCCAATCTAACCATATGGGTCTTTAACAGAGGGAGGTAGGAGGGTCAGCGTCAGAGAAAGAGATGGGGCGACAGAAGCAGAGTGAATGTGATCCCATGTGAGAAGGATTCAACCCACTGTTGTTGGCTTTGGGGGGGAGAGGGGGCCATAAGCCAGTGAGTGTGGACAGCTTCTGGAATCTGGGTAAGACATGGAGATGGAATCTCTCCTAGGGCCTCCAG
>NW_006780322.1:4369217-4371707 GCF_000442215.2 Lipotes vexillifer
CTGGCTTCACTTGGTTTTAGCCCAGTGTGACCCATTTTGGGCTTCTGACCTCCAGAACTATAAGATAATAAATTTGTGTGGTTTTAAGCTACTAAGTTAGTGGTAATTTGTTATAGCAACAATACGAAACCAATACAGCCCTTATCACTCCCTGACATAGTCTATTTGCTTAGTGTCTGTCTCTGCCATCTGGAATGTGAACTCCACGAAAGCAGAGGTGCCACTGGTTTCGTTAACTGCTGTATGCCCAGCCCTTAGGACAGCTTCTGGTGCTCAGTGAATATTTGTTGGACGAATGAATGCATTCAGTGCTACTAAGTGCTGGGCTAGGTGCTTTTCTATGTGTCTGCTCATTTCATTCTCCCAGCAATTCCAAAGGGTTATGGAGAGGGAATCAGAGAGATCAACTAACTTGCCTAAAGGCACACAGTGTGTAAACTGGAGAGGTGTGATTGGACCCCACTCCATGTCTGTCTAATTCCAAAGCTCATAAACTTTCTTTCTTAAAATATATTTTTGAATTGCATTGATTATTTTTTAAATTGAAGTGTAGTTGATTTACAATGTTGTGTTAATTTCTACTGTACAGCAAAGTGATTCAGTTATACATATATATATATATATATATATATATATATACACACACATTCTTTTTTAAAAATATTCTTTTCCATTATGGTTTATCACAGGATATTGAATATAGTTCCCTGTGCAAAGCTCGTATACTTTCTATTATACCAATTGCAGGTTCTTGCCTGTGCAGATCCTTTAGAACAGGGTTTCTAAACTGTGGATTGCGACTCTTCAAGCCCTCGTGAAAAAATTTTGTGTATTAGGACCAGAATTTTTAACAAATAAAATAAAATAGGAAAGAAAATATTTGAGTTAAGGGCAGATGGTGAGGATAAGTATGCATGGGTGTGTGTATAAGGAGTGTGTGAAGTGAATGCACACTTGTGCACGCATAAGCATATACTGGGCCAACATGTATTTCCTGTTGGGGTCTCAGTCAGGCATGTTTGAAAACACTGATCTGGGAGAGGTCTTTGAAGGATAATGCTGAAAGGCTGGGAGAGTCTAGAAACTTCAAGTTCCTTGCCACAAAGCTTTCATAGTGGCAGCATCCATTTAAGAATGCCACCTCGAAGACTTGGTGTTTTGAAATTATTTTCTGGTGGGTTTTATTTAGATACAAAAAATGTGCTTTTGAACCTTTATCAACTCTGTTGCTCGAGTTCTTGTGGATTCAACTTTGTCTTGCTAAGTGTAATGTTTCTCATCTCTCTTGGCCAAGTATTTACAAAAACCTCTAAAAATATTCTGAAATGACTTTAGAATGATGGAAGGACCACTGCTGGGTTCAGCATGGTTTTCTGCATTGAACCATTTCAAGCATCAGCTAAATGTTTTCCTTTAAGGTTCTTTGGGATAAGCATTTATATTTCAGGATGTAACCAGGTGGATTTCCTGAAAGAATGCCTCTTTTTCTTTTTCTTTCCCTTTTTTTGGGGAGAACTCCGGGTATTTGGCTTCGTAAATCATCCCACCCTCAGTGTTCTGTGCACTGATCACTCAACTCCTTGACAGATGAGGAGCAATGAGATGGGGCTGAAAGAAAAAGTAGCTGTTGAGGAAATGTATTAATTAACTCAGCAGAAATCTACAGCTCCATGCAGGGCAAGAGGGCAGAAACCACCTAGATGTGTAACACCGGGAGAAAGCGTTGTGTTTCTTTGAGGCAACAGATCATAGAGTGATATTTAAGCACAAAATGACTGGATTCAGACTGTTTGTATTCTGGGGCTTCCCCTCACCAGCTCTGCTGCAGCTTCAGACAAGCTGTTTCATGTCCTTAAGCCTTACCTTACTCATCTTTAAAAAAAGAGATAATAATACTGTCTACCCTATAGATTTGTTAAAAGGCTTACAACTAGATATTGAAGTAAGATACTTGTCTCATAGAAAGTATTCATTCAGTCTTATCAACGATGGGGTAAAGTCATTAAAATGAAAAACTGGGAGTCTCTGTAGAAAGATGGAAATGAATGTAATGCGGATGTAAGAATCCAATAATTTGAACTTTACAAGCATGGACCTACCCGTCCTTCATTTGGTGCTCCTACAACTCCATTCCCCCCTTTCCCTCTGGCTTCTGTGACAGTGTTTGATGACCCCAACACTCCACCAAAGCTGCTTCCCTAAGGCTGCCCACAGCATCCCGGCTACCAAATGCCTTGGCCACCTGTGGCCTCATTTTACTTGATTCTTTAGAGCGATCAGAGGCTCTGGGCCTCTCCCTTCCTCACTATCCCTTGGCTTTGCCTTCTCCTTCCTATAACTCTCATGATCCTTTTCAGCCTCTTCTGCTCCTCCCCTCTGCTTACACACGATGTGGTGGTGTCCCCTTGCTGTCCCCCCTCTTCTAGTCTCACCCCCCAGGCTGAATGCTCACCTTTTTTTTTTTTTTTTTTTTTTTTTTTTTTTTTACGC
>NW_006780322.1:4372422-4389284 GCF_000442215.2 Lipotes vexillifer
GCATGTGGGATCTTCCCGGACCGGGGCACGAACCCGCGTCCCCTGCATCGGCAGGCGGACTCTCAACCACTGCGCCACCAGGGAAGCCCTGAATGCTCACTTTGACTGCTCTCACCTGGTCCCATGGGTCAAACTTCCACCTGTCTGTCCATGGCTCACACATTCTTATTTCAGCTTAGTCCTCTCTTGAGCTCCAGATCCAAATACCCACCGCATCTTAGTTGTAATGTAAACGTATCACAGGTGTAAAAAAAGCTGAACATCACATACTGAACAATTTTTCCCCAACCTGCTCCGCTTTTTGCATACCCCGCCTTGGTCCACGGCACCACTGACATCCAGATGGACAAGGTGGACACCAGAGAATCATTCTCACCTCCTCTCCCTCTGCCACCCCTTCATATCCAACTTCGACCATGTCTCTCGAATGTTCTCTCTGTCACAGACCCCCGTCACCTCTTCCTGTCCAGCCCTGTCCCACTGTCTCCACGGCTACTGCCTTGGCCTAGGCCCTCATCATCTGTCACTCATCCTGAGAATAGTTTCCTGATTGGTCTTTTACCTCCAGGCTCCCAGTCCTTTCTACTACTTGATTAATAAGAGATTTCATGGCTAGCTGGAATGGATGCTTTGCTATTAATAAAATAAACCAAGAGGCATCTTATTAGCAGTGTGAATTTAGGCAAGTTACCTAACCTCTCTGTGCCTTGATTTTGCCATCTGTAAAACAGGAGGAGTAGTAGCAGTTTCTAATTTTGAGGGTGGTGGTGAGAAATGAAGGAGTGAGTGTAGGAAAGGCCCTTGGGACTGTGCCTGATTTGTGGTACATGCTTCACCCAGGTTAGCCCTTCATGCAGGTGAGCTGCTATCGTGAGTTGTCCTGGCCAAGGTGAGACCAGATAGTTCTGGTTGTACCCTCAGTGGTCTGAGCTTGGAATGTCCCACAAATGAACCCGAAGTCCCCATTCTGTGTGGCACAGAAAATGATCTTGGTAATCTACCCATCCTATACCTCTTTCTACTCCTATGCCAGGTAGCTTTTAATGCAAGAAGAGCTGAAGTAAGCTTTAGAATAAGAGTGTTTATAACCAAGAAGAGGATAAACATAACTCTCAAAAGTCAAACAGAAGTGCACAGCAAAGGCCCCCAGGTTTCATTTTCTGAGAGGAGGCAAAAGCCCATCATTTCAAGACAGTAGTTACTGGGCTTATTAATAACATCCCTTTAGGGCCACAAGAGCCTCAGGGGATTCTTCCAAGCAGTCCCTGGGCTTTACCCACTCCTCCTGGGGGGAGCCTTTTTTATTTTTTTTTATTTTTTATTTTTGCTGTACGGGGGCCTCTCACTGCTGTGGCCTCTCCCACCGCAGAGCACAGGCTCCGGACGCGCAGGCTCAGCGGCCATGGCCCATGGGCCCAGCCGCTCTGTGCCATGTGGGATCCCCCTGGGAACGGGGCACGAGCCCGGGTCCCCTGCATCGGCAGGCGGACTCCCAACCACTGCACCACCAGGGAAGCCCCTGGGGGGAGACTTTGAGTTGACTCCACTATTTCTCTCAGATCTGAGTGTCCCGAATGCATGCGTCTCTCTTCAAGGTTCATGTCAAGACACTGGTCCTCACTCCCGAGGAGAAATGCTTCTGTGAAGCTCAAAGATTTCCTACCATCCTGGGAACCCTCCACCAGAGTGCATTAGCTGACATTTACACATACCTTTCTTTCATGTGAAATTGACACACTTTGACTATAACATGAGAAATGTACCAATTCCAGGCTCCCAAACTCTACCTCAGCCTCAGACAATCAATACTTTTCATACCACAAAGGCTGGCAAACTGGAGGTTCTATGTCAGTGCTCGCTTTTGTTTCTTCCTAAACAAGAAGACTGTGCCAGGGAGGTTTGTGAGGCCCAACACTCAAAGTCTCTTGGTGCGTGGGCTTTGTGGCTGGGTTTCTTCTTTCTTTCTTTTTTTGGGGGGGGTGATGGAGGGCCAGGCAGCAGCTGTGTCTTCTCTTCTGGTTCGTCTGCCTCAGCTATTTGGAAGTTAGTCAGAGGTTGAGAATTTTGAGGGTAGTTCAACTTTGAGGGCTGTTAGAGACTAACACATTTTTTTACACCTTAAAATATATGGTAAATATTGTGACCCGTGCTTCCCTTTTTTTTTTTTTTTTTTTCTTGCGTTATGCGGGCCTCTCACTGTTGTGGCCTCTCCCATTTGCGGAGCACAGGCTCCGGACGCGCAGGCTCAGTGGCCATGGCTCACGGGCCCAGCCACTCCGCGGCATGTGGGATCTTCCCGAAACGGGGCACGAACCCGCGTCTCCTGCATCGGCAGGCGGACTCTCAAGCACTGCGCCACCAGGGAAGCCCCGTGCTTCCCTTTAAATGAAATAAATTAATGCATAAGTTGGAAACTTTCCTTACACACACACACACACACACACACACACACACAATCACACATGGTTAATTTTTTTTCTCTATTTTCTTTTGGTCTCTGTTTAAACAACGGTTGGAACCATTCTAAAAAGTAGCCGGGAGGGACAAAAAAAGTCTGTTGGACATCAACAGCACATCTGACAGCATTTAAGGCTTCGGTGTGTCTTATTAGGCTACATATAGCTTCATTCAGAACCGTTTCACCACTGAATGCTGCTTGATTACAAGGCTGAGGTCCTTAAGGCCAGGGATGACAGGTTCACCTTAAAGAAATGAACAGAAGACCACCCGCTCCCTGGCACTGCAAGCAGCACAGGCCGGTCTGCCGTGCCAGCCAGGTTCTGGCTTTTGTCCTTCAGCTGTCATTTCTGTCATTGCCAGTCACATGGAGGAGCTACTGGAAAAGGAGAAAAATCATTTCTCTGAAGGCTGCAAGCCTTCCAGCAAACCTGAAAACAGTCCTGGTTTTAATCTTTCTGGTGGTCATACATCTGGGCATTACTTAACTCGCCTGAAACGGTCAGTCCCAATTTAACGAGAAGCACGGGATTGCTGTAAAGCCAGGGGGTGAAAACTGAGCAAAGAAAAATTCAGGCCAAATATCGGAAAATTTCTTAATCATGAGCCTGGAATGAGGAAAGGGTGAAGTGTGGTCAGTGTGGTCAGTGCCTTAAATTAGCCTGGGCGACGGTGGGGAGCAGCCCATTGCGGACTCTTTCTCTCAGTGAGTTCCTGCGGGATGTGCTTAGGCAATGTGCTTCCCTGCTTCTCTGCTCCTCAAATCTATTTCCTGAAATGCACGAAAAAGCGAGTCAAATGCAACCCGTTTAAAGGTGTATATGATTCTGACCACCTTCATTGGGGAACCAGGACTCTTCCCAGTACCTCCTGAAAGTTTTGCGCTGGATGGAGGTGTTCTCCCTGTTTATAGTGGGGCAGGTTATCCTCCATGAGCTGCCTGCCGCTATCCACTCTCTGTGTTTCTCTGCCTTCCTTGCTCCATGCCTTGGAAGCCTGACTTCTACAGATGGCATCATCTAGCTTCCCTTTGGTTTGGCCAACAGGTGGCATCAGAGGGAGACGAGAGTTGACAGATGAATGGATAAAGATGTGGTATATATATACCATGGAATCTTCCTCAGCCATGAAAAAGAATGAAATAATGCCATTTGCAGCAACATGGATGGACCTAGAGATTATCATACTAAGTGAAATCAGCCAGAGAAAGACAAATATCATATGATATCGCTTATATGTGGAATCTAAAAAAAAATGATACAGATGAACTTATTTACAAAACAGAAATAGACTCACAAACATAGACAACGAACTTACGGTTACCAAAGGGGAAAGGTGGAGGGGGGGCAGGGATAAATTCATAGTTTGGGATTAACAAATACACAGTACTATATATAAAATAGATAACCAACAAGGATCTACCTGTACAGCACAGGGCACTATACTCAATATTCTGTGATAACCTATAAGGGAAAAGAATCTGAAAAAGAATATATATATGCATAATAGAATCACTTTGCTGTACAGCAGAAACTGACACAACATTGTAAATCAGCTAAACTTCAATTTAAAAAAGAAGGAGGTAAGAGGGCAAGATGAGGGGCAGGTCGGCGCTTGTTCCTTCTGCTCCCTCCCTGAGCCCTGCCTTTGTTGGTGGCTGCATTCTTTTTTAAAATTATTTCTTTCTTTCTATTTCTTTATTTATGCCCTGCCTTCATTGGTGGCTGCATTCTTCTTTCTTTCTTTCTTTCTTTATCTATTTATTGGCCATGGCCTGCCACTTGCAGGATCTTAGTTCTCTGACCAGGGGTCAAACCCGCGCCCCCTGAAGTGGAAGCATGGAGTCCTAACCACTGGGCTGCCAGGGAAATCCCTAGACTCAAGTCAGATTGCCTGATTTGAATTCGAGCTGCCATTTGTGTGTCCTCGGGCAAGTGACTGACACCTCTCTATGCTTCAGTTTCTTCTTCTGTAAAATGGAGATAATACCTCACAGGGTTGTTGTGAGGATTAAATGACTCAACACGCATAACACGCATGGAGGAGTGGGTGGCTGCATTCTTATAGGGCCGGGGTCTGAAAACATTTTCTATACAGGGCCAAAGGGTAAATATCTTAGGCTTTGTAGGTCAAGAGGCAAACTCCAGGCTATTATGTAGGTGCTGATATAATCATTTAAAAATACAAAAAGCCATTCTTAACTTGTGGGCCATATAAAAACACGGAACAGGGCAGATTTAGATAGCTGACCCTCTCTGTGGCCACAGCTCTTCTGGGTGGCCTCTTCTCTGGAGCTGCAGCTCTCACTGGTTCCAGTGACACCCTCTCGCCTCCTTGCTCTTCAGGCCTAGGAATGTAACAGCTCTCACTGTTGCTAGTCCCTGGGTGCCTCACCATTGCTATGCAATGAAGAGTAGTCCCCACTCTCTTAACCCTTCCCCGATCTGTGTGATTTCAACCCTCTTGAGGGTGCCTTCTGTTTCCTGCCAGAACTGTGACAAATCTGGTGAGAGGGTTCAGGAAAGGGAAGCAGAGTTTATGGCACAGCATGAGGCTGAATGTTTTGCCCAAGGCCTAGTGAATGTGTATAGACATTGTGGCTAGAATGTGGCTCATCGTGACCATGCATTGGGTTAAACAGTGTGAAGGCTGAAGTTCTGGTAGCAAGTCCGTACTTTTTCTGGACAAACAGTATACATTATGACTTCTGAATTCCTTTCTGTGCTTCTACTCTCAAACTTCCTTGTTCTCGCCCTTCCCTCGCCCACCTGTCCAGATACACATAAGATGACCTCTTTTGCTCTCCTTTCCTCAAAGAGATGGCAAGAAGAATGTCACCTTCTTTGGATCGAGAGTACCTAAGTGATTTCTGTGGGTCACAGGAGAAAGTCTATCTGGCCTGATGCTCTAGGAGTTGTTTCATAATTACGTCCCACATGTCTCTTCAACAAGAGATGGTGGAATCCCTACTCCGTGCAAGGTACACTGCTGTTTATGGGTGATTCAAAGATGAGTTAAGCATAATTGGTGCCTCAGGGGGCTCAAATCTGGTGAGGGAAGACTCATAAACAGGAGCAGTTACACAAAAGAGCTATGGTACAATGAGTGTGCTAAGTAAGCCGTGGTGTGAGCTGCTCCAGCAGCAGGAGGAGCATTCACACTTCTTCTTGTCCTAACAAGGGAGTCCTACTGACGCTTAGCAAGCCCACCAGCATCACAGGTTTTTACCATCTGGCTTTTCTGGTGATTCTTTGACACTCAGTTTTCCAACCACTTAACATTAATCCAGCAGCTCTGTTTGTGGGAACCATAGGCCCGTGTGAAAACTAACAAGGTCTCCTGGCTGAGACTCCCGACAAACCTCTGAGGCATGATTGTGGACGCTTTGCCATGCACCACAGCTTCCGCCCTCAGGAAGCTTCCTCTGGAAGGCTGGCTGTAACCTTGGTGACAACTGATTAACTGGGCTTGCTAAAAATAAAACCCAGGTCACTAGGCCCAACCCCCAAAGTTGCCTATTTGGTAGATCTGGGGTGGGGCCTGAGAATGTTCATTTCTAACGAGTTCCTGGGGGATGCTGCTGCTGCTGGTCCAGGCACCACACTCTGAGAACCAGCACACACACACACACACACACATACACACACACACAGACACAGACACACACACACAGACATACAAACACACAGACACACACACACACACACACAGACACACACACACAAACACATACACAAGACACACACACAGAGACACACACAGAGACACACACACAACACGCACACACACAGACACACACAAACACATACACACAAACACAGACACACACAGAGACACACACACAGACAGACACACACAGAGACACACACAAACACACACACATAACATGCACACACACAGAGACACAGAACACAGACACACACAGACATACATACACACATACACACACACAGAGACACAGACACACACACATCATAAACACACACACAAACGTAACACGCACACACACACAAATACACAAACACACACACATAACACGCACACACAAACACACACAGACACAGACACACAGGCACACACACACAGAAACAAACACACAGACACACACACAAACACACACATAACATGCACACACACAGATACACATACAGAACACACACGCACAGACACAGACACACACATACACACAGAGACACAGACACAGACAACACACGCACACACACATAACATGCACACAGACACAGACACACACACACACAGAAACACACACACAGACACACACACACATAACATGCACACACACACATACAGAGACACACAGAAACATACACACAGAGACACAGAGACACACACACACACACAGAAACACAACACAAACACATGACACACACACAAACACATAACACACACACAAACACACATAACACACAGACACACACATACACACACATACACACAGACACAGACAACACACACAAACACACATAACACGCACACACACAGCACACACACATAACACGCACACACACAGACACACACACACATAACATGCACACACACACATACAGAGACACACAGAAACATACAGAGACACAGAGACACACACACAAAGACACACATGACACGCACACACACAAACACATAACACACACAAACACACATAACACACACAGACACACACGCACAAACACACCACAAACACACACATAATGCCCACACACACACAAACACACACACAAACACACAACACGCACACACACAAACACACGCACACACAAACACACACACACAGTGACCAAGGCTGAAGAGCAGGGGCTGTGGAGGGAGCGATAACTGGGGCAAGGGAAACAGAGGGGTCTCACTTAGGGAGTTTGGATGAGAAATTTGAAAAGGGAGGCGTTGGGGAAAAAAGGAGTTTCACCTGATGAGAAAAAGTGGGCAGGTTGTGAAGGCCAGAGAGCCTTTGAAAGCCTATTGTGAGACTGAATCATTAGGTTTGAGACATCAGGCCTGGGAATTTGTATTTTTAAAGCTCTTCCAGGTGATTCTGATTCTCAGCCAAGTTTGAGACCCTCTATATACTCAATAGCCAGCAGTACCTGGCACAGAGTAGGTGCACAACAAATACTCAATTGAACTGAATCTAATTCCAACTGTGTGTTGGGAGTGTTTTGAGATTTCTAAATCTAGTTGTCCATATCCTCATTTATTTCGTAAAACTCAGTCCTAAACCACTAGTTAACAGATGAATAACATGCTCTCAAGCAGAAATTGAATTCTTCAAATAGAATGAATGTTCTCTCAACGTCCAAGATTACAGAGATGAAAACCTGGCTCTTACCAAATATGTTGTATTAGTCACGAGGTACAGATTCCTGAAAACAACACAACAGAAAATCCCCTTTCGTCTTCGTCTCTGAGATTCTACTTGGCTCCTTCCTGTCTGCACATGTATGCACGCCACTGCATGTTCCACATTAGAAAATAATTAGAAGCGAATAGCTGTTAGTCAAGCAAGCCACATTTTGCCTACATTTTTCCAGAGTTCAACCCATTGCCCTGGGGGGAGGGGTGGCTTATCTAAAGAATCTCACCACGTTAAACACGTCAAACCAAAATGGAAACGCACCGCGATTAGTCTGAGCGTGAGGTATGTCTGCGGAGCAGAGACAACTACTAAGAAAGTTTCCCTCCACTGTTTAAAATGGTTATTTCTTTTGATTTCATGGCAGAAACTCTGCTCTAAAATTAGCAAATATCTCAGCAAATGATGAGTGTTATTTTTGTTGTCACTGGTAGAAGGGTAAACCTGTGTGTGTGTGTGTGTGTGTGTGTGTGTGTGTGTGTGTGTGTATGGGGTGGTGACGAGTGAGAGCTGGTTCTTATATTGAATCTTTCGCTGAGTCCTTGGACTTGGCATAGTTCTGTCTGCAGCACAGAACTAGAGGCCGTAGACCTGGGATGGAGCCTTGGGTTCCAGACCTGGGCAGAGCAAGGACTCTACCATCTCAGTTTTCCATGGCAGGAAACGAGGGAATGGGGACACATTATGTCAGTCTTTTTAGCTACGATTTCCTAGTGCTCTTTGATAACCGGCTTAGTGTAGATGCTTATGGGCAAGACCACAGAGCAAGGGTGTTGGATGAATCACATGAATTCAAAGATACCTGCACCCAAGAGGAAGAGAAAGGAGGACTTTAGGAAGCATTAACTGCCTCCTATGACTTAAATTTCCCAGTAAGTCAAAGAGGGTTTTAGTTGAGCTCTGGAGCTGTGGGGGGCGGGGGGAAGAGAGATGCTGGAGAAATAAGGCATTTTGCTCACAGCCAGGAAGAGTGAGTATCAGATCTATGGCCAACACTGTCCACTAGCGTGTCCTGATACACCAGTGCCTGGCTTGAATAAAGGGAGATGGGCTTATGTTATGGCGAGAGGAACAGAGATTAGGCATTAAGGACAATCCTGCCATTGTTGTTAGACTATGGAATTTCCTACCAGTGAAGTTACCAGATGTTACTGTAATTTATAATGATCCTCTGGGGTTACTGGGCATGTCACTTTCTCCTAGCCCACTCTCATTCCACCACTTTGCCATGGTGATTTAAAAAAGCCCAGCTCCCATTCCTGGGCATATATCCAGAAAAGACAAAAACATAACACGCACCCCAATGTTCATAGCAGCACTATTTACAATAGCCAAGACATGGAAGCAACCTAAATGCCCATCAACAGATAAATGGATAAAGAAGATGTGGTATATATATACAATGGAATATTACTCAGCTGTAAAAAAGAATGAAATAATACCGTTTGCAGCAACATGGAAGGACTTAGAGATTGTCATACTAAGTGAAGTAAGTCAGACAGAGAAAGACAAATGCCATATGCTATCACTTATATGTTGAATCTAAAAAAATTATACAAATGAGCTTATTTATAAAACAGAAACAGACTCACAGACATAGAAAACAAACTTATGGTCACCAAAAGGGAAAGGAGGTAGGGAGGGATAAATTAGGAGTTTTAGATTAACAGATACAAACTACTATATATAAAATAGATAACCAACAAGGACCTACTGTATAGCACAGGGAACTATACTCAATATTTTGTAACAACCTATAATGGAACAGAATCTGAAAAAGAATATATATATATACATGAAACTGAATCACTGTGCCATACACCTGAAACTAATAAAACATTGTAAATCAACTATACTTCCATTAAAAAAGCCTAGCTCTCACCTTGATATTGTGGAAACTGAGAAAGTACACACTTATACTTTCAAGTCCATGATTTTAGACATTTGTTTCTTTGTGATAAGCTGGATTTTGGTTTGATATTTTATCATACCAAAAGATTCTGATTCTTACTATGTAAGTGTTTTAGGAGGAGTGAGGATGGGATTTTGAGGATGGGTTTTTGAGTAGAAAGAGGCACACCTTGATCGGAGAATACCACTTCCGGGGGGATGAGGGCCTGCGCATGTTGTTGTTGAGATTTCGTGGTTCCGGGAATTCGTACTCCTGCTCTGGCATCTTGACTCTTGCATTCTTTGCCTTCTCCAACTTAGCACCTTCTTCTGTGGAGCCCTTTTCTCCCCAACGAACCTAAAATCAATAACATACAAAAAAACCAAAACGACAAAATAAAATATGACAGCTCTGGAGAACGAGAATCACAAATAACTGTATGATGTGCTACCCAGTCCTCATTTCCTTTGGGTTTTGAGGGTCAGGGAAGAGCAGTGGTATGGAAAAAGGGAAAGGGGGAGGGCTAAAGGAGCAGAGAAAGGCAGTGAGGGGCATGGATATTTGGGGGAGGAACTGTCCAGGCTGTGGGGACAGTACATGCAAAGGCATTGTGGGCCCAGGCAAGAACTTTGGATTTTATTCCAGTGAGAGAAGAAACCACTGCGGGTGGGGTTGAGCCAATGCGCGAACTGCTCTGACTCACAGTGGGCAAGATACAGGAGTGCACAGGTAAAAGGCTGTACCCGCCATGTCTGCATCTGATGCCTCACAGTTCACATCCTCATTAGACCTCAGGTGTGAGTTTTCACCAATTTGCTTTGGTTTTCCGTCCCTGAGTAGTCAGCACATAGATATGAGTACATGAAGCTGTCCTCTTACCTCCATCCTTTTAATGCCTCCAACGCCTCGCCCACCATAATAAGAGGCATCTACTGTAGGCCACTTTTTCTTAGGCAGACCATCGTCATCTTCTTCCTGCAGAGAGATTGTGACACATGAAGGAAGCAAAGCACCATTGCTGTATGTATGTGTCCACTATCGCAAAGCGGATAGGGGTAGACTGCCTGGGTTAAATCCCAGTGCTACCGCTTCCTGGGGCCTTGGGAAATCACTTAACCTACCTAAGCTTATTTTTCTTACCTGTAAAGTGGGAATAAAGAGCAGCACGACGTGGTTAGACTGTTGTGTATTCTTGGGACCTGTTCTCTTCTGCATCTCTACTCCTTTATAGGGTATCTCATCTAATCCCATCTACATGTTAATGACCTGTCAATTTACATCTTCATCCCTGACTCCTCTGAACTCCGTTGACACGGACATCTCCTCCTGGGGGACTAATCAACATCTCAACAATACCGAATCCCAGACGTAGACAATGGACTTCAGGACACGGGGAGGGGGGAGGGGAAGCTGGGACAAAGTGAGAGAGTAGCATTGACATATACACACTACTAAATGTGAAACATTGTATATATGTGCCACAACTTCTTTATCCATTCATCCGATGATGGACACTTAGGTTGTGGCACATATATACAATGGAATATTACTCAGCCGTAAAAAGAAACGAAATTGAGCTATTTGTAATGAGGTGGATAGACCTAGAGTCTGTCATACAGAGTGAAGTAAGTCAGAAAGAGAAAGACAAATACCGTATGCTAACACATATATATGGAATTTGAGAAAAAAAATGTCATGAAGAATCTAGGGGTAAGACAGGAATAAAGACACAGACCTACTAGAGAATGGACTTGAGGATATGGGGAAGGGGAAGGGTAAGCTGTGACAAAGCGAGAGAGAGGCATGGACATATATACACTACCAAACGTAAGGTAGATAGCTAGTGGGAAGCAGCCGCATAGCACAGGGAGATCAGCTCGGTGCTTTGTGACCACCTGGAGGGGTGGGATAGGGAGGGTGGGAGGGAGACGCAAGAGGGAGGAGATATGGGGATATATGTATACGTATCGTTGATTCACTTTGTCATACAGCAGAAACTAACACACCATTGTAAAGCAATTATACTCCACTAAAGAGGTTAAAACAAAACAAAGCAATACCGAGTCAAAAAGAAGTCCTGATTTCCCCACCTCAGACCTGCTCCTCCCACAGTCTTTCCCCCTGCCTAGGAGTCACTCTTGAATTCTCTCTCCCCCACTGTCCCTCTCCCACCTCATCTCAATTTCCCAGCGAGCTCTGTTGACCCTACTTCTAAAAGATTCCAAATGTGTGACTTCTCCAACTGTACCTCCATCCCCACCTCCACCACCTTGGTCTCAAGGCCCCATAAGCTTTCTCCTAGATACTGAGGTGGTCTCCTAACTGACCTTCCTGCTGCCCTCTTACCTACGATCCATGCTCCACAAAGCAGCAGAATAAATTCCAAACCCCGACTCTGCCCTGCGAGCTCTGGCCTTTGCTCACCTCTCCAGCTTTCTTCCTTACCACGCTCCCCTTCTCTCTGGCCCTCAAATATTCTGCGTGCATTCCTGTCTCAGGGACTGTGCGCATTCCCTTGTCCAGGAATGGCTTTTCCCCTGGTCTTTTCATGGTTGCATCCTTCTTATCACTCCACAGAGAGGCCTTTCCTGGACATCCTTCTCAAGTAGTCCCACTCTCTTCGTCCCATCAATCTGTTTTATTTTTATTTTTAGCTCTTACCATGGCTTGCTATTTATTTATTGTCTGTCTCTGCACACCAGGATGTAAGTTCCAAGGAGACTTCTGGTTATTTGTCGTATTTACTATTCTCTTCTCAGCTTTTAGAACAGCATCTAGTACGTGGTAGATGCCCAAGAATTATCTGCTGAATTTACAAATAAACTAAATGAGATGATTCAAATAAAGCAGTGAACTCAGTGTCTGCAACTTAGCTCAGAGACAGGAAGTTAGCCCTGATTATATTTTTCAAAATGAAGGAGCTTGTAAGTTTATGGATGGAAAAGGGAAGGATAATCAGCAAAACTGTTCCTCATCCTGGCACTGTGATTATTCCTGTTGTGGGGAGAAAAACTCACCATCTACGGTCCTGGATGGGCTATAAGGTGGTGGTGTAATTTCCCTCCTGGGAAGGGAAAGGAAGCTAAAAAAGGGGTCAGCAAAGCAGCAGGATGAGCTCAGAACAAGCGGGCCTCCTACAGACTTGTGTTGCAGGCATCTGTGGAGGCAGTAGAGTCCCATGTGGGGCCGTCACTGTATGGAAAGGGGCATTCCATACATGGGGCAGGGTATAAAGCACGGGTCGGCAGAAGAGAGATCAGAGCCGGAGATGACAAAGCAAAACAGTAACACGTAACACATTAAGACTCCCAGGGTGACCTGCTGTGCTTGCAATAGGCAGGCTTCTTTTTAAAAATTCAAAAAAACACATGAATACATAGTGATCACCGCTGACCAGAGGACTTGCGACATTCTGGCAGGTGAGCAGAATGGGTCAGTCTCTCTCTGTGTCTCTCTCTCTCTTCAACGTATATGTCCTTCTTGGACGTGGGACTGTGTGCCCTGAAGGCACAGTGGATTCTGTTGACCCTTATATTTTAAATCTTGCACAGAGCCTAGTGTACAGTAGGTGCTCGATATTTGCAAGTATTGAATTCACGATAACCACAGCTGGATTTATGTACCCTTTACCGTGTATGTGCCGGTCACTCTTCTGGGCGCTTGACATGTATCAATATTAAACCAGTTAGCTCATCTTTAATCTTTCAAACCTATATGTGGTCAGATAAATTTAATGGGTAAGACAAAACTCTTAAGATGTATTTGGATCCCTTACAATAGAGATCTGATAATTAAGGGACCTGGGAAGAAAAGGCCCAACAGACAAGAAATTGTCTCAAAGGTTTTATCCTGTTTTCGTATTTCTAATAAAATTTGGTTTCCAGAGATGAAAAATAAAATAAAATAAACCAGTTAGCTCACAAATAGCCACTGAGGTAGTTGGTGCTATTACACCCATTTTACAGAGAAGGAATAGAGAGATTAAGTGACTGAGTCACCAGCTTGAATGTGGTGGAGATGGATTTGAGCCCAGGCAGCCACACTATTATTTGATTGTTTCTCAGTGTTGACAAAATTCAAGGTTTTGCCCTTTTTTGTTCTGCTTTTCCAACCATTTGATGCTTTCAAATAAATGCTAGTTTTCTACTTCTCAACCCTTGTAGCTGCTAATTTTGAAGACTTCTGACTATAAAACATGGCAAAATAATAAATAAAAACAAGCAAAAGCAAAAAAAAAAGACCCAAGCAGGAAAATACTATAGCTCACAGTACTTTACCTTATGATATAATTTCAGAAAGCTTCTGATGATGATGTCAACCAGGAACTTTATATGGTTAAACTTTACCACCAGAGTGTGTCTGTGTGTCATACATGAAACATGGCTTCAAAAAGCCTGGGCATGCCTGGTCTAGTGCCTTGTTCAAAGGACTTAACTGAAATTAAGTCACCCTAAACTGAACATACCACCAAGAATGTAAAAAACTCCAAGAATAAAGCTGCTTTTATTCATTAGGGCGCTGAAAAGGTCTTATGAGTTTCCTAATTTCTTAAATGACAGGAGCACAAACATTACAGACCATCTAATTGAGCCTTTTCATTGCACAGAAGAGGATAGTCAGATCCAGAAAAACGAAGAGAAGTTCCGATCTGGCTTGCTGATGCCTCGTCCGGGATTCCCCCTATATTTGCACACGGAGCACCCTCCCGCTCATCTCTTCCCGCCCCAGGGGCTCTACTCCGCGGTGCCTGGGTACCCAGGCTGGGCCGGCCTTCTGCGCATGTGCAGGGCCCACGTCCCACACGGGAAATGCCGAGACTGCAGACCGCTCCACGCGTTCCTGATACACCAAGCCTGCCTTTAATCCCCTGACCCGAGCTTGCCTGCCAAACTCAAACAACAGCAAAAGACAACACAGAGGCCCAGGGTTTGACCAAAGGGAGAGTCAGAATTTCCCTGCAGTTACCATGGCTCTGTTTACACATTCTAGAGACGGGAGGGTTTTGCAGTCTTCAGAAGAGAAGGGAATCTTTGATGTGTTTTTTTCATTTGGCCAAAAACTGATGGAGTAAAATCATAGTCCCCAGCAATTCCACTAACAGAATTGGCAGCACCTGAGGTGAATTTGTACCTCTAATCAAGTATAAGGGCTTTGGGGGAAGTCCCCCTCAAACTACCCTTTAAGGATGTCGCAGGGAGGGGAAAAACCCCCAGTATGATAAATGGAGGACAGACTGGATGAGCTGAATTGCTTTGTGTTAGCAAAGCCGTAGGAATCAGGGGTTTGTGGGCGGTCAGCAGAAGAGTGGAACTGAGCTCCAGAAAACTGCCAGCCCCTGCCCTGCCCCCACCCCCCCCCCCCCCCCTGGAGAACCTTCCAGGGGTGGAATGAAGGGGCTTTTTAACAGTCTGTCGGAAGCTATTAATTGGCTGCACTGTGTTGTAACTCACTCATACTTTTAAACCCTCAGTAAAACTCCCTATGCAGATGGCTTTGTGCCAGTGGTGCCTTTGGGGGATGGAGGGATCTGGTTTGTCAGATGGTATCTATCTCCTTCTGAGAGGAGATAACACAGAAGCCAGAAATGGAGTCAGTGGTGCCTGGAGAAACCTCAGAGATTAGGGAGGGATGCTGGTTTCCCATCAGGGGAAGTTGTGTTTCACTTTTAAAGGATGTGGTGGCCCCAGATATCCAGTTGTCTGATGTTTGGGTAACACAAGTGGCAGCACGTGATTCAGACAGTGACGCCCATTCTGACCTGCTTGTCCTCAGGCAGACCTGCTCTAGGAGGAAAAAAGCTGTAAAATATGAAGTCTGATGCACACATTTGGTTAGCCCATAACTGGATTAGTCCTGTGCTGCCGTCACACACTGAAACTTTCCATCTTTCTAATCATGCCAGGCTTTGGTATAGCCCCATGCTTCAACATTCACAGCTCCATATGCTCGGGACAAACTTCTCCCAGTTCTTTTACCTGTCTTTTAAGATATTGGTGGAATTGAACCTATTCTGTGAAGAACTCCCTGATTCCCCAGAGAATTCAATGCTCCCTTCTTGTATTTGCCATGGTTCCTTGTATTGACTTTCACTCACTCAACAGATATTTAACAATTAGTTAGTTATTAGGCAAACCAGCAAGGAGAAGGGGTGAGATCAGTGATCCTGGGGTTGCCTTACTCCTCCTTATAGGCCATGATGTGAATAGCACCCCCTGGAGCTGTGCATATGGTGGCCCTCTGAGACTCAGTCTACAAGTTCTCTAACATTCCTGCTTCTCTGACATCCATTTGGCAGGAGAGACAGATGGCTAGTTTCACCCAAATAGGCTCTCAATCTCCAATTCACTATGGGTACCAGTGGGAACTATCTATGGAAAGGAGAACATAACTGAAACGGAATGGAGCCAAGGAAACAGTTTTAAATCAGACTTTGAATTCATTAAAAATGTCACTGAACTGTAACACATCTTAAACCCTTAGGATAAACCCTATGTAGCCCCAAACAATGTATTTGTCCATTCCTTCCTTCACTCGCTCAAGCAACCATAGTTGTGCCCCACTGCACAGTGTTCTATTTTGAGAAAAACAGAGAATGCAGCTGTCAACAAGATCGTTTACATTTACAGAGGGGTAAGTTTTGTGAGGGTGACCACATGAAACAAAGGATTAAGGCTACAGAAACTCCCAGGCCCAAGAGGCTCTGGAGGGGAGGGCAGACCTCCAGAAGATCTGGCTGTACTGTCTCATCTGAAGTCTTTGGGGATAAGCCAGAGAGGTCACCTTCAATGTCAGTCAGGCTTGGAGATGAATTCCTAGGAGTGAATTGGCGAGTCCAAAAAATTCATCAACACTTCTGTTTGTAAATACCAGAAAATTCCAACTGACTTAACTATATGTTTTGGTACCATCATATCTGTTCACACACACAGTGATTAACACAGTGACTGTCTTGTGTTCTTCAATAAAGAATTATGTGTATATTTTTTAAAGCAATGTTCCATTTTCTTTATTTTATTTTATTTTATTTTTTAAATACTTATCCTTACTATGTGTACCTATATGGTGTCTTACATTTTATCTATTTCATTTATTTATTTATTTATTTTTGCGGTACGCGGGCCTCTCACTGCTGTGGCCTCTCCCGTTGCA
>NW_006780323.1:0-13256 GCF_000442215.2 Lipotes vexillifer
TGGGGCCCCCCCCTGCCGATGCAGGGGACACAGGTTCGTGCTCCGGAGCGGCTGGGCCCGTGAGCCATGGCCGCTGAGTCTGCGTGTCCGGAGCCTGTGCTCTGCATCGGGAGAGGCCACAACAGTGAGAGGCCCGCGTACTGCAAAAAAAAAGAATGGTGATTTAGAATAAATCTTTTGAGCACTAATTTTTAGAATGTCCACAAATTAGTATCTGTGGTCAAATTCTCAAGATTATTGATGTTTAGATAACTTTTATATATGTATATACAAATTACTTAATTTAGTAAGGCCCATTGTCCATCCAGTGCATCCTCCCAGCTCTTACCATGCTAAAGGATGTGTTCGACTACAAGCATCTGTTTTCTTCTGAAGCTCATCATTTATCACCCACATAAACTAAAAGAGTACATTTTGGATTTACATTCTTAAATGTATTTTGATTCCTAGTATTTTACTGTATATTAAAATTGGCTTTGCTTTTGTTTGTCCATAATTTTTTAAGCTTCAATATGATATTGTTCTGTCATTCCAAGGACCTCTGAATTCCACCCAAGGCTTTCATGATTTTACAGATTACAAGAATACTTGTTCTAGCTTCTCCTAGGTTAAAATTTAAATGTATTTTATTATTTTTCCTTCATTTCTTTGGTTTTGATCTCTGTTAATTTCTCCTCCTGAACATTTTTTTCTCTTTATTTATATCTTTAACTATTTATTTTCTTTGGAGAATATGAACTGTATCCCGGCTTCTTCTCAAAATAAGTTAATATTTTGTTTGGGACCTTGACATTTTTCATGAAATATTCCATTAACCTTTTAATTACAGCAGCATAATGTCCACTGAAGATGAATACCATGACTTTCAAATCTCTTATATGGGTTCCAAAAGGTAGTGTAAAGTTGATCATCCTATGTATAAAGTTTGGATTACTTTTTATCTAGATGCGTTCCCTTGCTCTCACCTAAATAGAAGCTCATTTGTCAATGCATACCTACTTTTATTCTTTCATTCCTCCTAGACAACCTACCCCTTACCAGTTTTGAGGAATAAATGGTTGATTTTCTGTTCTCCCTTCCCTGATGTACTCCCTGGAGAACTGCTGTCATTGTTACAGCAATCAACAGTTTTCAGAATCTATTTAAAGGTTTCATAAGTGCAGCTGAAGAACTGGCCTACCTTCTCTATTTTTATGAATGAAAGTGCACTCAAACACTGGCTAGAACATCTAATGGAGATATATTTTACCCTTCAATCTTCCAAATCCTTTCCCCTTTCTCAGGTGGTCACTATGTGTATATTAAAGTTTAAATAATTGTCACAAATACGGAGATGGCACAGAGGTTCATACTGTAAACTTGTTCAAATCAGTTTTGTCAAATTGCTACACAGCAATATAATTTGGAATTTATTATGAATTCCATATAGCTCTCAGCCCATGTTACTCTGTGTACATATTTCCATGGTATACATTCTTTCAGCATGCAAAGCACATGAGTGTACAGTCTGCAGGGGCTGTGCATGGTGACGTAAGTATTTTCCAGCATTAAAAAAAATAAGGAATAATAAAATGTTCTTATAACCTTAAATGTCCGGATGAATAGTGAAAAATAAAATCAACTAAGCATTCTGATCTATATTAGCGGAAATGTACTTCATGAAACACTAGCAATTGAGCTGTTAAAGGTTTCTATCTTAAAAAATATTAATCAAAAAGTTCCTATTCCTATAATTTAAAAAAGATTTTATACTCCTCTATCTTTCTCGAAGATTGAGACTCCTTATTAACGTAAGGAGATTCTCTTTGGTCTGAAATATTTTCTTAAAAACTTTAATTAGACTTAAAAACATTATAATAACCTATTTGCTATGCAATAACTAGTTACTCATGATAGCACAATCTTGAGAAATGGCCTGGGAAGTATAACAGTTAATAATGCTAATTGAAAAAGATATTATACCCCTAAGTTCAATACCTTTCATGATACAGGTATATGATGGTGATCAAGAAATATTTTTGAGTGGCTAAATGAATGCTTGGCATTTTATGTATCTATATCTGTCTATCTATTTATCTCTATATTTTATTATTTTTAGAATTTACTAGGCACACCAAACCATAGATCACACATGCAGAAGGAAAAACTGAGGTAATTGTTTTCATGATTCAAGCATCTCATGAAATATTCATGAGTAAGAATTTTAGCATACACCTTCTCTTAGTTTGCATTATGGTGAAATTTTTCTTAATTCACCATTTCAGTTTGAATATATGGACTCTGTTTAGGCATATAATATGTTGTATTTATTATAGTTTTAATTTGTTATAAAATTTTAAGTGCTAGGTTTCATAAATAATATAATGGACACTACACATGCCTGATTGCCCTATCTTAGTAAATTTCTTTATATTTTAGTAAGTATGTATGCTGCAATTTGCATTCTGGTTGCAGTAAAGGAGGAAAGGCAAAAGACATAGTTTTACACAACATTTAACAAGACTATGTTTTATTACAGAAGCTGTGGAACTGACCTCTGGTATTAGGTTCTCTGAGGAATACTAAAACTAAGAGAAACACATTAATATTAAAGCCATTTATGCAATTTTCAGACAGCTGCAAAAGGTCTAAATCCTTTTTCTTTATCTGCTGAAGGAGTGGGATAGTAGATTTGTGACCTTCGTTATTAACAACAAAAAGATTCCTTCTTCTACAACCTACTGAATTTACCAACAATCATGAACTTGTACTAACCAGATCCAACCTCTCTGTAAATAAATTAATCACAGTTTACTAAATAGTGAAGCTAATATAGAACATTTTATTTAGAAATAGTCTCATGTAGAAGAAAATTTTAGAAATAGAGTTAAATGGAAGTGAGTAACATTCAAAATGCATTTTTCTTTTTCTATCTTATATTCAGTACATTTCTTAGAACTTATGATGTATACTGATGTTACAAGTTATATATTAGAAATATCTTTAAGCAGTGGAATAATCAATTTGAAGTAGGATATATACTCAAGAGATCTAAAGTCTACTTTTCTCTAACAATAGAAATATGTGTAAACCATTTTATAAACACATTTTGGTCATTCTCAATTTGCAGTAAAATAATTTGGGGGGACACTTAGGCAATTTAATTGGATTTTAGATGTAGCATTTTGACGCTTACATAACCAAGACGCATATTCATAGAATGATGTAATTGTCTGGAAGTATTCCTTTAATAAAGAATTTAGGCTCTGGCAGGACATACTAATAAGATATACTTAGGCATGATTGATTCATCCACTGATTCTGCTTCCCTCAGATTCAGTGTGTGTGTGTGTGTGTGTGTGTGTGTGTGTGTGTGTGTGTGTGTGTACATTAAGTATATTTTTGATATTATTTTTCAAGAATGTTTACATTATTTATAAAACTTCTATAATGTCTGCATTTTTCCTTGTGATATTCATACCATAGATAGAAAAATATTGTACATCTACTTTTGTGTACAAATGTAAATTCAAAGGAAATTATTTTGAGTATAAAATTAATTTTAAGTAACAAATGGATTTAGAGATTATACACTTAAAATATATATGATGAAACTTTAATTCTCCAAAGTATTAAGCATAAAAAGCATATTTTTTAAAGCTATATACTTATAATTTTATTGATTGTTCCCCAGAAATAGGAAGTCCCATGGAGCATCTGAACATGCTAATGGATAATTATATAAAATACTCATTATTTCAAAAAGATATAATCAAATTTCTGAGAAAAACAAAAAAGAAAAATATCTAATTTTTAATAGAATGTAAGCTAATTTAGTAATATTTGTGTCTTCATAATTTATAAACCAAAAGAAATATTTTATTGCTAGCTTTAAAGCATACTCTAAAGGAGCTTATCATTTAACTGGGGACTCAATTTAACTATGGTGCATTTTTTGGTTAAGGAGGTAAAAGAAAAAAAATATTTACCATATTCAGTAAAATTTTAAAGGATTTTTGAGAGAGGGGTCAGTTTGTACCAAGACAACTCACAAAATATCCAAAAGAAAGTTATCTAGAAAAATGAATCTGGTTTATGAACCGCCCCCCGTAAAAAAAGGTTAAGGAGGATGACGGTTCCAGGAAAAAAACAAAACACAAAGAAAACGACTGGTATGTATTCTGAGAGTTTGGGTAGCAAATGTAGCAGCCTGGCTACAGAAGCATTCATTTGAGAAGAAAATGCAATCAGAATATTTCCACAAACGAAAATTCTACCAAAAAAATAAAGCTACATTAATCAAGTTAAATTGTTAAATATCATGTTCTTCTAATCATAAGCCTCATTTTTCTTTATAGTACCCTAACAGGGAACCTTTTTGTGGTGATTTAGAGCCATTAATTCACCAGTCCTCTTCACTGAAATGACCTACCTGGACCATTCTACTTAGAGATACACAATAGTCCAAAACTCTTGTCTCTAAATTTACCCTGTCCCCACCAAGAGAACATATCTGCTTATCTCCCATTCTCCTATTGTCCGATTACCTTTATCTCCCAACACACACTAGTAGCTCAATGTGTTAAGCCTTATAGCATAGTTATGTTAAACAGCAATAATAATAATAATAAAAACTTTCTAGAAACACAGTACTTTAAATCATAATAAACAAGAGAAATGTGGACATTGTTGGCAATTTGAGAATTAGTTGGAATCAAGGGGTCTTTTAAAGTTATTTTCTAGGTTCCAAACCTACCCTCGAATACTCAGGTTAATGAGATTTCTTGTGATTTTTAATAGTACTATAATCTACAGTCATCAACCATTAAAACAGCAGTCTTTTGATCAGAACAATCTTCTGAATGTTTAAGTGGATATTCTTTGAAAGCACTTTTTAAAAAATTTTATTAGATTAATTTAGACTTATCTTTTATTAAGACTCATGAACTCCAAATACCCACAGTGATTCTCAGTGCTCAATCATATTTACTCTATTTGTTAACTCTGATGTCATAGTTTATAAGATGTGTTAGAAATTTTTTTATTAATTGGACAGGATAATGAGATTATAACTCAAAGAACCTCAAATTCTCAGAATTGTGAAAAATATCAAAGTGTATATTGATGATGATAATATGTTAACAAAGATATTTTGTTAATTGTCTAAAATTCTCTCATTGTCAGTGTTTACTTCTGAATTTGGGTGAGGTTTTTTTTTTTCCCTCTACTAACATTGTAACAGCTTAGCCAAGTCTCTAAAAGTGTTTTATTCCCGGGGGGGAAAAAAGCATGAAACTATATTCACCATATTTTGGCAGCATATTCAGGAAAAAAATGTATTTACTTTGAAAGATAATTTATTTTTCCTTTATAACTAAGGGAATTAAAATGATCTTTCATTTAGGATATCCACTAGGGACAGAGCAAAATGTTCTTAGTTTATCATAATTATTCTGCAGAAAATTTAGCTTTCCCTTAAGAAATCCAGGAGAAGAAGCACTTTGCTTAAAATGGCTGAATCACACTTCTCAGGAGACTATCCCAAGAAGCAGCTGTTTTCCATCTTCATCCAGTCCTGAAGTGCTATCATTAACACTTTTACCAATCACGTGCTGTAAATTACAAGCATGCTCCATCTAGTTCATTTTTTGGATAGGTATTGCAATTTAAAAAGGTGATTTCCACATGATTTTTAATTTGACTTCAGCTCCCTGGGACCACTCTCCATTGCATGTACGTGACTACTTTCCCTGAAAATAAATGAAATGTAGCTATGAATATCAGTAAATAAGTAGGATATAGTAAATGGTGATAGATGAATAGATATATAAATTTTTTGCTAAAATATTTTAAAGTGTTATTAGAAAGAATATTATTCACCATCCTGAGTTACTTTCTGCCTTAGGTTATTTGACCAACCCTGGGATTAGTATTAGAATGTTCTCAAAGCTTGGTTTTTATTATGATTTTTAAGCATGACAGTCTCATTGAGTACAAAGCATACTTGTTCAGTAAGTACATAGGGCTAATACCATTGGTTAACAAAATTCTCCAGCATGCACATGGTTACTAATGTAATAGGACAACATCATTCACCTGCATATGTTCATGTGATGTAGAATGTTTCTGAGGCCTTCTAATAAAATGTGTGTATACTCATGTCAGTTCCTCTAGATCCTGCCTAAGGGCAAAGAACTGAAAAAATTTATTCTCCTTAAAAAGAAGAAAGGGATAACTATAATCAGGCTATGAACTAATTGGTATTCCCAAATGACAATGTAGCACAAGACTTTTTGTTTCAACTTTATGAAGAAGTCTTGATTATCAAATAGAGTACAAATAAAAGAAATTACAGTTTTAAATCATAGGCATATAATTATAATTTTGAAAAAATACATATTTTTACATTTAAATTTTATTTTCTGGAAATTGGAGTAATGGGGAAAGTCAAACTGAAAAATATAATTAAAATAATAAACCTTTCAAGTACTCAAAACAATTGAGCAAAGATCATGTAATATAGAGTCTTAAAGGGAATGGTGTTGACAAACAAGAATGACTTATAATCACCCTATGAAATTCTATTAGTAAAGTTCTGGAGAAGAGGATATTAATATTTTACTTTAAAACTCTCCATACTTAATATATCTCTGGATGATCTTTTATAGAATAAAACACAGGAGTCAAATCTTTGTGAATAAACACTTTTAACTCAATATTATCTGATGTCTCCTGATACTCATACTTAATTTCTGTAGGTGTGTGGAATGTTATGATAATACCATTCTGTACTTCTGAAACTCTGGCATACCTATGCAACTTCTTGATCTAATTAAATAAGATATTAGTAATGATTGGATCTACTTATTTTGACCATAATTTCAAATTAATGGTCTTACATTGCTTATACTTACTTACAAGTTTGTTGTCTTAAAATGTCCCTGTGTTGTGTTGTCTTAAAACATTTCATGTGGAACCAAGATGTATTTAGACTGCATTTATGGGCTGTCATTTTCTTATGTTTTTCACTGCTCTTTCTCTATTAATCTTCATAAATTATTCATCAGGGAAAGCAGGGGTAATTGTGTGACTCAGAGTCTAGACCTGATGAACAATAGTAGTGATAAGTAGTAAAAAAGAAATTGATAATTTCTACATTGCAAAAGCTACTGTACTTTATAAATTCAAAATGATTTTAATAATTGAGTTAAACATGCTGTTTTTTCTGATATTTAATATTTTCCTATTAACTGAAATAACTGAAGAATACATGTGAAAATTACATAACAATAATTTGCTTCTGATATAGAATAAAACTTGGTTATTCAGTTGCTTCTTGGCTTTAAATTTCTGTTTCATTAAAAATTTCTTGTATAATTTGCTTCCCCACAGTTGATAAGCTAAGATTAGACAACTTTAAGGACTTCTGATTTACTGGGTCCTTTTATATTTGCATAAGATGACAAGAAATCCTGTCTTATAATCACTTATGCAAATTAAAGTAATTATATAGCATTTTATAAAAGTAGATTAAAAAGTTATGATAATACAGGGGTTAATACTAACCTGTTGAGGATAAAGATTCGAAATATGAAAATCAGTTTCATTTCTATGCAGTAAGAACAAACTATCAAAAAAAGAAAAACAATCCCGTTGCAATAGCATCAGGAAAACAAACAAACCAACCAAAAAGCCTTAGGAATTACTTTAACCAATGAGGTGAAAGAAGCTGAAGCAAACACAAATAAATGGAAAGGCATGTTCATGATTGGAGGAATTAATACTGTTAAAATGTCCATACTACCCAAAAACATCTATAGATTCAATGCAATTCCTATCAAAATTCCAATGACATTTTTCACAGAAATATCAATGTGTGTATATGTTAATCCAAAACTCTTAATTTATCTCTCCCCTTCCCCCCGCCACCCCAGCTATCCCTTTTGGTAACCATAAGTTTGTTTTCTATGTCTGTGAGTCTATTTCTGGTTTGGAAACAAGTTCATTTGTATTGTTTTTTTTTTAGAGTCCATGTATAATCGATACCATATATTTGATTTTCTCTGTCTGATTTACTTCACTTAGTATGATATCTCTAGTTCCATCCACATTGCTGCAAATGACATCATTTCATTCTTTTCATGGCTGAGTAATATTCCATTGTATATATATACCAAATCTTCTTTATCCATTCATCTGTTGATGGACATTTAGGTTACTTCCATGTCTTGGCTATTATAAATAGTGCTGAAAATTGAGGTGAAAAAAAAACATAATAAGAGGGGATAGAGGTGTTAGGTGTTAACTGATCTTGTAGTAATCATTTTGCAATATATACATTGCACATTTTAAACTTACATACGCTAATGTCAATATTATCTCAATAAAGCTGGAAAAAAGAAGAAAGGCAAAACAAAACAAAAAACCTTAGGAGAACCACCACTGGGTTGTTCCTTGGTTCTTGAGGTCCCTAGCCAATCTGCCTTCTTCTCTCCACTTTTCACAGTCTTCTTATGTTTGTTTTATACATCATATTCAGGGTTTTTAGTTTACTTAGTGGGAGGACTAAGGAAAAGCATGTCTAGTCCATCTTCCCAGGAGAAGAACTCTACCCTCTTGTTTTATAACGTGCTTTCAATGGAATATATTTTCATGCAAATGTATATCTCACAGTATGATTTTAACAAAACAGACCTGCTTATGTAAGACGAGGATACATTTATTAACACCCTTCTGAGTGTAATTTAAAAATATGTATAAAAGCCTTGAAAATATCATACAGTTAAGTTAATGATGTCTGTCAACCAGGTTTGAGCATCTCAATTCTGCTCTTTGACTTGATTAATCAATATCAGCCACCTTTGGAGGTGAAAAATATCATGGGAAGGAAGATGAAAAATTAATGAGTAGAAAGATGAAGGAAATTGTTTAAATTACAAAGCTGTGATTCAAAGTTCAGATCATCTTATTCTAAGCCAGGTCTTTTTAATTTAGATGGGATAAAAGAAGAAACACATGAAGCAATGAACAATTTAAAAAAATTAAAGTATAGAATAAGTAGGTGGCAATCCACATGAAAAATATAATTTAGAATACTTGTAGAAAAATAGTTAACATGAATAAATGCATTTTGATTATTTTAAAGATTAATGCATGATTTCTTCAGCATCAGTCATTAATTAGAACTTCCAAAATATAGCAACTTATTACTATGTAAATGGTTGGGAGTTAGTGATTTGGTAATAGTTTGTTTTCTTCATTACTGTCTAGTCCTCAGGATGAGGTCTCCCTATTTATAAAGGATATTTCTCATTTTGTCTTCCTCAAATACATCTTTTGATAAATACCTTTATTTAAACATATACTTGTAGATGATGGTGGGAAGCATATCACTCCATCCCCTGGCCACATGAACAATTAACAATGGTGCCAATCATAGTGTTACATTCCCTTCAACACAGCCCTTGTTCCAAGGATATGTTCATGATCGAAGCCAGCTAATCAGAATAGTTTCTTTGTGGTTACAGAGGAGTCATGTAACTTCAAAGAGGTGAGACTAAAGATGTCTAGGGCCAGATGTCCAATCTTTGGAGGAGTTGCTCAGAGAGAATTATGCTGACAGTTTTGAGAGTATGAAAGCAAGGGAGTGATGGCATTTGTGTCATTGTGTCTATTCATCTTGAAGGCCAGTCCCACCTGCTTCACAAATTGCCCATTTTCAATGTCTTAATTCAATTTATTTCTTTCATGTACACACAAGGAGTCCTGATTGACTGCATACTCCTCAAATATCTCCGATAAGGGGGAAATATGTATACATGATGATATGTCATTCTTTCTGAACATTATTTTTTGGTATGTTTTAGTTTGTCAGGAATATCTAGATTTGAAAACTGGAAGAATGTTTCTGTCCTTCAAATGTTCTTCTCCCAATCAACCTCAGTAGGCTGATCTGCCTGCTCAAGGACCTCATGTATTAGAAGTGCTAAAATTTTATAACATGCTGTGGCTATATTTCCTATGATTATGGAATATATCTATTATGTGCTTCATGCCACTGATTGCCACTTTAAACAGAGTTGTTAGAAAAGAATTTACATATTAATTCATATCAAATATTACTAATAATATTACTAATATATATTACTAATATGACCTGAAGTCTTTATCATCCCCATCAAAATGCCAAAATCTCTCTCTCTGCATCTCTGTCTCTGAATCTCTCTTTTAGTTGTTATTGTGGTGGCCTTGGTCCTTGGAATTTAGACATTTGGTTTGAAGGAAATCTGAAAATATGTTACATCATAATGTTAAAATAAAAGATGACAACTTAAGATGATCTCTCAGTGAAATTTGTTCTTTAAGAGCAGACTTAAAACCTAAATTAAGTACTATAGACTAAAGATGAGATTTTTGACACCATTGTAAACTGGATGGGTGAGACATTTTTAGCTCTAGGAACTACAAAGAAAACTATTTGTCCCACCTGCCCCAGGGCAAAGCAAGTCTAAAGCTTTTGTATACATCTCAGGTAAGATTTAAACAGATTCCTGGAGTCTTAGAGTTAAAAAAAAAAAAAAACTCCAGAGACTATATATCCTACACATTTACTATAACGATAAAAAATCTGACAAGCAGAGAGGATATTTAACAAAGCCATACAAGGATTCTGAGTTCTGGCTTGGGACTTTCCCCTTCTGTAGTACTGTTGTGTTTGGAGTAATATAAATAGACTTGGACTGGGATTGTATGGCAAAGGGCTGTATTGTTTAGAGCACCTTCATGGGGACCTAGATCTTAATAACCTTCATTTATGTGTGTTTGTGAAATTACTGTCCATCTACACTACACTCAGCAGTAGTATGTAGCTTAAGTTTAAATTGTTTATGATTGTATTGGCATTATCATTTGTTTACATTTTAAGATGAATAGTGACTTCATTTTTACTTTTCAGATATCCAAGTCAGCAATTCACATTTGAATATCTACCAATATGTATATTTTATTTGGCAAAACTGATACAACAGCCTTCTTACTTTCCAGTTGATTTTGTTTATATTTTATTTTGAAGTCTAAATTTCTACTTAATCAATTTGTGTAAATAACATTATTTGTACTGGTAAAAGCTCTCAAACAATACAAGGAGGTAAGTGCCACAAAGACAAAAGTCAATTGATGGTGAAGAGAAATCAAGAACAGTAATATTTTGAATGATGAATGCAGTTACTTGAATAACATATGCTGTCCCCGAGCAGAAAATAAACTGATTAATTCATTTTAAATGCCACATAAAGATAGGTATATTTTTCTCATTTTAATATAATAATAATGTATTGAAAATATAAACCAGACATTCAGAGTCCAATTATAAATTAATTTTTATGTTGAAGTGAGTAAATAAGAGTAAGAGATCATAGAAAACAGTTCAAAAGAATTCTTTCATCTCAATTTGCTACTTTACCAGCCCAGAAACTGTAAATGAAGAGGGAAAAATTACAAATAAAAGTCTGTGTACCTCCTGGGGAGATAGACTTTTTGGTAGAACTCTTCTGTGAAACCATATCTTTTAGCTCAAAACTATGAGAAGAAATACATTGTATTTCAAGTCGTAAGTGTTTTAACAACAAAGATGAATTGTATGATAATATACTGGGAATCAGTGGGTATTCAGTACAAGTTGTGCTATCACCCTTAAAAGTGTGTCCTAGGAGTGTGCAGATGTGTACAGTGTACCACATCACTGTTGTGTGAGTAGCACACTGGTGTAGTCGGTTGGTTTCACACCTGGAGAAGGATCAGAGTCCTTTGGATTTTCAGTTCCCTTGACCTTAATCGCTACTGGCACTCACCCACCCACCCCTCTAGCTACTGGATCAGGAGTTTGTAGAGGCCTCAAACTAGGGGAAAGTGACCGAGGGGAAACATGCATAGTGAATGCAGAGTCAAAATCAACCTTAAAAGAAAAAAGTAATCATAAGTAAATAGAACTTTTACTAAATAATTTTTTTTTAAATTGAACACTTCTGATAAATATTTTTTGACCACACAGTAAACTAGTCTTACTTGAAACCATCATGATGGATAGAATATCAGAGCAATAGAAAAAAGTGTGGTCCCTGATAACAGGAACTGCTAAATCAGGGGCTGATAAATCAAGAAATTTGAGGCCTGTCATATCACTGAGCTCTCAAGTAAGATAAAAAAAATACTTTTACTTTTAAAACCATCTGGACTCAGGATTATTTTATGTATAGTTGAAACATATTTACAGGATCACAACTGTAATTATACCTTTGTATATTGTGATATTTCTGACTGAAACCTTTTCTTTTGGATTGTAGTGCTTTTAATTTTTTGTTTCTTTTTTGTTGTTTTTTAATAGAGATATAGTTGATTTAAAATATTATATTAGTTTCAGGTGTACAACATAATGATTAAATATTTTTATAGACTGTTCTCCATTTATAGTTATTATAAAATATTGGATATATTCCCTGTTCTGTACACTATATCCTTGTAGCTCATTTATTTTATAAATAGTTGTTTGCACCTCTTAATCCTCTACCCCTATCTTACTCCTCCTCCTTTCCTCTCTCTACTGGTAACCACTAGTTTGTTCTCTATATCTGTGAGTCTGTTTCTTTTTTGTTATATTCAATAGTTTATTTGCTTTTTTAGATTCCACACATAAGTTATAACATACAGTATTTGTCTTTCTCTAACTTATTTCACTAAGCATGATAACTTCCAGGTCCATCCATGTTGTTACAAATGGCAAAATTTCATTATTTTTCATGGTTGAGTAGTATTCTATGGTATGTATGCACACTACATCTTCTTTATCCATTTGTCTGTTGATGGACACAGATTGCTTCTACATCTTGGCTATTGTAAATAATGCTTCTGTGAACACTGGGGTGCATGTATCTTTTTGAATTAGTGTTTTCATTTTCTCCAGATATATACACAGGGCTAGAATTGCTGGATCATATGGTTGTTCTATTCTTAGTTTTTTTGAGGAATCACCATAATGTTTTCCAAAGTAGCTGTACCAATTTATATTTCCACTGACAATGTACAAGGTTTCCCTTTACTCCAAATTCTTGCCAACATTTATTTGTGGTTTATTTGATGACAGACATTCTGACAGCTGTGAGGTGATATATCACTGTGGTTTTGTTTGTTTGTTTGTTTGTTTGTTTTTGTGGTACGCAGGCCTGTCACTGTTGTGGCCTCTCCCATTGCGGAGCACAGGCTCTGGACACGCAGGCTCAGCG
>NW_006780324.1:0-1190 GCF_000442215.2 Lipotes vexillifer
TTTCCTGTTCTGAATTCCTCCAAACCCACTGTCAAACTCAAACTGCAATTTTAGTCGGGGACATCTGTATAGAGCGGAGATGTCTTTGCAGACCTTAAAAATGCACACGAGGAGAACCGAGCTGCCTGCCGCAAAGCCAGCACCCTCCGTAGGAGCCTGGCCACGACTATGGAGGACTCATGTGCAAACACAGACGCCCAGTTCCCGGGGCTGCTTTGGAGTCTCATGGGAAATGTTGCGTATTTAAACCGCTATGAAATGCCAACAAATTGAGTTCATTTCAACTGAACTCTTCAGTGCTGTGCTGGGGACAGGGACACAACAGTGACTAAGTTATTTGTTGCCATGAATTCAGCCTGGTGGAAGGTGAAAGGTTGGAAGTAGGAGGACAGATGGCTGGAAAGTCCTCAGTCCTGGCCTTGGGAGAGGTGGCTTGGTGGCTGCATCTCTGAAGCATTCAGCAGTGCCACGAAACCAGAGAACAGACACGGTAGCAAACTGCTTGTTTGAGCACGTAAAAGGCCGACCGCTTCTTGGCCTCTCCTGGCAATGGAGACGTAAATCACTGGTGTGTCAAACCCTGCCAGGACAGCCTCTGCCTCCGGAGCTGAGCCCAGAAAGCAAGCGTGTGGAGGAGATTGCCACGCAAGGAAGCGTGCAGCTGCGATGTCGGGGAGCGGGGCCTCTGCCCCATGGTGGAGCTGGCATTCAGCGTCAGTTCATGCAAGATGCCACATTCTGAATAAACCAAGCGGACCTTTGCAAACCCACAGGAAGATCGGGGGTGGCTTTTTAGAGCTCAAAGATCCCTGGATGAATGGAAATACCTCCGAGCCAACAGAGGTGCCCTCTCCACTCTGTCTCCATCATCCTCCTGCCCCAGCTTCCCAGCTCTGAAATGCAGTGGTCCCAAAATATTGCCATGTGCAGCAACGTGGATGTATCTAGACAGTATCGTTCTAAGTGAAGTAAGTCAGGCAGAGAAAGACAAATATCCTATGATGTCACTTATATGCGGAATCTAAAAAATAATACAAATGAATCTGTATACAAGATAGAAATAGACTCACAGACGTAGAAAACAAACTTATGGTTACCAAAGGGGAAAGGAGGGGCAGGGATAAATTAGGAGTATGGGATTAATAGATACACACTACTGTATATAGTATAGATATATAAGGATCTACTGT
>NW_006780325.1:0-230 GCF_000442215.2 Lipotes vexillifer
CAGGTCAATATTCTGACATTAGCCACATGAGAATGATATAAACTAACCAAACTTGGAGCTATAGGCAGGAAAGGGATTTGGAAGAAAGTCTAAATCTTTTCTCTTTCTCATGTTTCATTCGGGGTTGTCAAAAACTGGCTGAAGGTTGATAAATCAAGAAATGGAGGTTTCAATATTTGTACAAATATAAAGCTAAAATGTAAGACAATCAATCTCCATATTACTGGCAG
>NW_006780326.1:0-576 GCF_000442215.2 Lipotes vexillifer
CTTACCAGAAGCCTTACCCTAACCCGTTCCTTACTCCTAACCCGTACAGTAACACTAACCCGTGCCTTAACACGTACGCTAACCCTAAACCATTGTCATACCCTAACTTTTACCCTAAACCAGCCCCATTCCAAAACCTAAACTTAACACTAACCAAACCCTAACCGTTACCTGAAGCCTTACCCTAACCCGTGCCCTAAACATAACCCATACACTAACATTAACCCATGCCCTACCAGTTACACTAACCCTAAAACATTGTCATACACTAACCTGTTCCCTAAACCGGCCCCATTCCCTAACCCTAACACGAACACTAACACTAAATCTATACCTTACCCGAAGACTTACCAAAACTCGTGCCATAAACCTAACCCATACACAACACTAACCCGTGACGTAACACATACGCTAACACTAAAGCGTTGTCAAACCCTCACCTGTACCATAAACAGTCCCTGTTCCCTAACCCTAACACTAACACTAACCCTAACCCTAACCGTAAACCTAACATGAAGGCTTACCCTAACTCTTGCCCTAATCCTAACCCATGCACTAACATTAACCCATGCCCTA
>NW_006780327.1:0-574 GCF_000442215.2 Lipotes vexillifer
ATTAAATATAGATTGTATCCATTAAATATCATGTATTCTTTAACATTAAAATAATCCCCCAATCGTAATGTATGAAAAATGCTTTCGTTATTGGAAATAGTGAAGGAATAACACAAAACCCTGTGTTTGCTGTAATTGCAACCATGTCAAAATGTACATCCTTGTTTAAAAAAATAAAAGGATTTTGCAAAATGAAGATAACTATGTTAGGGTGCTCAAAATAGAAATGATTTTTTTAAAGTTCAGCATTTCATAATGCCGTCATTTTTCCAATCCCAGTCTCTGGAGAAAACTTTGGCAATATCTCTTGGAGTCTGAGAAGATGATACCTAGCAAGCAGAACCAGGTTACTCTGGGTAAAAGCTGAAGAATATGAATTGTGGGCTGAGCTACAAATAACCTTGTCATAGCAACCTCCAAAGATTTCACAGAAAAGGCATGACTTGGATTTCTCTCTTTTTTTTTTTAAGGAAAATGACTAACAAGATCCCTTTTGAAACAGTTCCGATACAGTGAGGGATAAGATACAATAAGTTTGATAAAGAGTTTTGTTGAGAAATTGGGATAAACTGGC
>NW_006780328.1:0-872 GCF_000442215.2 Lipotes vexillifer
CCTAACTTCAGTATATTTTTGGACGAAAGCTGTCATCTATAACTCTGAAGGTTTGTGAAATACTGTGGCCCTGAGCTCCTTTCCTACGCTCGCTTTCTTGTTAGCTGGCCGCCATCCCGCAGGATTGCTTCAGACCCTAGTCTGGTTCAGGCACGGCATGCTGAGGCTTTGGTTCATTCTTTTTGCTGGTGGGAAATTAGAGTTCAATGTGCTCGTCCAAACACCTACAGCTAGTCTCTCGTTGGTTCTCCCCATTCCTGTCCATCTTACGCAGAAATCGCAAAGTGTGCCAAACAGGGCATTGAAGGCACTGACTCTGCAAGTGTGAGGAGTGTCAGGAAAGCGTCTTGAACGGCCAACACGTGTTCCAGGGCATGTAAACTGAGATGCATTTTAGGAACGTTGCCCGATCACACGGTGGACCATACTCTGTGTTTCCTATGAATGTTTTAGCGGAAGGAAGAATCCATTAAACCTGGGGAGTTGGGCCCCATGGAATGCATACCATGCAGTATGACTTCAAAGGCTTTGCCTTTGCTTACCAAACCTCACCAATCCTGTCAGCCCCTAGTGTCCAGCCTTATGTCTCACACAGCTGTGGGTATAGATGTGGTAAATCCAGGTTTCATCCTGAGCCGTGAATGAATTAAGTAAGAATGTCTCTCTATTTCACTGTCATTGTGTTTTGGTTTTGAAATTTATTTTTATAATGGGATTTGGCTGATTTTCACTGCTGCGCTTTTGTCGCTCTACGCACGCTCGATTCCCTTGTGGATACATATAGATACATAGGTTTTTAGATTCCTACGAGTCAGGACTATTCCTATGCGTTGAATATGGGGTGTTGAGTCCATTTCGTGGAGCAAGGAGTA
>NW_006780329.1:0-2157 GCF_000442215.2 Lipotes vexillifer
AGCCTGCGCGTCCGGAGCCTGTGCTCCGCAACGGGAGGGGCCACAACAGTGAGAGGCCCGCGAACCGCAAAAGAAAAAAAAATAGATTATTGTCCCTTTTGTTAGCTATTTTCCCTGCCCTTTCTCCCAGCGACCCCATTCCTTCACTTTCACCATGCCTGGGAGTTAGGTCGGTTTCCTACTAGCTTAGGAAATGAGCCAATGACTGTTAAGTGAACATTCTCACCAGGATAGCATTTTCAGGCCGGAGGAAGTGGCTCAAATTTATCGTAATAGTATATCTTTAGAGGACTTCTTTCTCTTAGGAGCTTGTTGTATTTTATAGGCATTCAGCTTGATTCTCCCCAGGACCCAGGAGAAACCAGTAACGGTAATGACATACACAAGTACTTATAAACCTTAATGATAGATGCCCATGTTGTCTTAGGAAGGAAATGTCTACCTTGACTGTAGCCTTTCTGCTTAATGCAAAACTCTGCTGAGAGAGACTTCACTGCCCCTGCCTGACTGCCTCCCCCAAGCCCTAAATGTTGAGCTGCATCTTGGGGCTGAGTGGATTTCCCCTTCCAATACAGTGGAGGAAAAACTGTGCTCATCATTATTCTAATGTGGGAAATATCACTGTAGAGACTGATGGCTCAAATATCACTCAGAGACTGTTGAATTCAGTTCAACAGCAATTTGCTGAGTGGCTACTGTGTGCCAGACCTTTTGTGACGCACGCGGTCCTGACCAAATACCTAGAATCTAAGGTGTGGTTTCCAGGCATGTGCCAATAAAGCGGAGCCAGGCAGGATGCATCAGAACGGACTGGGGAGGTGTTTTAACAGAGATTCCAGAATCCTCCCTCTGGACAGCCAGTAGGTCTCTGGTGAGTTCCAGATTTCTGCCTTTTTAAAATAAAATCTATTTTGACAAAAAAGGCGATTTTCCTGAGCTATCAAATCCAGGGATCATTGTTCTCATTCATTAGCTACACTGTGATAGCATTATATTTTAAACAATTTGGGAAAAGTAAGCTGCAGAAGTAGAATATTCTTGAACTGGCGTGTGACAGGGGTATTGTATGGTGATGAAAGTTGGCGTTTGGAAGCAGACCACATCTCTCCTTTACCTCCTCTAACTGTGTGATATCAGGCAACTGCTTGAGAGCTTTAGCATTTTGCTTTGGCACACAGCTCTCTTCTGTAAAACAGAGGTAATACTTCCTTATTTTATAGGTGGTTTTGCTGATTAAATGAGATGTTGCATGCCAAGTGTGACGCCTTGCGTACTCTGTTAGTGGTAGTTATCGTTGTTGCTGTCATCATTGGTAAAACTCAGGAGAAAAGTCAAACCATCTGTATTCACCCCCTTCATTAGAATATCAGGCCTCACTGTCATCAGCTCTGTAGTGACAGATATCAAGGGCACATGCATGCACACAGAGTTCATGTGCATAGTGTCCATAGGTGGAAGATATGACCAGTCATGTGTCTCGAATAACATTCCCTGTTAGTCTTAATCTAATTTCTTTTGTTTTAAGGAGTAAGTTAAAAGAAAACAGTCTTATTCTTATATGGGTTCCTAGGTTGTTTTCCCTCCAAGCAAATGTTAGCATCATTAGTTTTGAGTTCTTCTGGCGAGGGCATAGGCTCTCTTGGGTATGTTCCCAATCCATAAATATAGTCAACGTTGGAATGGAAGGACTGACCAGATCATACATTCTGTGCTAGGACTCTAGATTTTCCTCCCGAGGAAGACAGAAAAAGTGCTGGGGCACTTCTTGAAAAATCAATGGGTCACATAGAAACTGCAGGAGAAAAATCCCTTAAGGCTTTTATGATCTGTGGCTGGCTGCCTAGCAGTTTTAGTCATCACCAGTTAAGACAAGACATGCCCCCTAGGGGAGAAAAGGAATGTAAATTCCAGGACAAGATGAGATGCTGAACAGAGCCCCTGCCAAGCCAGGAAGGAGAGGGTTAACAGAGCCTAGGTTAGTTAGTTACCAGTTAACATTTGTGAGGATGTTTTATAGACACAGCACGTAAAACAGGCCGGATTCCAGATGTCACAGCTGAGGTTACTAGCCTCTGGAGGGATCTACAAAAAATCCCTCTTGGGCTTCCCTGGTGGCGCAGTGGTTGAGAGTCCGCCTGCCGATGCAGGGGACACGGG
>NW_006780331.1:0-285 GCF_000442215.2 Lipotes vexillifer
GTTTTCCCAGCACCACTTATTGAAGAGGCTGTCTTTTCTCCATTGTATATTCTTGCTTCCTATATCAAAGATAAGGTGACCATATGTGTGTTGGTTTATCTCTCAGCTTTCTATCCTGTTCCATTGCTCTATGTTTCTGTTTTTGTACCAGTACCATACTGTGTTGATTACTGTAGCTTTTTAGTATAGTCTGAAGTCTAGGAGCCTGATTCCTTAAGCTCTGTTGTTCTTTCTCAAGATTGCTTTGGCCATTCGGGGTCTTTTGTGTTTCCATACAAATTGTGA
>NW_006780333.1:0-654 GCF_000442215.2 Lipotes vexillifer
CCTAAACAGTCTCCGGTCCCTAACACTAACCCTAACCCTAATCCTAACCCTTACCTGAAGACTAACCCTAAACTGTGCCCTAATCCCAACCCTTAAGCTAACACCAACCCATGCCCTAACACGTACGCTAGCCCTAAACCTCTGTCGTACCCTAATCTGTACCCTAAACCCTCCCCGTTCCCTAACCCTAACCCGAAGCCTTACCCTACCCCGTGCCCTAAACCTAACCCGTACGCTAACACTAACCCGTGCCCTAACACGTAGGCTAACCCTGTACCATTGTCGTATACAAACCTCTACCCTAAACCGTTCCCATTCCCTAAACCTAACCCTAACTCTAACGCTAACACTAACGCTTACCCTAACACGTGCATTAACCCTATCTCTTACGCTAACACTAACCCTTGCCCTAACACGAATGCTAACCCTAAACCGTTATCATACCCTAACAGGTACCTTAAACCATCCCCATTCCCTAACCCTAACCCTAACCCAAAGCCGTACCCTACCCCGTGCCCTAATCCTAACCCGTATGCTAACACTAACACGTGTCCTAACACGTATGCGAACCCTAAGCGTTGTCGTTCACTGAACTGTACCCTAAACCGATCCCGTTACCTAACCCTAACCCTAATACTAACACTAACCCTTACC
>NW_006780334.1:0-260 GCF_000442215.2 Lipotes vexillifer
GCAAATGTTAAATCTATAGCAGAGGTACTCTCCCCATAGGATGGGGGAGAGGGAAAGTATGTAGGCACCTGCTCCACACAGCAGCGGGGTGGGTGCGCGCCCAGAGCTGCCCCTCGAAGGCTCCGCAAATTCCAGCCACAAATGATTTGTTCAGGGATGACTTCTTGCCTTCTAGTTAGATGTGACTTTAATAGAAGTGGTGTGGAGCAGGTGCCCCATACAGATGTTATTACAAAATATTGAGTATAGTTCCCTGTGCC
>NW_006780336.1:0-302 GCF_000442215.2 Lipotes vexillifer
CCCTTAAAGATTCTTTGATGCTCTGTTCTAATACTGCAGACCTGGTCTTTTTACCAGAATTTTCTTCTTCTTTAATGTCTGGGTTGTTATTCTTATATTAACATTTTGATAACCCCATCCTAGTACCAAAATATCCCCCACCAAAACGGAGTTCAAACTTGATCAAAACGTAAACCCCCTAGAATTACAGAGGACAGGCAGAAGGAAAAGTCACCCTAAGCCTAAATCTCACCGCTCAGGGCTCAGGCAGGGAGAAGGGGAGAAATCTACATGCATCACTAAACTGAAACACTGCTTGGGAA
>NW_006780337.1:0-530 GCF_000442215.2 Lipotes vexillifer
CCCGTGCACCACAACAAAGAGTAGCCCCCGCTCGCCGCAACTAGAGAAAGCCCACGTGCAGCATAGAAGACCCAATGAGCCAAAAATAAATAAATTAATTAATTAATAAAATATATATATATATGTAATCCATTTCCCTCAAACATAGTATTAACTACTTCTTTATACTAGCTCTCATTCTGTTGAGATCTTTTTATGTATCGTCCTGTACTTTATGTATTGTTAATCTTCACATTGAGTTATCTAAGTTGTTATTACTGTTATTATTATCTAAATCTTTAGGTAAAGGAAGCTTATCAAGTTGTCCCTAACAAATGAGTTGGCATTTTCACCTAGAACTAACTATAAAGCAGGGATTAGGAAACGTTTTCCATAGAAAGCCAAATAGTAAATGTTTTAGACTTTATAGAGCACATATGGTCTCTGTTATATATTCTTTGTTAGATTTTTCCAACCCTTTGAAAAGGAACTTGGGGCTTCCCTGGTGGCGCATTGGTTGAGAGTCCGCCTGCCGATGCAGGGGACACGGG
>NW_006780338.1:0-270 GCF_000442215.2 Lipotes vexillifer
TCCGCCTGCCAATGCAGGGGACACGGGGTCGAGCCCTGGTCTGGGAAGATCCCACATGCCGCGGACCAACTGAGCCCGTGTTCCGCAACTACTGAGCCTGTGTGCACACCTAGAGCCCGTTCTCCGCAACAAGAGAAGCCACCTCAATGAGAGGGAGCCCGCACACCACAGCGAAGAGTAGCCCCCGCTCGCCTCAACTAGAGAAAGCCCACGCAAAGCAACGAAGACCCAATGCAGCCATAAAAAAAAAAAAAAAAAAAAAAAAAAAAA
>NW_006780339.1:0-335 GCF_000442215.2 Lipotes vexillifer
AACGGGCACGGTTTAGGGTACAGTTCAGGGTATGACAACGGTTTAGAGTTAGCATACGTGTTAAGGCACGTAGTAGTGTTATCGTACGGGTTAGGGTTAGGGAACGGGTTAGGTAAGGGTTCGGGTTAGGGTTAGGGAACGGGGATGTTTTAGTGTACATGTTAGGGTACGTCAACGGTTTAGGGTTAGCATACGTGTTAGGGCACAGGTGACTGTTAGCGTACGGGTTAGGATTAGGACACGGGTTTGGGTAAGGTTTCGGGTAAGGGTTTCGGTTAGGGTTAGGGTTGGGGTTAGGGTTAGGGAACGGGGACGGTTTAGGGTACAGGTTTGTG
>NW_006780340.1:0-371 GCF_000442215.2 Lipotes vexillifer
GGGGCCGCCCGGCACTCACCACTCCGAGAGGCTTGTCTGCTCACCCGCCGGGGCGGGCAGGGCTGGGAGTTGAGGCTCGGGCTTCGGTCGGACACCCGGGAGAGGATTGGGGGTGGCGGCGTGAACGCAGCCTGCAAGGGGTTAGTGCGCCACAGCTAGCCGGGAGGGAGTCCGGGGAAAAGTCTGGCGCTGTTGAAGAGGCAAGAGACTTTCTTCCCTTTTCGTCTCCTGGTGCGCAAGGAGAGGGGATTAAGAGCGCTGCTTAAAGGCGCTCCAGAGACGGGCAAGAGCCGCGGCTAAAAGCACAAACCCCAGAGACGGGCATGAGACGCTAAGGCTGCTGCTGCCGCCACCAAGAAGCCTGTGTGCGG
>NW_006780343.1:0-979 GCF_000442215.2 Lipotes vexillifer
ACTTCTTCTTTTCCAATTTGGATTCCTTTTATTTCCTTTTCTTCTCTGATTGCTGTGGCTACAGTTTCCAAAACTATGTTGAATAAGAGCGGTGAGAGTGGGCAACCTTGTCTTGTTCCTGATCTTAGTGGAAATGCTTTCAGTTTTTCATCACTGAGGACAATGTTGGCTGTGGGTTTGTCATAGATGGCCTTTATTATGTTGAGGAAAGTTCCTTCTGTGCCTAATTTCTGCAGGGTTTTTATCATAAATGGGTGTTGAATTTTGTCAAAAGCTTTCTCTGCATCTATTGAGATGACCATATGGTTTTTCTCCTTCAATTTGTTAATATGGTGTATCACGTTGGTTGATTTGCATATATTGAAGAATCCTTGCATTCCTGGAATAAACCCCACTTGATCATGGTGTATGATCTGTTTAATGTGCTGTTGGATTCTGTTTGCTAGTATTTTGTTGAGGATCTATGTTCATCAGTGATATTGGCCTGTAGTTTTCTTTCTTTGTGACCTCCTTGTCTGGTTTTGGAATCAGGGTGATGGTGGCCTCGTAGAATGAGTTGGGGAGTGTTCCTCCCTCTGCTATATTTTGGAAGAGTTTGAGAAGGATAGGTGTTAGCTCTTCTCTAAATGTTTGATAGAATTCGCCTGTGAAGCCGTCTGGTCCTGGGCTTTTGTTTGTTGGAAGATTTTTAATCACACTTTCAATTTCAGTGCTTGTGATTGGTCTGTTCATATTTTCTATTTCTTCCTGATTCAGTCTTGGCAGGTTGTGCCTTTCTAAGAATTTGTCCATTTCTTCCAGGTTGTCCATTTGATTGGCATAGAGTTGCTTGTAGTAATCTCTCATGATCTTTTGTATTTCTGCAGTGTCAGTTGTTACTTCTTTTTCATTTCTAATTCTGTTGATTTGAATCTTACCCCTTTTTTTCTTGATGAGTCTGGCTAATGGTTTATCAATTTTGTTTATCTTCTCAAAGAAC
>NW_006780345.1:0-324 GCF_000442215.2 Lipotes vexillifer
ACCCGTGTCCCCTGCATCGGCAGGCGGACTGTCAACCACTGTGCCACCAGGGAAGCCCAAGACTGGCTTTTTTTACTCAGCATGATTCCCTGCAGATTTATCCAAGTTTTTGCATGTATCAATAGTTTGATCTTTTTTATTGTTGAGTAGTATCCCATGGTAGAAATATACCAGACACCTAAGTCTTTTATTTTATTTGGAGTGATTATAAATGGTATTATGTTTAAAATTTTAGTTTCCCTATGATTACTATTAGTATATAGAAATGCAGGGCTTCCCTGGTGGCGCAGTGGTTGAGAGTCCGCCTGCCGATGCAGGGGACAC
>NW_006780346.1:0-2017 GCF_000442215.2 Lipotes vexillifer
AAGCCCATGCACCACAACTACTGAGCCTGAGCTCTAGAGCCCGCGAGCCACAACTACAGAGCCCGTGTGCCACAACTACTGAAGCCCGGGTGCCTAGAGCCCATGCTCCGCAACAAGAGAAGCCACAGCGATGAGAAGCCCCGAGCACCGCAACGAAGAGTAGCCTCCGCTCGCCGCAACTAGAGAAAGCCTGTGTGCAACAACAAAGACCCAACGCAACCAAAAATAAATAAATAAATGTCATGCTTTAAAAAAAATTATTTTTTAAAATGTAAAGTCTACTATGTGTTCAGCTCTGTGGCCAACACTGTATATCAGGACTTTTTTCAGAATCAAACAAGAAGCCTATGGCTAATTTTCCTCTGCCTCCCCCGTTTTGGCAAATATTTCAGCAAAGGCACAACAGCAGCAGAATTCCTTCTCTCAGGAAAGGAGTCACGAGAGCTACAGGTAAAGGGTGTCCTTGTACTGAAAACAGCTTCTCCAACGTGCCAGGTGCACCTGGACCTGAGACTAGACTACTCACCCTGATCCGGCAGGAAGTGACGGCAGAGCTGAAGGGACATTAGCCTGGGGTTTTTCTTTCTCATTTTGCTTGAAGAAGGATTTGGCTTCTTTAGATGTAGCATCCACTTCCTTAGTCACCCTGTACCAAGGAAGGAGACACCAACTTTACAAGAGGAATAAAAAGAAAGAAACAAAATCTAAGAAAAGGGCATAAATAACAAAAAGGAAAAACCCACTGGGCTTTCTATATATTCTGGCTGCTGAGCTTTATGATTAAAGTGTACTGTAACAGTTCTAGATAAAGACATTTTCCCCTTATTAATTTAACAAATGAAACAACAGCATATGTAAGTCTGATGTCTCTCAAGTCCCCTCCGTTACTTCTGTCAGCATGACAGTCACCACTGAATCACAGTCCACGTGGGTCACCGATGTGAAGGCTGAAAAGGGCTCTTCCACTGCACCTCACACGCAGATTAGCGCTCACACTTAAGTAAAGTTGGAATGGGGAGATGGAGTATTTGGGAGAAAAACACTGGCATTATTTCAAGGAGAAAAGCAACAGTATAAACAATTGGGAATACTCTAAAGAAGGCTCCTGCTCTATACCTAACTGCCCAAAGATGAAACAAAATTCCTTAAAACCGGCCAAATAGGCAGTGATTTAAGAGTGGAAGAAAGTGACACGATTTGAGAATCCTGTCCAGTTTCAAATCTGGAAAAAATGCCCTCAATAAAACTAAGTCCTCACCAGGGAAGTCCCTGTTTTTCTTTAATTAACAATAATCTTTTGATGTTTCTACTACCTGGTTTGCAAAAACTCCTATATATCCTGGCTCCTCCCTGACCTCTTCAGAGCACTCCCTCAGAGTCATCTGAGAGGTTGTCTTCCAGGCTTAAGTCCTCATCAAGTCCATCAAATAAAACGTAATTCTCCAAAAAAAAAAGAGTCCTAAAACATCAAATAAAAGTATTAATGGTGCCTGAAATTTCAGATAAAGAAGGGAAATGCCTAATGCCGGCCTGGGTTTGCCAAGTCAATAAAAACATTTGAGGAATTTTGTTTAAATGCCAATCTGTCTGTCGGAGGGTCCAAGATTATGGTCACTGTGCTATCACGAGTGTTCAAACAGGTCATTCAGCATAATGACAGATGAATCCTATAAATTCCAGATTTGCAGGAATAGAAGTCTCTATCTTTTCTCTTCTTCCTTCTACGTTTCTTAGGACCAAAACCAAAATTTCTCTTTAAGAACTATCTCACTCCTACACTCAGTACTGTGTCACCCACACAAGTGGCACAAAATAAGAGGTTGAGAGTTTTATATTAAGAATCTTCACTGGCACAAAATAAGAGGTTGAGAGTTTTACGTTAAGAATCTTCACTACCTTAATCTTGAAGGATGACTTCAAACAAACAAACAAACAAACGAACAAACACTGTTACTCCCCTACTCAAGTTCTTATGATGGCTCACTATTACTCAGAGGATCAAATACAAACTGCTGAA
>NW_006780347.1:0-280 GCF_000442215.2 Lipotes vexillifer
TTATTTTCTTAACAGTGTTTTTCAAAGAACAAGTTTTTTATTTTTTGTTTTATTTATTTATTTTTTTAAGGGAGATTGCGATTGACATGTGTACACTGTTGTTTTTGTGTGTGTGTGTGTGTGGCTGTGTGGGGTCTTCGTTGCTGCGTGCCAGCTTTCTCTAGTTGCCATGAGCAGAGGCTACTACTCTTTGTTGAGGTGTGCGGGCTTCTCATTTCAGTGGCTTCTCTTGTTGCGGAGCACGGGCTCTAGGCGCACGGGCTTCAGTAGTTGTGGCATG
>NW_006780349.1:0-861 GCF_000442215.2 Lipotes vexillifer
AACCATTGTCGTAACCTAATCTGTACCCTAAGCCATCCCCATTCCCTAACCCTAACACTTACCTGAAGCCTTACCCTAACCCGTCCCCAATCCTAACCAGTAGGCTAACACTAACCCATGCACTAACACGTACGCTAACCCAAAACCGTTGTCGTAACCTAATCTGTACCCTAAACCATACCCGTTACCTAACCCTAACCCTAACCTTAACACTAACACCAAACCTTACGTTTAGCATTACCCTAAACCATACCCTAAACCTAACCCGTACGCCAACACTAATCCATCTGCGAACACATACGCTAACACTAAACCGTTGTTGTACCCTAACGTGTACCCTAAACCGTCCCGGTTCCCTAACCCTAATCCTAACCCTAATCGTAACCCTAGCACTTAACGTTAGGTTTACCCTCTACCGAGCGCTAAACGTAACACGTACGCTTACACTAACCCTTGCCCTAACACGTACGCTAACCCTAAACCACTGTCGTACCCTAACCTGTACACTAAAACGTCCCTATTCCCTAACCCTAACCCTAACCTTAACCCTTACCATTAGCCTTACCCTAAATCGTGCCCTAATCCTACCCATAGGTTAACACTAAGCCATGCCTTAACACGTATACTAACACAAAACCGTTGTCGTACCCTAACCTGTACCCTAAACCGTCCCCATTACATAAGCCTAACCCTAATCCTAATCCTAACCCTAATGCTTACCCTTAGCCTTACCCTAAACCGTGCCCTGACTTAACACGTACGCTAACACTAACCCTTCCCATAACATGTATGCTAACCGTAAACCATTGTCGTAACCTAACCTGTACCCTAAACCGTCCCTGTTCACTAACCCTAACCCTA
>NW_006780351.1:0-2057 GCF_000442215.2 Lipotes vexillifer
GCGGCATGTGGGATCCTCCCAGACCAGGGCACGAACCTGCGTCCCCTGCATCGGCAGGCAGACCCTCAACCACTGCACCACCAGGGAAGCCCGGCAGGCAGATTCTTAACCACTGTGCCACCAGGGAAGTCCCTGAAGGCAGAATTCTTGTTGAAGGAAGCTTTCCAGACAGAAGAGTCACATCTTAGGAGTGATATTTTTAGGTTCTATAATCAACGTGAACATCATATAAACTTAGTATTATCCTTGAAAAGCCCTTATATCACCCATAGAACATACAACCTTGTGTTCTAATTTCTGTCCACACTGAAACTTGAAAATTATTGCAGTTGATTAAAGGAGAAAACAGAAGGGAAATCCGTGTGTAGATGTCTGGTCTTCAGACCATTCTGCCTCTAAGGCAGCTATCCAACCTCTAGCTTTGAATGAGCACTGGGTGGAGAATGCCAGGCGCTCTTTTTGGGCCATAGGTTTTACTTTATTTCCTTTTAATATTAAACCTTGACAGCTTTTATAAGTGGTACAGGATGTGTTTGGCATTGTGAGGGTTAAATAAAATAGTGACAATGCATCAAATCCAGGTTGGGGTGAATGTCTGAGTGTCGATTCATGCTGAAGTAATACCACCTCACTCTGTTTTCTTTAAGAAAAATCTTCAGATAGTCCAGTGCATATGTAAAGTCTGAGTCTCCTTTAAAAGGAGTACGTTGGCTCAATGAAGAGTTAAAATTGCTTTATTAAGGCAATTTAATTTATTAAAGTATTAAGGCAATTTCTTAAATGAAAAACTTAAGAAAAAAATAAAACATGCAACCCAGGTAAGAGTGTCCTCTACCAAAAGATGGTTGGTTGGTTTTCAAAAGGAAAGAGAAGGACATCTCGGTAGCAGCCCAACATTGGAGTCTGGAAACTAGCCCTGTGAGGAGAGAGAGAGAGATGGCAGGGCAGGAAAGGCGCCGAGGAGGAATAGAGCCTGAGCAGCATGGGCAAGGAGAGAGGACCAGCAAGTGCTGATGTGCTCAGGGAATAGAGACATCAGGCCTCCACTTTCAGTTTTCTGTTCTGGCTTTTCAAATGCCCTGTGATCTTCTCAGTACTTCGGTAGGGCCAGTGACCTGCTGCAGCTAATGTGGCCGGGAATTATGCAGTGGGTTAGGGTCCAAGCTGGGATGGGAGAACGGGGAGTGCTACCTAACCTTCCCAGGACCACCCTTACCCCAAGGGTGGAAGCGTCACTATTAAAGACAGATGGTTTTGGCAGGTCCGGGGGGAGGTGAACGACAGCAAGAGCATCAGAGAAGTCCAAGGTGGAACAGAGATAGAGACTCAGGAGCTAGACAGTGGACAGGACACAGCTGCGGGACCCCACGCGGGAGTGGACTGAGACAAAAGCCCCTTCTCCCAAATATGCTAGCATTGGCGTTGCTGACTCAAATGCCGGTGGGAGCAGCCAGTAGCACACAGAGGACTGAAGGTGCTTAGTGTAAACTTAGTGCTGAGCTCCTTCTACTGCAATTAAGCTTCACATCTGCTAAGTTACCTTGGTTTTTAAGACATTGTGGGGATGATGAGTCAGACAGTGAAACAAAACACTTTCTTGGGTTTCCTACTGCTGCAGGCTTCCGGACTGTGGCCCCCATCCTGGGGAAGGTAACCCTCGGAGGGGGATGTGCCATTCTCTACGATGTGGACGGGCCCCATATGCCTGTTTGTGTTTTCAACAAAGAGTCCTGAGAAGTAGCATTGCCTGCTCACCCTCTCAAGAGAGGATTCATGAATGCGGGCCCGCGGATCATACGCAAAGCAGCATCTCTGCCTGCCCCGTGGGACGCAGCTCAGCTTTCCGTCATTATAGAGATGAGCAGAAATCTGTTCTATTTGTTTAGCGTTTGGGGGCTTTAAAGGAAACATGCACTCGTGTTTCTGCCCGCATTTCTTTTTTTGTTTGTTTTTTTGCGGTACGCGGGCCTCTCACTGTTGTGGCCTCTCCCGTAGCGGGGCACAGGCTCCGGACGCGCAGGCTCAGCGGCCATGGCTCACGGGCCCAGCCGCTCCGC
>NW_006780352.1:0-642 GCF_000442215.2 Lipotes vexillifer
GTTCGCAGCTGGGTCTTTCGAGTAAAGCGCTTCGGGCCGGGCTGGAGTATCTCCCTGGCTCCAACGCGCCTTGTATTGCGCACTGGAACATGAGTCACTTTGTAGTTATAGAGCGCGCAGACAGAAAAGGCGTAACGGTCCACGATCCGGCGCGCGGTCGTCTTCGACTGAGCTATGAAGAGGTGAGTGCGAGCTTCACGGGTGTCCTTCTGGAGTTAACCCCAGCAGCAGACTTCAGTCCTATCCAGGAGCGCCGGCGAATCGGCCTGCAGTCCCTCACCGGTCGAATACGTGGTCTGTTTAAAAGCGCCACGCACCTCTTCCTCCTCGCATTTGGCGTCGAATTAATCGCGCTTGCTATTCCGTTTCAGCTTCAGTGGACCATCGATAGCATCATTCCAACAGGTGACGGTCGTCTATTGACAATCGCCGCAATAGCGTTTGCGATTGCTACGTTGGTGCACTCTCTCCTAACCATCGCGCGTGGTTGGCTGGTCAGCTGGCTTGGGGCTGCGCTCAATTCGCAGTGGATTACCCACCTGTTCTCACACTTGCTAAGGCTGCCAACATCCTTCTTTGAAAAGCGCTCCGCCGGGGATATCCTTACTAGGTTCTCTTCAATTTACGCGATTCAGAACACGC
>NW_006780353.1:0-4111 GCF_000442215.2 Lipotes vexillifer
TAAAACTGTCCAAATGGAATAGACTGTCTTAGGAAAAGGTGAGTTCCTCATCTTTTAAAATTTAAACACAGTTGAAACGACCATTTGATGGAATGTTAAAATAAACTTTTATGAACTGAATAGTTCCTCAGATTAGATGACCTTTGTATTTCCTTGCATGGTTTTTAGCTCACTCATATTCTCTTCTGTACCCTGTTTTGTTATTTCAGTATAGCAAACCATAGGAAATCTGTGCATATAGTAATCTAAAAATCAAAAATAGAGAAAAAACACAGAGAAATTTTTTTAAAAGGTTGGTTTTCTGTTTTTTTAACAATATAGTTAAATTCATCCTGAAAAATGGAATATGGAAATCTAGGATTATGATTAGCACATTTTATAGTAAACTACCCAGAGCTTGGAGATTGTCTTTTTTTAAACTGAGATATAATTGGCATACAATAAACTGCACATATTTGAAGTGTACAGTTTAAGTTTGTGTGTGTGTGGGGGGGGGTGTCCCCGAAACCATCACTGCAGTCAAGATGGTGACCATCTCCATCACACCCAAGGTCTTCTCATGATGCCCCTTTGTAATCTCTGCCTCTTGTCCTAACCCCACTCCCTAGACAACCACTGATCAGCTGTCACTATAGATTAGTTTGCATTTTCTAGTTTTATATAAGTGGAATCATATCGTTGTACTTTGTCTAGCTCCTTCTATTCAGCATAATTTTTCTGAGATTCATCCATGTTGTTGTGGGTATCAGTAGTTCATTCCTTTTTATTCCGGGGTAGCATTCCACCGTATGGATGTACCAAGACTTGTTAACCCATTTGTTATCCATTGGGCTGTGTCTTAGTCAGTTCCAGCTGCTGTAACAAAATACCATAGACTGGGTGGCTTAAACAACAAGCCCTTTATTTCTCATGGTTTTGGAGTCTGGGAGTCTGAGGTCAGGGTGCCAACATGGCCTGATTCTGGTGAGAGCTCTCTTCTGGAGAGAGCTCCCTCTCTCCTCACAGGGCAGAGAGAGGAAGGTCTATTCTCTTTCTCTTCTTATAGGGGCACTAATCCCATGATGAGGGCTCCATACTCGTGCCCTCATCTAAACCTAATAACTTCCCAAAGGTCTCACCTCTTAACATTATCCCATTGGGATTGGGGTTTCAACATATGAATTTTGTGGATATACAGACATGCAGTACATAAAATGCTATTTCCTGTTTGAGGCTCTTACAAAGGTGCTATGAACATTCATGTACATATCTTTGTATAGACATATATTTCCTTTTCTCTTGGGTAAATAGCTGTGCGTGGAATGGCTAGATAATATGACTGGTGTCCGTTTAACTTTTTAAGAAATTCCCAAAGTGCTTCCAAACTTGCCATACCGTATTACATTCCCACTAGCAGTGCATGAGTGCTGTAGTTCCTCCACATCCTTGTCAGCACTTGGTATGGTCAGTCTTTTAAATTTAGACATTTGAATAGGTGTGTAGTAATATCACATTATGGTTTAATCTGCATTTCAATAACAACTAATGATGTGAAACATATTTTCATGTACTTATTTGCCATCTTATCTTGATGCCAGAAATCTGAGGGCCAAGATACAAAGGCATGTTTGTGAACATAAGTGGAGGGTGACCTGGGAGATTTCCTAAATAACCACACTTCTTAGCATTTCTTAAAAAAAGTAAAAGCCTTACTGAGATATAATTCACATACTATAAGATTTATCCATTTAAAGTATACAATTCAATGTGAATTTGCTATAGTCACACAGTTGTGCAACCATCACCACAATCAGTTTTAGAACATTCTCATCACCCCTCAAAGAAACACAATACCCTTTAGGTGGCATTTCCCAAACCCTCTATCTGCACTCCCTCTACCCTAGGCCACCATTAAGCTACTCTCTGTCTCTGTAGATTTTCCCATTCTGGATATTTCATATAAATGGAACCATAAATATATGGCTTTTTCTGACTAGCTTCTTAGTGTACTCTTTCAAGGTTCATCCATTTGTGCTTCCATGAATCAGCACTTCATTTTTTATAATAGCTAATATTCCATTGTATGGATATAATACGTTTCATTTGTCCATTTATCAGTTGATGGATATTTGGATTGTTTTCACTTTCTTACTATCATGAATAATGCTGCTATGAACATGCATGTACAAGTTTTTGTGTGGATATATGTTTTCATTTTCTGGGGTTTGTACCTAGGATTGGAATTGTTGGGTCATATGGTAATTCTATGTTGAATCTTTTCAGGAACTGTCAGACTGTTTTCCACAGTAGCTGCATCATTTTATATTCCCACAGGTATATATGGGCTCCAATTTCTCCACATCCTTGCCAACACTTGTTATTATCTGTTTTTTATTATAGCCACCCTATACCAGTTGGCTATTATGTAACAGGGATGAATTGATGAAAGTAGTGAAATAGGAAGCTTGGGGTGGAACAGACATCTACCCTGGGCTCAATATGTATTGAGCACATGGCGAGGAGTGTCTGAATTTGGGTTCCCTCAGAATCAGGCACTGAGACAAAGATCCCAGTGCAAGTAGTTTATTTTGAGGGAAAAGAAAACACTAGAAGGGGAGTAGGGGAGGGAGACTCAGAAGGCAAGGCAGCCAGTATGGGGTCAGCAATCAAGCCAGGAGCTACTGTGGACAAGGAGAACTTGGTCTCTCTAGGGAAACTCTTTGAGAGTCAGTACAGAAAACACACCTCCAAGGGCTCCTGAGAAGTGAGAGACTTGGGGTATCTATACACTGTGTCCAGTCAGCCATTGGTTAGGGCTGCTCCCAGGGGAAGTTAATTCCTTGCCCCTGCCATAAAGATAGCCCAACAGCCCTCCACTTAAAAAGGAAAAAGGAAGTTTCCAGCAGTTTGAACTTGGGCTGGCATGCGCTTAAATGGTTTGAACAAGGAGAAAGAGACAGGACACTGAGAGAGTGTACTACAGGGGCTATGAAATTGTGCCTACCTACCCCCAGGTAGCTTAAGTCTCAACAAGGCAAGATGTGACTACGTGGCAGAAAGAGAGAGCAGTCAGCGGAATACATTGCCACGTCAAAATGATGATCTGAACATTGTGAGATCAGAAAAACAAAAACGATGACCACGTATTGTGAGACTCTATTTACGTGAGATGTCCAGGAAAGGCAAATCTATAGAGACCGAAGGCAGATTCATGGTTGCCTGGGGCTGGTAATGGGGGTGGGGAACCAGAGAGTGGCTATAAAAGGGCTGGGGTTTTTTTTTTGATGGATGTGTTCTCAGATTGGATTGTGGTGATGTCTGCACAACTCTGTAAAAGTTTTAAAGATCATTGAATCATACACTAAAAATTAGTGAATTTTATGGTGTGTAAATTATACTTTAATAAAGCTGTTTTTAGTCAATGGTGTAGAGAGACTGAAAACTGCCTCGGGTGCCTGGATTCAGAGCCAGGCTCCATCCTTTGTCACTGCATACCAGGCATCGTGCTGCCCTGAACCAGAATCCAGGTGGTGCTGGGGCAAAATTACTTTGAAGTTGGAGATCCATCAGACATTGACTACCATGAGCTGGATAAGTTACCCAGTCTCGCTGGGTTTCCTTTCCTTCATGTGGACAGTGCTGGGTGTTTTCTAAAGATCACAGAAGTACCTAGCAGGTAGTATTGGATTTGTTACCTCCTGCCATTAATGATGATTTCTTGGCATTATGAGGCCTAAATGCGGTAATGGGATAGCCGTCCAAACAAAAATGGATTGGAGAAGCATCCTAGCCCCAGGACACTTATAAAATGAATGGGACTTTTAAAATGAATAATGTAACAGTGCTAACAAAGAAGAGTACAGTGTAGGTCTAAGGAAAAGTGCATCAAGGAAGAAAATGGCAGTGAATAGCTTTCTGGGTGCGAGGCTTTTAACAATTTATACAGTTGGTAGAAAATCTGGCTTCAGGAAGCCTCTAACTCAGCTTGATGAAGAATGAAAGGAATTTCCATTAGTTACTCCAGCTCCTATTCAGTCCTTCTGATGACAAAAGAAAATTGAAACCACTGAACCGTGCTTTATATAACCAAGATTATTGATTTGATTTAAGCAGGTAATAAACTTGGCAGGAA
>NW_006780355.1:0-216 GCF_000442215.2 Lipotes vexillifer
GGAATGTGAATTGGTTCAACCACTATGGAGAACAGTATGGAGGTTCCTTAAAAAACTACAAATGGAACTACCATACGACCCAGCAATCCCACTACTAGGCATATACCCTGAGGAAACCATAATTCAAGAAGAGTCACGTACCAAAATGTTCACTGCAGCTCTATTTACAATAGCCTGGAGATGGAAACAGCCTAAGTGCCCGTCGTCGGATGAATG
>NW_006780356.1:0-275 GCF_000442215.2 Lipotes vexillifer
TGTGGGTTTATTTCTGGGCTCTCTATTCCATTCCATTGATCCATGTATCTCTTTCTGTGCCAATACCATGTGGTTTTGATTACTGTAACTTTGTATTATTGTCTGAAGTTTAGGAGGGTTATGCCTCCTGCTTTCTTCTTTTTCCTCAGGATTGTGTTGACAGTTTTGACTTTTTATGGTTCCAGATACATTTTAGGATTATTTGTTCTAGTTCATGGGCAATTTGATAGGGATCACATTAAATCTGTAGATTGCTTTGGGTAGTATAGCCATTT
>NW_006780357.1:0-285 GCF_000442215.2 Lipotes vexillifer
TGTCGTACCCTAACCTGTATCCTAACGATTCCCATTCCAGTTCCATAACCCTAACCCTAATCAAAAACCTAGAGCTTTCCCTGAGCCTTATCCTAAATCGTGCCCTAATCCTAAAACGTATGCTCACACTAACACGTGCCCTAACACATACGCAGAGGAAACCTAGAGTACGGTACACCGTGTCATCAGGCAAGGTTCCTAAAATGCATCTCAGGTTACGTACCCTGGAACTCGTGTTGGCCATTCAAGACGCTTTCCTGACACTCTCCACCCTTGCAGAGTCAG
>NW_006780358.1:0-14680 GCF_000442215.2 Lipotes vexillifer
GGGAGGGTGGGAGGGAGGCTCAAGAGGGAGGGGATATGGGGATATATGTATGCATATGGCTGACTCACTTTGCTGCGCAAAAGAAACTAACACAGTATTGTGAAGCAATTATACTCCAATAAAGATCTATTTAAAAAAAAGTTCCCCATTAAACTATTCTAGTTTCAAAATTTGAGGTTGGTTACTTCAACATCATCAATTCTTCCCTCCTACCTAGACCACTTCATTCACTCATCTATATTGTTTGAGACTATATTTTTCTATCTGGCAAACCAAAGGAGATGAGATTATGCTGCAAAATAACCCCACCCACAGAATAGTGCAACAGCATGTATTCTAGAAAAAGCCTTAGAGAGATGCTTAAGGAAGTTACAGAAACACCATTCATTGACTATATAAATAGATAAAATATACTGCCTACCAATATAGTATTTGTCAGCAGCTAAGATATAAACTGAAGAATTGAATGATTTTCTTCTAAAACATATGAGCAATTTTTGGTTTGTTATTAACTGACACCTTCAGTGTGCTTTGGAAATCAAGAATAAAAAGGCACTAGTAGATGTTTATTTTCTCCCTGTAAGCTTTTCATCTCTGATTTTGCCACAAGAGCCTATTTGCTTGGGGCCTTTCCATTTTAATTCATTCGGTTGCAAATTAATTTTCTGAGGAACAAAAAGTATTCCTGAGAGATGTTGTATGAGTTCCATATTGCTTTTATTTTCATCTTTAGGTTTAAAAAAGAAAACCGAGTTAATGAAATTGGTAGTAATAATCTTCCTTTCATGTATTTTTTTAGATCTCATTATGAATTTTTTAGTTCTGTTTTTTTTTTTAATAGTCAAGTTTCACAACTACTCAAATGAACATCCACCAGAACACCAATGTGTTAATCATGGCATGTGATAAACTCTAGAAATCAAAGTGAGTTAGTTGTAATAAGCAGTCTCCATATGGAATCTGCTTTACAAACATTAAATGCAACACAGGCTTTCTTTCTTTTGGTGTCCAAGTTTTGCTTTTGTGTTTTTTTTTTTCTTTCATTACCGACTTCTCCAACCTACAGTTAACTTTTCTTACGGATTTTTCAGAAGCAAAAGTTGCTAATTACAAGAGAACTGAAATACTTATTAGCAAAATAGGGACCCAGTTTGTGTAGGTTTAGCAGATTATCATGGTCTTAATGAGCTCACATTTGTCAGTGATTCAGAATCTATCTACTTGAAGCACAGCTAAAAATGAGAATTCAGAGGCTAGGTATCTCCAGTCCTAACAACAGTAATTTCAAACAGATTTTGGGGGTTTGTCTTTACAGAAATGGAAAATGCTCATTCAAACCATTTATGCACGCTTACTCATTGCTCAACGGATGTAACTGTTCATTCAACTGTTGGTAAGCAAGGAGGGGCAGTGCAGTCAGTTATTAGGAAACTGGAAAGTTTTGATATCCTGTAACCACTGCTACATGATAGCTATCACAAGTGGTAGTAAAACACAAGTCATAAGACAAAGATTACAGTATCATCAAAACCGAAAGATTTCAAGGGAACAATACACTCTTACTCTTTCTCTGAAACCTCTGTCCAGTTTCTCTTTAGCCTAGGAATGGAAGCATTTTTTCCTGGTTTCAAAGACACATTGGTACTCGGATAAAAAGCAGCCTTCCTGCTCCTTCTTAGAAGTCTATATGACAAATGCTGTGAGTGCCCACACGCCCATGAGTGTGTCTTGTTAATTTGTTTGTTCCCAGGCTTCACTTGCTCGAGTTCCCAAACCATCCTGTTTATGTTGAAACTGTGGACTTGTGGAATGACAGCACTATGGTGGTACACTCTTCATTTATCAGCTGTATTCTTGGAGAAGCTGCTTCTGACAACCTTAGCTGAGAATTCAGTTTTCACCCTTGGAAATAAAATAGGCCTGTCTTCCTTGAAATCACAGATCATAAGATGATTTGAATAGTGGTCTCAGAAAGACAACAATTTCTTTTCTTTCTTTCTTTCTTTTTTTTTTTAATGTGGCAGTTTTACTGGCTGCTTAGCATTCTGTAATCAAAAGTAGTTAAAAACCATTCAAGATTATCCTTGATATTTAGAACCATTTTCCTAACTGTATATCCCTCGGGCATCTAAAGCGCATAAGCCACATCTGTAGGGCTGTTCCTTGCTGACCCAATTGGAGTACTGGTAATGAGGGAGAGCTCTCCTGAGGACCTTATGACCCATACCAGCTTATCTAATAAATGAGTATTAGTAACTAAGTAATTGATTCCTCAGGATACAAGCACATAAAGCATGTGAGGCTAAAACAAATCTTTTTTTTGGCCTTAGAAAATACAAAAGGCACAAGGTTGATTTCAGAAAGGCAACAAATCCATGAATATTTCATTTATATATACATACATAAATATATGAGAGAGAGAGAAAGAGAGATCCCCATATTTGGGGGATAGATTTATGGTTTGCAATTCCATGGACAAGGGGATTTGGATGAGAAAGGAAAAACATCAAAGGGCGAACCTTGTAGTCTCAGTTTGTGGGACATAGTCAAGACCCAAGCCAAGAATCCTGAAATGTAAGAACAAAATGAATACTCCTTCTACCATCACCAAACAACAAATGCTCAGTAGGTAACAGGCTTCTTTTTACGTGCCTCCTCTACCAAATAACAATGGACTAAATGCTCCTTGATGCCAAGCCATTTAACGTGTGTGCTTTGCATTTGATGGGTGCTTAATGAGTGCTTCTGAGCAATTATGATCTTTTTTCATGTAAATTTTCAGATAAGGGGATATACTGACACATTGTCATCAATATTTGTGAAGTGGATGGAGCCCCTTTCTCCTTTTCTCTGCCTTGGTTCCCACTGTCACTTCAAGTGACTTCTCATGTCATCAAAACTGTCTCTTAGGAAAGGATATGTGATAGAGGGGACTTGAGTCAGCGCAATTTCTCCTCAGTTAGAATGGCTTCAGTCAGCATCAAGTGAGTATTCTGGGGTCTCCCTAAGAAAATTCTCTCTGATTCAACAATGTGAAAACCATCACAGTGGTGATGAAACAGCCATCAGGTCATAACCTGTACTTCCTTTGTCTCAGGAAACATCAGCCTTTTCCTATTTTGAAATGCAAATCCAATTTGTCACCACATGCCCCATGAATGCATACACATGGAAAAAATATCCCACAGAATTCCCCTTAAATCCTTGCTTAAAGCCCTTTATAATGTCTTCCCTTTGCTTATGGCACAAAATGTAAAACCCTTAATGAGACTTCATGATCTCACTTACTTTGCAGCTCATCTCAGCCAAAATTCCCTGGTTCTCTGTGCTCCAGCCACACTGTTCTTTCCCAAGTTCTTCAGTGGAAGGGTTCCCGCTCACCTCGGGGAAAACATGCAGAGCCCTTACCTGTCCTACCTCTGCCTTGGCCAGCTTATGCTATCAAGTCTCCTTTTAAATATCACTCTCATAGCACATTGAACTTACTGTAAGTAGAGGAACAGGATTAATAGGAAAATGTTAAGGAAATTCTGGATTGGGAAATTAAAATGTATTACGTTTAGTTAATACAAAAAAGAATGAGTTTAAACAGTGAATTTAAGGGAGACATTGAGAAAAACAGAGAAGCTAAGGAAAAGAAGTTAACATTTTTGAAACCTTAAGAGACAAGTTGGTCAAGGACCAATAGCCAGGGGCGCACAGAGCCCAGCCAAGACTGAATTATGTCTGAGGTCACCATCCCGGTCCAGGGACCCCTCTACAGTATTAATAATGAAAATGCAACATACAAATAAAATCAACAGGAACTAAGGGCAGGATAACTTGTGCACTAGCTACCTTTGCTTTGGGGGAAGCTCACAGGGGGCGCTTGGGAAGGATTTACCAAGTGCACAAAGCACAGTTGACAAAAGAATGGACTTGCACTGTAAATAGAAGAGATTGAAGGAGCCTGAGAGCTTCTGATGTTGTCAGGATTATCCACAATGCCCCACCTGTTCTGCCTGAGGCATTGTTTCCTGGAAGGAAAACCTAAGGCTCAGTGACTGTAGAGATCATTTTCAAAAAGATTTAGTGAATCAGCTTGGGCTATCAGTATTTCTGTTAGCTTACTAATAGACTTCTCTCCCTCTTACTACCAACAGCGAACTCAGACAAAGGAGTTGTCGTGATAAATACAAAAGGAGAGCAAATAAACCACTGATTACAATTGTCATTAAATGTTAATGTTGACATTTTTAAGACATTTGCTCTGGCTCACCAACTAGACTGTAAATACCCATTGTGTAGAGTCTGTTTTTCTCACGTTGTATCAATTGCTTATCGTGTTGCCTGGAACATAATCGGGACCCAATAAATGCCTAGGTAGCTGACTGAATGGCACAGAGAATATATATAATTGTAGGTATTTTCCCAATCAATGTATGCTAGACATAGAGGGCTATCCCCAGTCCAAAAGGAGCACAAAATAAATGTTGTATCGGCAAGTATATAGAAGATACTCCACAAAAAATCTTCCACTTAATGGCAGTAATAGGGACAAGTCTTCTATCTCATAAAAACGTCTAACCGCAACCTTCATCAACATACCACCTTTTCTTAATATGTGAGTTTGGAATTTGTGAGGTGAGAAAGGGATAATTTTCTTTCTTATGTAAGTCTTATTTGGAGTGACTGAGATGTGTGTGACATATAGCAGCTCCCTTGATGATGCAGCTATCTAATCTCCATTAAAAGACTCCAACAAAAGAAAATCTCTGAAAATGGCTGGACTTTTGTTTCTTTTAACAAAACTCTCTGAACATCAGGGCAACTGAAAATGGGGGTGTAGACAAAGGTCCTGAAATGAAAAACTTCTTCTCTGCCTTTAAACAAAGAAAAAAATTTTTGTTTGATATCAGTTTATCAAACTGACTAGAGGAAAAAGAGGGGACCAAGAATTCTGCCCTAAATCTCAAGGCATCTTCCAGCACGTAGGTCTGCGTATCTCATCCACACAGTCACCTACTGCCTTACAGTAGATGTGGTTCACAGAGCAGCAGCAACCACGTCACCAGGGAGCTTAAGAAAAACAGAATCTGAAGCCTCACTCCAGATCTACTGAAACTGAATCTGTGTTTTACCAGGCAATTCCTGCGTCCATTAAAGTGTAAAAAGTACTGACCTGGAACCTGTGGTATATGATGAGGACCTGGGGTTTATATGTTAAACTGTACTTTAGAATATTTTTAAAGCTAAATTTTTGAATTGATGGTGGAAAAGATGATTCCTCAGACACACACAGATGAAATAATTTCTTTTCATAGGAAGCTACTAAAATTTAGAAAAGGTCAGAAACTACATCCTGCAGCTCCAAAATGGAAATTCAAACTGGTCTAAGCAGAAAGAACAACAAAAGCATTAATCATTCTCTTCCAGGTTCTCTAGCTTCAGATCTGTTCACAGATAAGAAAGACACAAGGAGAATGCTCTAGCCCCAGAGGAAAAGTCAAACAAAGCCAGGTGCTCAAAAGATACTTGAAGAGAAGCCCAGAAATTAGAAGCTGTACTCTTGATAATACAAAAGTAGTAATTCCATTTCTGATCCCTCTTTTCCCCTTCCTATGTACTTTAAATTTCTCTATTTGTATGTAGTTATAGCACATTTTATGTCATTCCTCATTTTCTCCATTAGATTATTAAACCCATAAAGAAAATGACAGCTTGTCACCTGCTCATAATAGTTTTCAATTGTTTGTAAAGTCTTAATAAGTACTTTTTGACCATTCACTGCCTAAAATACAAGGGACAATTAAATTTCCCCAAGGGGAAGCATGTGATTCAATTTCTCTTGCAATACTCAACTACCTTTTCTATCTCCCCAAACCCTTCAAACCAACTCAAGTGTCACCACTTTAGAGAGATATTCCCTGGCTCCCCCACTTCTTCCTTTCTACTTTCCAAGCACTTACACTGTGTTGTGAATCACCTACTGTCTCCATACTCAACTATGAGATCCTTGAAGTCAGTACCATAGCTCAGATGTAACTAGAGCCTCCCAGCTTAAATCAAATTTGAATCAAATGTCTCATTTCACAGCCTAGGTGAGTCCAACACCGTCCTCACTTTTTCAGTAAATTTATGTTCTTTTTTCACAATGTTGCCTCAATTTATGTTTAACCTCTGTCCAGTGGCAGGTCTCTGTCCAGTGTTTATGATAATCAGCACACTGACCTCAGTTTTATAGACATCTACCACGAGAACTCAATCATATTCATGACTGTAGGACCTTTGCTCAAGACTTGGTGACAGCAGAAGGATTGGAGGACATTGCACAGCACACCGTTTTTCTCCATCAGGTGACTAGTCTAGTCCCTTCATGTCCTCCCGCTGTACACAGCCTGAGCTCCATTATGGGATCTAATCCGCTACCTCTTGGACACACAGTCCAGACCCTGGCCCCAAAACCAGAGTCCAGGTTAGTCTGTCTTCTCCAGCATTCAGAACATCTCTTAGATGTTCTTACTCTAACCCTTTGGAATGTAAGTAAATCTCTCCATGGAGAAGGTAAGACCAGAGCATTCAGCTTAGCAACCTATGGATTTGTCCCTGAGCCTGGGGTCATCCCCCTTGAAATGTAACTATATAACTCTTATCTCTGCAGAGGTAAGTATCTCTGGAATTCTTACTACCTAACTAGTCATAAATTAACTTCCAGCCTTGTTTCTTAATGCAAGTCTCAAGTTTCAGTAAAATGTAGATAGCCCTAACTCTGCAGAAACAAAAATGTTTTCTCTATATGCCCATGGTTGTTCATTCTTTATTCCCATGCTTAAGAGGTCTCTCTGTTTCACAGAATTTAGAGTTTTGTCAACCTATGCCCAGGAATATATCTTTCTCATCAAATCTGCCCAGAAGTTGGTGCATCCTCTCAATCTGCAATTCAAGTATTTATGCAATATGAGAACTTTTTAATGACTGTCTCTCTTTCAGATGATCATTTTTATCTTTTATTCTTTTATCTTTTTATCTCTCAGGAACAGTGGTTATTCACATATTTGTTCTCCTAGATGCATCCACTAGGTCTTTTTTCCATCATGGCTTTGAGATAGTTCTTCCACCTTACCTTCCAAGATATTAATTTGACATATAGCTAAAAACTGACTCTAAAATGAAACAGTGTTTTAAATAAAAAGAATTGGGTTCTTCTGCTATACCTCAATCTGCTTATGTGTGCTTATGATCTTTCTTGTTGTTAAACTGTTACTAGTCTCTTTTAGCAGATCTATTTGATCTTCCTATCTCTGGCTGCTGAGTCCCCCTAAAGTTGTGACTCAGGTATGGTAGTTGGAGCACTCTAAGTAGCAGTAAGTCTATAAGTGGCAGAAGGTAAAGTCTTTCATATCCCTACAGGCCAGCAGTGCAGTAGCAGGATGACTCCTAGTCCCTCAGGAGATAGTATGAGGAAGCCGCCTTGTTTCCCAGATTCCCTGCATATTCCCAGCTCAAGCGTGGGAGAACTTGGTTCACCCATTCATCTCCTCCTGGATTTCTTGAAAACTAAAGAATCTAGGCAAGCTGACATGGGGCTCATATTAGCCTTCTATCGAGGGCCTAAGATCTGTTACATTCAGAATCTCTTCCTGGAACTCGTTGGCTTTGGCCCCTGAAAGAGAAAACTGGTTCCAGCTACCCTGTCTGGATTCTCCCAGGGTCCAAGACTCAATTCCTCCTAGCCCCAGCAGCTGTTTTTCTCAAGAGAAGAAGCTGGATTAGAATTGGGGAGTGCAAACAAACTACCAAGATATGATTTGAACCCATTTCCTGAATGAAGGAAGCAGCAGTTGAGTCCAAGAAGCTGGATAGGTTCAAAAGATGTAAGGCAGGTGGCAAACTGAACAGTGTTTACCAATGATTATAGGTTGGAAGTAAGGGGGAAGAATCAAAGATAATCAAAGTCTTCTAGGTTGGAAAATTAATTGGGTAAAGTAATCCAGAAATCAGCTGTTTCAATCTAGTAAAATTTCATTCCATCTCTGAGTTCACTGCTACTGAATTATCTGTGGCTCACATATTCTTTGAACTATACCTCTTCTCTGAAGGAACAAAATGACTGTCAAGAAGAATGAAGGATATTTAAAAATATTTTTACCCACAGGTCTACTTATGGTCAGGATTGCCCCGACCCCAGTTTCTAAATGTATCCCCCACCATCATACTTACCATCTTGCTGCCATTAGACAGATGTCAGCTAAGTGCTAGAGAATAAACTTCTTAGCATAAAAATCGATGCCAATTTGAAGCTGAGAGGTTTTTTTTTTTAGGCATGCACCATGACACACCATGATAGACTGCTTGGCATAGTGGTACTCAGAGGGAAATTTTATAAACCTAGCTCCAGCACTGCCAAGTGTACTCGCAGATAGGGTGGATAAAGTCAACTGGGATTACTGATACCTCATCAGTAAGAGGAGCCTCACTGCTGACGGTCTCGGAATAGTCTATTTTATCTTGTTATTTGTCACCATATGCCTGAGAAAACGTGGGATTCATAGCACGTTTTGCTCTCTGCAAGTTACAAGACTATTCTATTAACATACTTAAAATTTATATTCATCTATGTTCTTTTGAATAGGAACTGTTTTTGAAGTAGACATATATACTGTGTTCTGGCCAGTAGTCGACTCTCAAAACATAATACTGACAACGACAGTAACAATAATGATAATGTTGTAACAGCAAAAATGCTGAACAATGCAGGAAAAGATTAAAGGCTGAGTACTAAGAGACCCAGCTAAAGGAGAGGAAGATAAAAGGAGAAAAAAGTAGCCAGACAAAATTCATCTTTACTGCAATGAATGCTGAGTTAGAGGAGAGCTGGAATGTAGACTAGCTCTTAGGTATTTGCTTATTTACTCTCCATATTGTTCCAGAAAGAATTTAAGACTCCTTACATACACTGGGCAAAAAAACATAAGGGAAAAAAAGAGATGAAAAACGAATACCAAACAGGGATAAGTGTGCAAAATTGAGTTAGAAATAAGTTTAAGTTAAAAATGCCTATTATAAAACTGACACACTTGCTATAGAAAGTCAGTCATAAGTTTGACTCTGAGCTTTTCAGTAGTCAATTCTACAATAAAAGGGAAACACTGTGATCAGTTACATAATTCCCAGTGCCTGTATATAGAAACTGTGCAATTGTTCAGGAGCCCCACAAAAGATTCTGGAGGGTGAAGTCAGACAGGAATATTTCCTGGGACTCCTTGTAAAGGTAACTGTGCAACGTAACGACGCATATCTTCAACAGCATGCTTACAACAAAAGAAATAGCAAGATTTGTAAAAACTGTTTATCTTGTCCCTCAGCTAGTGTGGGGCAACTAAAAAAAAGCACATTTCAGTTAAAAAAAGAAAAGTTTACAGGGGGTGCTGAGTGGTATTAAAAAATAGCAATAGTCCTCAAATGTTCATAAATTCTTAGTAAAGACAATATGATGCTGTACTGCCCCAGTGCCTCTGGGTCTCCACAGGGGTCTCTACGACCTTTCAGAAACAGCTCATAGACCTCCACTGGGCACAAGTGGTTTTGAAACAGTAAGAAGAGATGTTAAATGGATTCAGAAAAGAAAACGTGATAGTTGGATGATGAACTGATGACTAAACTTCCAGTTTCTTTGGACCCAGCTATCTTTGGACATGTTTCTGATTTTCCTAAGATGTGAAAAAAGCTTGGGGCTGGCACCAGGATTAGGGATGGGGCAGAGGGTAGCAATGCCTCACGAGGCATTTATAATCTACAATCTCTAACTCGGAAGGAAGGTTCACTCTTTTCGAAGGAAAAGTCCCAGTTTGGGGCTCAGTCATTTAATAAAAACCAAATTATGTGTTATCCTTAAACCAGAGACTATGAAAGCAGATATTTAAAGTGAACAGGAAACAGATGAAGAAAACAGAACAAACCTTTTCTGGATCTGAAGGTAATTTTAATGTTTATTACTATTTTTTAAAAATTTTTGGCTGTGCTGTGCAGCATGTGGGATCTTAGTTCCCCAGCCAGGGATCGAACCCACACCCCTTGCAGTGGAAGCACGGAGTCTTAACCACTGGACCGCCGGGGAAATCCTGAAGGTAATTTTAAATGATGAAGTAATAAGCAAGAGAAGGTTGATGGCAGAAAGAGTAACAAATCTGTCTACTATTTACAAAAATCTTTACAACTCGATAATGACAGATCATCAATATTAAGTGAGAAAATTCATATTAGTAAATATCAAAATAAGAGTTGGGGTAGTATGTGGAAAGATTACTACAATTTGTTTTTTGTCTCATTCTCAAGAGTATTACTTGAGACTTTATAAAGACTTGTTCATGGTAATTGCATACCTCTTCTTTCTTCTCTAACTTTAGGTGCTAGATGCAGAAACCTGAGCCAAAGGTAAAATGGAGCATATGTGGACCTAAACATTTTTACATTGCTACTTGAAGTTTTGAAAGCTGAATGAATGGAGAGCAATTCATTTTAACTTCCTCGTCTCTCTGCTGTCACCCTCGCTTTATCAATTTTTTCAGTCATTAAATGATTTTACCCAATGGCAAAAAAAAATTCATGAATCATATCTTAAAACTAAGAGGTTAAAAAAGAAATGGTCTCACCCATGGCCCTAAGATCCACTCTCCATTAAGACTAATATCAATCTTAATTTAATCATGTTGAAGGCCAGACATCCTTTGATCAATGGTGTCTAGGTGACTATCAGATTAACTGTTCAGTAATAGTAATGACAAAGACCAATCTCAGAGCCAAGTTTTAAAGCGCCTCAAGAAAGTAATGCCAAAGACGAGATTTAAAATAATAATAATAAAACAAAAACAGATACTAGGGTCTGCAGAAATCTGAATTATGTAATTTGAGCATCTATTTCTTGAAACACATTTTCATTTAGGAAATCCAAAAAAAAAAAAAAAGAAGAAGAAAAAAGGAATAGGTTACCTTAGCAATTATAAAAGAGCAGTTTCCTGCATTAACACCTGGTATAAAGGTTTCAAAGTTTCCAAATTAGAAGTCAAAATCACTTGCAAACCATTAAGAATGATCTTCCAATACAACAGCAGCAAGCTAGAAGCAGTTTCTGTTCCTCTGAGGATACGCCCTGTCATCAAATTGTGGCACTAAAGATTAAGAAATTTAAGAAAGACTTAGTAATTATATAAGCTTCTAATTGCACATTGTTCTAATAAGATTAGGTGGTCAATTCTGAGACTGAGCAAACATTGTGCAAAGGGCTTATCAGGGATCTGCGTATAAGAAGGCTTTTTTCTAATCTTGATCCTAATCCTGTCTTAGAAAATATCTTATTGCAGCATCTGATAAAACTATTTCAGTATTGGCGTGCTTGCTCTCCCTTTTTCTAAACAAAAGCCTCATTACAGGCAATCATCCCCAGCAAGCCAGTCAGATTTCCACCATGCATCCTTTTAAATATTTTCTCTGAAGCGATGTTTCTAAATTGGTATGCTTTCAACAAGATGCTAATAGAAGTTCTGTGAGGAAAAAAATAAGTTTAAGTAGTTGACTAAGCTTGAGGCTGGCTGGTAAAACAAACTTAAATAGATTTCTTAATTACAGGAATTCTCTTGAGCAGCTAGCCTCCCCTTGAAGAAGAGGCAACATTTATCATCAGTTAAGCCCCTCCTCCCTCTATTTTTCCTCAGAACACTATTTTTATCTTTCAGACTTAATTCCCATGGGACATAGTTAGGAAAGAACATCTTTGAAAAACAGTAATAAGAGAGAGACTGTAACGTGGGATTAGCAAGCCTCACTGAGTAGAATGTGCCTGTGTTATAGAAATGCGCTGCTTGAAGCTTTATTCCACAAACCAGTTCTATCTAATGACAAGCTTCTCATCCACCCTTGACGGAAAAGCCTGATTCTAGGTCTCTGATGCCCTGTGTCCCAGGAGTTAAGGCTGTTTTATGCCTCTACTGAATATCTGTCACCTCTGCCATGTCACCAACCTCAGTGAAGAGTTGGGATTGCTATCTGTCCCCATCTGGCTGTGGGTATTAGAGTCTATAACTATATAGGTACAGAGGGAGGTAACGTGCCAGGTTGCCACCCACAGCCTGGTGGGGTTGAGTAATGTCCCTCAAGCATTAGGCTCTCTTACGCTGAGAATGTTACCTCTCAGTGAGCATGGATGAGAAGCCAGGCCTGCCTACGCTCTCAAGCTGTTCTCTGAGCTCTTTACCAGTGTGGACTCACCAGGACTCCAACATCACTCTAGAGCTGTCCAACAACAATCTACTTTAGAAACATGCGGTTTGGGAAAACTTGTCCAATGAGGATGAAGTTTGATTAGAACTTAATCTACTAACAAAAACATATGCTGGCTAATAGAACCAAGAAATGGTAACCACAGAGGCTAACAAACTTATCCAAGGTCACACCTCTGGAATTCTTTCCAACATACCATGTCATCTAGTCCATTCAATCCTTCTCTTCATTAAGGTATGTATCAGTCCAATGTCCCTTCCTCACAGAGCCATACGTAACCAATTTCTCTAAAGCATCTCTGTCCCCATCAATCTATTCTTTTACTTCATACCAATTATCACAATTTGAAATGATTTTATTTGTTTATGTATTTGTTATCTATCTCACCCCATTGGAATACAATTTTTTGATGCAAGTATCTTATTCTTTTTGTTCTGCTTTATCCCATACACCAAAAACAAGTGCCTGGCACTTATTAGAATTAAATTAAACCAGATGATCAAGGAAGAGAAATCCGTGCTTTTAAGTTAGCAAAAACCTTAATTCCCATGATAGGCTTTCCTTCATAGCAAGGTTCAATCTATAAAGGGAAACTGGGATATCTTATGCCATGGGAACTTTTAAGGAGATAATCACCTGCCTGAAATGATGAAAGGACTCTTCAACTTGGATGCAGGAGGCTGAACCTCATGGTCTCCAGGGGACTATCTGCTTACATCTGTACTAACAAATCATTTCTATTCACCTTTTGTGACCCCAGTCTTCGATCCCTCTAGTTTCTAGCAGTTAAAAGAACCCAAACACTCTTCCAAATTTCTATTCTGACGAATTACCTGGCACATCTCACAATATTAATGCTCGTGATTTTAGCTGACAACAATTCTAGTGTAATGAATTAATTAGTGTTAGACTTGGACTGTTCACCTGATTGGTTTAATAATATTTTTCATGATAAAAGAGATATATCAAGAAAATTTAAATAAAATAAAGTGAAATAAATATTTAAATCATTTCAATGATTTTTTTAAGAATTGGAGAACACACTAGGGTTATGCCTTTAAAACCAATGAAAAACTGTAAAATGCTATAAGCTCCCAGCTATCCTGCATTCCTAATAAGAAATCTCCAGATATTTGGGTATGAGTGTATAACTGACAGATTTTTACTTTTAACCTGACTATGAGAAAAGTCAATATGAAGGAAAAGACAATTTTTAAAATCAAGTTTGCTAAACATAATCACCAAAGAAATATAATGGAAGGCGAGGACTTAGGGCCTGTTAGGTTTAAGAAAGGAGGATCACATTTGAAAAGACAGAAGAACAGACCAATGGGACACATCATTTAATTTTATGGATGCATACCAATGTGGCCATTCAAGCTGTCTCCCTCAGCTAATGAAGGAAAAATTCATAAGATTTACTCTCCAAAAGCCCCTCTGCCATTAGACGTCAGGATGTGTACTCTTATTCTAAAATATGTAGAAAATTAAGGTTTCAGTTAATTCAATGTATTCCAAATTATTTTAAAAAAAAATGAACATTACATAGTCACCTCTGGGAGACAGACCACTCTCCCAAAAGTTACCTGAGTCTGGACATATTCTAAGTACTATCATAATGCTTCACGATTACAACAGCTAGAGCTTACTTGGGTATTACAAATGCGTATTTGATCTTTTCAAGTAGATTTTCAATCATGAAATCACATTATTCCTTAAGCACTGAATACACTCATGGTCAGTGCTCCATATTTTAGGGTCCAACTCTTCCTTATCATTTCAGAAGACTTCATCTTAGAAAACTGTGAACTTTTTGAGGTTGGGGTTCAATCAAAATTCTAGCAAGTTATTTTATGGACACTGACAAAAGGATTCTAAATTTATACAAAGAGGGAAAAGACCCAGGATAGCCAACACAATACTGAAGGAGAGCAACAACGTTGGAGAACTGCCACAACCTGTCTTCACGACATATAAGGCTACAGTAATCGAGACAGTGTGATATTAGCAGAGAAGAAACAGGTATATCACTGGAACAGAATAGAAGGCCCAGAAATAGACTCCCGTAAATATAGTCAACTTATCTTTTACAAAGGAGCAAAGTCAGTACAATGGAACAAAAAGTCTTTTAAACAAATAAAGTTAAAAAAAATGAATACACACACACACACACACACACACACACACACACAAAAGTATCTAGACACAGAGTTTACTCTCTTCATAAAATTAAATCAAAATATCACAGAGGACTTCCCTGGTGTCACAGTGGTTAAGAATCCACCTGCCAATGCACAGGTCTGGGAAGATCCCACATGCTGTGGAACAACTAGGCCCGTGCGCCACAAACACTGAGCTTGTGCTCTAGGGCCCACGAGCCACAACTACTGAGGCCACGTGCTGCAACTACAGAGGCTCCCCCCCC
>NW_006780359.1:0-29285 GCF_000442215.2 Lipotes vexillifer
GACCGGGGCATGAACCCGTGTCCCCTGCATCGGCAGGCGGACTCTCAACCACTGCTCCACCAGTGAAGCCCCCTCTATGTAATTTAGCCTTCAGTTGTCCAGTGCATTGAGAACTGTTGTGCTTTCCTGAGTAATTAGCCCATTTTTTTCATTATTAAATATGCTTGTTTATCACTACTTAATACTCCTGATCCTGAAATCCACCTTATCTGTTATTATACCTTCTCTTTTTTCTTACAATTCATCTTCACATGGCATATCTTTTTCATTGAACCTATCTCTGTCTCTATATTAGAGGGAGTTCCTATGTAACATCATACTATGGAATCCTGCACCTATTCTATCTAGAAATCTCAGCGTTTTATTTGTAGGGTTTAGAATATTTACATTTAGTTTAAGTAGAAATAGTATTGGCTTTAAATCCACCATCTTATTTCAAGCAGATTTCTTTCTTTCCTTCTTTTCTTCTTTCTTTCTTTTTCTTTCTTTCTTCCTTCCTTCCTTCCTTCCTTCCTTCCTTCCTTCCTTCCTTCCTTTCTTTCTTTCTTTCTTTCTTTCTTCTTTCTATCGTTCTTCCTTCCTTCCTTCCATCTTCCTTTCCTTCCTCCCTTTCTTTCCTTAATTTCTTGATTTGCTTTTCCATTTTTTCTTTCACCCCATTTTCTTGCCATCTTATGTATTGCTGATGTAGTTTTCAGTATTCCATTTTAATCTACATATTTATTACTTATTCCTTTTGTTTTATATTTAAGTGGTTCCTGTAGAAGAGTATACTATACATATTTAAATTTATTTATTTATTTATTTAAACATCTTTATTGGAGTATAATTGCTTTACAATGGTGTGTTAGTTTCTGCTTTATAACAGAGTGAATCAGCTATACATATACACATATCCCCATATCTTCTCCTCCTTGCGACTCCCTCCCACCCTCCTTATCCCACCCCTCTACGTGGTCACAAAGCACCGAGTTGATCTCCCTGTGCTATGTGGCTGCTTCCCACTAGCTATCTATTTGACATTTGGTAGTATATATAAGTCCAAGCCACTCTCTCACTTCGGGCATTTCATCTTCAAAGAATAAGATTCCTTACACACATGTATGCCTTTATTTTTATAATCCCATCTATTTGCTTTTGTTTCCATACAGTTTATTTATACATATATTATATCCCCGATAATGCATTGTTATTGGTCTTGAAAACATTCAGTTAACTCTTAAAGAAAGGAATCTTTTAGAAACCCTTCCCCTCCCCCCCCCCACATATTTAACCATTTCTATAGGTATTTGTTCCTTTGTGTTGATCTGGGCATAAATTTGGCATGGTTTTCATTCATCCTAAAGAAATGCATTCAGTATTTTCTATTGTACAGGCCACTGGTGGACAATTCTAATACTTTTGTTTGTTTGTTTGACTGAAAAAGGCTATTGCATCATTATTTATTTTACTTTATTTTTAAATTAATGTTCAGTGACATAGACTTCTTCTGGACATCCCCTTCTAGGAATTTCAACACTTACTTGTATAGCTTCTTGCAACCACCATCACAATCAGATTCAGAACATTTCTGCAACCCCCAAGAAGTCCCCAGTGCTATCCATTTGTAGTCATGCTCTACCTCCATGCCTAACCACGGCACCACCAATTTGCTCTCAGTCACACTAGTTTTGTTTTTTCAAGACCATCCTACAAATGGAGCCATTTAAAAAGTAACCTGAGACTGGCTTCTGTCACTAAGCATAATGTTACTGAGTTTCATCCACGTTGTTGACTGTATCAGTAGTTCGTTCCTTTCTACCACTGAATAGTATTCAAGTGTATGGGAATAATGCACTTTGTTGAAGGACATTTGGGTTGTTGCATGGTTTTGTTGATTATGAACAGAGCTGTTGTAATAAACGCTCGTGTGCAGGTTTTTTGTGTGAACTCACATTTAACCTGCTCTAGGGGAAATACTCCAGGGGTGAATTTGTTGGTCATGTGGCTAAGTGTAATTTTAACTTCATGAGAAGCAGTAAAACTCTTTCCATAGTGGCTGTGCCACTCTGCATTCCCAGCAGTAACCTGTGGTAAATCCAGTTGCTGCCCATCCTTAACATCCTTTGGTATTGTCAGGTGTTTTTTCCTTGGTTTGTTTCTTTGCTTGCTTCTTTCTTTCTTGTTTTGTTTTGGGTTTTGTTACGTTTTAGCATTTTTAAATAGGAAGACAGGTATTTCACCTTAGTTTTAATTTGCATTTGCCTGAGAGCTAGGGAAGTTGGACATCTGTTCATGTGCTCAGTTGCCACCTATATATTCTTTTTATTGAAGTTGTCTCTTCAGATATTTATTCCACTATTTTCTTTCTGTTGAGTTTTGACAGTTCTTTATATTTCCTGGATACAAGACCTTTGTTGGATATGCAATTTTTAAATACATTCTCACAGCCTGGGATTTGTTTTTTCAAACCCTTAACAATGCCTTTCACAGAGGAAAAGAGTTTTTGGGTGTCATACCCGAAACATCCTTGCCAAACTCCAGGTTGAAGATTTTGTGTTATTTCCTTCTAAAAGTTTTACAGTTTCATTTTTCTGGTTTATATCTAAGATTCATTTTTAGTGGGTTTTAGGATAAGGTGTGAGGTTCTTTTTCTTTTAGATGGACGTCCAGTTGCTCCCACACATATGCTGAAAAGCCAATCCTTTCTTCATTCAATTGCTTTTGCACCTTGGTCCAGGACGAATTGGCCATATTTTTTGAAACTAGTTCTGGAATCTTCCCTCTGATTTATTTAATTGTGTGTCTGTTGCTTCACCACCGTCACACTGACTTTTGTTTACTGTAGTTTTATAAGTTTTAAATGAGATAATCTGACTCCAATTTTATGCTTCTTGTCACAGTTGTTTTGGCTATTTTAGCTTCTTTTACTTTCTGTACAGGCTTTAGAATCAGCTTGTTTATACCTACAAAATGAAAACATGCTGCTGGGATTTTTATTGGAATTACATTAAACATATAGATAAATTTAGGGGGAACTGACATCTTTACTACGGTCAATATTCCAATCCATGACCCTGGTATGTTCTTCCGTTTATTTAAGTCTTCTTTTATTTGTTTCCTCAGTGTTTTGCAGTTTACAGAATGCAAATACTATGTGTCACTTGTTAGATTCACAACTAAGAATCGCCCTCATTTGTGAGTGGTAAGTGGTGTTCCTCTCTTAAGTTTCATTTCTCCCAATGCTGTTTTACCAGTATCTAGAAATATGACTGATTTTGTGCTGTAATCTTGTATCTCGCACTCTGGGTAAATTCACCTACCAGTTCTAGGAGATTTTGGTGTATTTGTGTGATTTCAACAGAGACAATCAGCTTGTGAATTGGAACAATTTTAATTTAGTCTACTGATTTGTGCCACAGCATGGATGAATTTCCAAAGCATTGAAGCAGAGGGAAAAAAAGGCAGACACAAAAGGTTACATATTGCATATTTATGTGTATAACAGGCTCTCCTAAACAGCATTCTAACCTATAAGCAATATAGAGAGGAGATCAGTGGTTGCCTAAGGCTGGATGTGGATGGTAGGGATTCACTGGGATGGGGCACAAGGGAACTTTATTAGGTGATGGGAAATGTTCTCTTTCTTGACTGAGGTGGTGGTTACATGGATGGTAGCATTTGTCAAAGTCCATGGAACTGTACACTTAAATGGATACATTTTTGTTGGCCAGTGAAACCCCAGTACAACTGATAAAGAGAAACCTTGACTATTAGTTTCATTTGGAGGAGCTCAGTTTGCAAATGAGCCAACACCCAAAATGTGGACCTCTGATAAGGAAAATATTCAAGGCTTTAGCAGTCATTGAAATGTTCTCCTTGTGGGCAGCAAGCAGGGGAGTCTCGCCAGCCTCTGCAGGCCTCCGAAACCCGCCCACACACAGAAGGACAAAGCATGCTTCTGACAAGAATGTGAAACTACAGCTGAGGTTGGACGTCGGGAACGCCCTTCTGCATTGATTCTTGCCCTTGCCCTTGTCCCTCCTGCCTCCGAACCTTGTGCCTGGGGCCCTTCCCCCCATGCCCCCCCCCACCGTGTTGGGAAAGGAAGCAAGAGGAGGAGATTTGTGAGGGTGGCCTGATCCCAGGGCTCATCCTCTGTGTCCTGATTCTGGGTGCTGGGACCCCTCAGTGTCCTAGAGAGCTTCAGAAACAAGCTTAAAGATAATTTGTAGCTGCTGCCTTCCCGAAAGGCCCATGATTATCTGGCTTTCAGCTCTCTCAGATTCCTGGCTAAAAGCAGTGCGCTGCTCATAGTGAAGCTACATCTTCCCACGTCTTCCCTCCCTGCTTTCAGAAGGCTCACTTTCGCCTAGACCTGATCTCTGATGCCTCCTCCATCCAGGCTGCCTGAAGTAGCCACATACTCTAATCCCTCCTGTTTTCCGGAGGCCTCCTGCAAATGAAGACTTCTATGGACAGTGTAGGGGAGTTCATTTGCTTCACACCCTCATCAACTCTTAGTATCCAGTCTTTATAGTTTTCTTCTTTCATGTGGTCATTGGGTGTGTGCACCCCATTTCACTTCTTGAACTTTGTAACCCGTGGGTAGGTCACCCGTTTCAAAATAAATTGCATGTATTTGCTGAACCCCATACTAGGGCAGCTGGCCTGGAAAGGGACTGTTGTGTCACCCTCAGGTGTGCGAGTCCATTTCTTGTTTTTTTTTTTTTTTTTTTTTTGCGGTACGCGGGCCTCTCACTGCTGTGGCCTCTCCCGTTGCGGAGCGGACGCGCAGGCTCAGCTGCCATGGCTCACGGGCCCATCCGCTCCACGGCATGTGGGATCTTCCCGGAGCGGGGCACGAACCCGTGTCCCCTGCATCGGCAGGCGGACTCTCAACCACTGCGCCACCAGGGAAGCCCTGCGAGTCCATTTCTGATGAGGGTGCTGAAGCGTTGGCCTCTCCAGGACACAGGAGTGAGGATGTGTCAGGAGGCTGGTTGGGCAGTGGCAGGCCTTAAAAGCCCACGATGAACCTCAGGGGCAGGGAGGCCGTGAAGGGTGGGGTGCTGGCTCAGTGAAGGGAGATGGGGAGCTGTATGGGTCGCCCAGGTGGTCAGGAGGGTGGGTGTCTGCAGAGAGGGGTGAGAGTTGGGGGTGTCACCCCACGACACTGTGAGTCCCTCGAAGGCAGTGGCAGCAGACTGCAGTGGGCAGAGCACACATTTGGCCTCAAAGCGTCCTGGGCTCAAGTCCCAGCACTGCCCCCTTCCTGGCTGTGGGACGTGGGGCAAGTGTCCTCCCTCTCCGAGCCTCAGTGTCCTCATCCATGGAATGGGCCTGATCATCACCTCCCATCAGGGCTGTCTGGTGAATGACGTCAAGGCCATACGAGTAGTGGCATGCGAATATTCAGAACGACTTTATACATAATCGTCAGTAACTGGAAACAAGTGAATCGGTGAGTGCTTGTCCATCAACAAGTGTCCCAGGAGTCAGAGGGCACAGGCCTGGGCTGGGGAGAAAGCTGCGGGAGCTGCCAAGGTGCACGCACACCTCAGCCACGGCCACGGCACACAGTAGGGCCTCAGAAAACAGTTGCTGAGACCTGTTGTGGGCCTTTGTGGTGGGGGAGCCCGTGGAAGGGCTGAGGTTGGGGCCGGCGGGGAGGCCTGCCTTGGTCTCATGTTTGCCCTGTGGGTGAGGAGGTCGGCCGCCTTCGAGGTGACCCTCCTCAGAGATTCAGGCCCCTTCCAGGTGCAGGTTTCTGGGGGACCCAGTGTCTTTCCGTGATCCCCAGGGCCCTCCTTCCTCCCTCCCCACCCTGCTCTCAGCACTGCTCCCTGCAGAGTGTGGGGGAGCAGGGCCCAGGTGAAGACAACCATGGGGAAGGGGGTGGAAGGGGAGAGTGCTGCAAGCCTGGAGGCCTGGGGAGGTGGTGCCTTCCCCAGCACCCTGTCTCTGAGGGCTGCTCTCTCCTCCTTTCTAGATGAGCTGCCTTATCTCAGGTGTCCTCTGAACACAGTGCTCCAGCTCATCCCTGTGGCTTGTGGTGAGTGCCCCACCCTTGTCCATGACAAGGCAGGTGCCTACTGCGTGCACAGCAGGGTCCTGGGAGGTCCCGGGGCAAGGGAGCCAGAAACGTTCCAGTGTCATTCATCATGCCAGGGCTGGGTTCCCAAATCCCGGGCCGTCGACCGGGAAACCTGCGCCTGGAAGGGGCCTGAATCTCTGTCGGAATCACAGAGTGTCCACAAGGCCAGGCATCAAGCCCGCAGTCAGGGAGGCAGAAATCAAAGCAGCAACAAATAAGGCAGAAACCCGCGTGAAGCCTGTCTTTAGGGGAGGGGGGTCCATACAGAGCCTGCTTCCTGGGGGTGCGGCCCGGGTCGTCCCTCAGCAGGTCTGCACTAGGGGTTCAGTGCTCTGCTGCTGCTCTCTTGTGATCGTTAATACATTTTGAGCCAGGTGACCAGAGTTTCTGTCTTCCACTGGCTCTGGCAAATGATGTAGCTGGGTCTGGGTCAGGATCCGGGTCTGGCTGAGGGAGCGGGACCACTTCTTGGGGCAAAGAGGCAAGCGGGGGGTGGGGGGGGCTGGGCGGGCTGGGGTCCTTACACTACTCTTTCCTTCCTCTTAACCTGGAGCCTTGTCCTCCAAGCTGTGGACGTCACTGGGGGACCCAGAAAAGCCCGAGACGGCCCCTTCCTGCTACGGAGTCCTTCCCAGGGTTCCAAAGTGTCTCTGCCCTCACTGTTGTGCACCTGGGGAATGAAAGTCCCCCACAGGGATCACGCAGCCCTTGAAGACACAGAGACCTAGGCTGGCCTTGGCCTCGCCGGGAGAGCCCTGCTTCCATGGAGAAGAGCCCCGGAGCCTCCCAAAGGGCCTCGGGTCATGGTCACAGGCAATGGGCTGTCCAGGTCTGCCTACAGCTTTCTTTCACTGAATCGGCTCTCGCGGCAGTAATGGCTCCTCCTTCTACCTGCTGGAGGGGTGAGAGTGTCACTGTGAGGTCTACCTCATTGTCCTTAAGACTCGGTCTGAGGGAGGAGGTCCTGAAATGGTGTGGATGATGAGGGAAGGATTCCAGGACAGCACCTCCAGAGATGGGGCGGAGGTGGGTCCTAGGGGATGTCTGTGGATCCCGTCCCTTGGTGGGAGGGACGGTGGCACCGGCTCACGGCCCTCCACCCCACCCCTTCTCCTGAGGACCCCCACTGGCATTTAACCAGGGCCACACAGTGAAGGAAATCATGAAACTGTATGGACTGGAGCCCCTGGAAACTCTTGGCCTCCACACTCAGCTGGCACCTCCGCGCCTCCCAGTGCCTGACCCAGCCACACCTGCCTGCCTTTTAGGGAGAGGCGGCCCCCGCCTGTCCCAGAGGGCCTGACCACCGGCCACTCAGAGCCACACCTGCCCAGGAAAAGGAGAAGACGTCTGACTGATTTTGCAACTTTAATGCAATACTGATACCCAAAACACGACAGCACGACAAAAAGCACATAGGAAAGCAGGAAGGGCAGAGAGCGCGTCATCTGGCATGCCATCTTCCATGGACGGGGAGTAGCTGCCTAGAGTGCTCTGTCGGGGAGGGGGCAGAGGAGGCACTCTGGCTCGGCAGGGGGCTGCTGCAGCTCCTCAGCGCTGCCTGGAACCGGGAGACACAAAGGCCAGAACACAAGGGTCAATACAGGTGAACCGTCAGGGATAGGAAGAACAAACTGTGTCCCGTCAGGCTCTCTTCGTTCCCCCATGACACCCCAGGCCTTCCCCTGACTCCTCCCAGTCCCTCCACACCCCATCCTTCAGAGTCTCATCTAATGACCTCCAATCTTACTGAATCCAGGAGAAGAAGCTGGCACTGGTTCTGGCGGCGTTTCTGGTCCGGATGGTGGAGCTGGTGCTGGGGCCATCGAGCATGCTGGTGCTGGCCGCACCATTGGTGCCACTGCTGACGCCAGCCCTCCAGGTGCCTCTCCTGTTGGCACGGTTGCTATTCAGAATGTACTGATGGTATCTGGCCCAGAAAGCGAAGGGGATCCTGGACCAGGCGTCGCCAAAATCTCCGTCCTCATCCCAGGTCAGGAGCTCGACCTGTATGTCGTCCCAGCTCCACCGTCCAATCAGAGCTTCCTCCCCGATGTTCATCTGGGCCCTCATCTGGGCCCTGGCATGTTCCTCAGCCATATCCACATCCATCGTCTTGAAAGCATCATCCACAGCCTCCAAGAAATGAGCCCTCCATTCCCGGGGGTCTCGGTTCTGATACTGCGGTGGAAGAACAGCAGCCGTCGGAACAGCTACCCCACCTCGCTCAGCACCTGCTTCCTGCCATACGCCCTCCTGAGCGCTTTGCAAAATCATGATAGAAACCCACACGACTGGAATCGGGCTCCCATTATTCTGTGCCAGACCTGGGATTTCGCCCCACCCACTCACTACGTCTGTGAACTTGTGTCAGTGACTTAGGAACCTTTCTGGGCCTCAGTGAACCAACGAGGTATGGGAAACTCCAGCCAGAACAGAGGCTCTGCCTTACCTGGGCGATGAATCTCAGCACCCTCATCTTGCTGGTCTCGTGGCGGGCGCGCAGGCCCCAGAGGAACTCATACTCGGGTGGGCTGCTATTGGGGATCTTCTTGTATTCCAGGTACCTGCGTGAGAGAGGAAAATAAACTTCTGCTTCCAGCCAGGCAGACCTGTTGCTGCACCAGTGGCTCCCAGGTGGCCCCTTCCCAGCCCCGAGGCTGCAGCTTGGCTGCCGCAGGAGGCGTGCCCTGGCCCCGCAGCCCTTGCCTTGCTCCCACGCTCACTCCCAGGGGTTTCTGCCTCCAAAACTGAGGTGCTCACACCCTTAGGCCACTGGTCCTGCCCAGCAGCCATGTGGAGGGGCAGGGGGCACGTGTAGGGTATTTGTTCATAGGAAGGCCACGAGTTTTGTGCCCCTTGTCACAATAACCCAGGTTCCTGTTGGGTGTGTTGTAAACAGAGGAGCCATTTCTTCAGGCCCCTTGCTCTGAGCACACCCCACCATGGGGCTCGTCCATGGCCTGGCTGAACCCTGGGACAGTCCACCCTAGAAAATGACTGTACAGGAAGAAACAGTCAACCAAGAGCAGTGGACTCCATGCATACTCTCGACCACCTGTGTGTGTGTGTGTGTGTGTGTGTGTGTGTGTGTGTGTGTGTGTGTGTGTGTGTGTGGGTGTGTGTGTGTGTGTGTGTTGCGGGGGGCGGGGGTGGTGGTGGTGAACATGCATACGGGCCTGTGTGAGGGCCTTATCCCAGCCCTCTCGTGTGAGGGCACACGAGATCTCCAAGCACCGAGGATGGGGTGGGCCTGGGCTAGAAGGTCAGCGGGGCTGGACTCCAGGCCCAAATGGGCCTTATCCCAGCCGGAGCCATGTCAGGCTTCCACTCTCTGAGCCCCAGGCTCCTGAGATGTAAAGCCGGGGACACTGCCTAGAGGGCAGGTGCTGAACGAGATGGGGGCTGCACCACCCCACCCGGTGCTCGCAGTCAGCATGTGCTCCCTTTCCCCAAGCCTCCCTGGAATTGCCCTCCCCCCAACACTCACATTCCCCCCCCCACCCCACACTCACACCAGACACCCATCCCTCTGGTGTTAAGACATGGGCTGGGGAATGGCTTCCTCAGCCAGAGCAGCACACGAGGAAGGCCTGAGTGGGAGGCAAAGTGAACTCAGTCGATACTCACTTCTGCTTCACAAAGTCCTCTGTAATGAGTTTCCTCAGATCGCCCAGGAATGGGTGCCTCACCCTGAGTGCAAGGAAAGGAACGCATGACTAGAGACAGTGGCAGTGCCCGGGGTGGGCGGGAGCACTCCCAGCAGGACTGAGAGCTTCCCAGCCTGTGGGGTGTCCCCACGGATGCCTGGGCCGGCAGCAGAGGCCAGATGGCCACTTGTCAGCGACGCCCCAGGGAGGGGTTTGACGGAGCCCCCAGGTCCGATGGTTTCTCTTAGTTCTCATCTGGGAACAGAGAAGGCACACGGAGCAGAGGGGGTGCTCAGAGTTCAGGACCGTTTCCCCACGCACCCTGGTGGGACCCTTTGTGCTCTACCTAGTCCAGGACGCCACACCCCGCAGAGACCACTAGGCCACTGCAATCCCGGGGCCTCTTGTGCCCAAGGACAGACACACTGAGGAGTGGGAGCCGAGAGACCCCAATCATACCCGGGGCGCAGTCCCATCTTGCGTAGTGCCTCCCAGAGGACAGCTGCGAGGGGAGATGAGGTACAAGAGTTTAGCACACGGAGGTGAGACGGCGGGCAACCCCCCAGCTGCAGGTCCAGCCACTCACCCTCGCTGGCACGGTTGCCGTTCATGAAGATGACGCCCAGAATCACCAAGAGGAGACTCAGCCTGGGAGTGTCCTTGGTCCTGAAGGTGTAGAAAGAGGGATCCTGTCCAGCAGCCATTTGCCCGGGGGGACCACAGCCGGCTCACTCAACTAGCCTCTCCCAGATTGCTGGGCTACAGGGCAGTTCCTCCTACTCTGTATGGCTTGCGCTACCTGGTCCAGACAATTCATTCCTCGGCCTGAGACTGAGTCCCTTCATCCATCAAATGGGGATGCTAACACCTCCTCCCAGGGCTCTGCCGAGGATGGGGTTAGGCAGGGAGCAAACGGTTGGCAACCCTGTGTCCGGAGGCAAATCCAGACCTTCCCTGCCCTTTGCGCATTGCGTCGGGAGCACAAATCCACTGGAGAGCACCCCCACACCCCGGTCCCCCTCCCGAGGCCCACTCTGCCAAGCCCTGGCCAGGACCTTAGCAGGGAGAGGCAACCAAGGAGCTTGCTTTCCTAGGAAGATGGGGGTGGGGAAGGGTGGGCAGGGGCGAAACCCGGAGAGCAGCAAATCCTCGGCCCGGGCTACTGCCCCTGCCAGCCCTTAACTGCTCAGCACCGCTAACTCTGGGTGGGAGCCCTGCTAGGCCCGCCAACCCCACTTTCCCGTTTCTCTGAGAGGAGCGGGGAGGCACCACCAAGGAAGGCCACCACCCTCCTGTGCTCTCTCACTTTCCCAGGAGGCGGGCTGACGAATCCCGTGTGCAGACAAGAATGTAGAGGTGTTCTTCCTTGTCGATTTCCTTCAGGTGGATCCCAAACTTCTACATGGGGGAGAAAACAGAATGTGAGATCAAACATCCATGCTGAGTGTCCTGCAGGCAGTCACTCGATTCCTCGTTAGAGCTTTTCCTTGGTGGGGAGCCCCAAGCCCCCCCCCCCACCCCACACTCACACCAGACACCCATCCCTCTGGTGTTAAGACATGGGCTGGGGAATGGCTTCCTCAGCCAGAGCAGCACACGAGGAAGGCCTGAGTGGGAGGCAAAGTGAACTCAGTCGATACTCACTTCTGCTTCACAAAGTCCTCTGTAATGAGTTTCCTCAGATCGCCCAGGAATGGGTGCCTCACCCTGAGTGCAAGGAAAGGAACGCATGACTAGAGACAGTGGCAGTGCCCGGGGTGGGCGGGAGCACTCCCAGCAGGACTGAGAGCTTCCCAGCCTGTGGGGTGTCCCCACGGATGCCTGGGCCGGCAGCAGAGGCCAGATGGCCACTTGTCAGCGACGCCCCAGGGAGGGGTTTGACGGAGCCCCCAGGTCCGATGGTTTCTCTTAGTTCTCATCTGGGAACAGAGAAGGCACACGGAGCAGAGGGGGTGCTCAGAGTTCAGGACCGTTTCCCCACGCACCCTGGTGGGACCCTTTGTGCTCTACCTAGTCCAGGACGCCACACCCCGCAGAGACCACTAGGCCACTGCAATCCCGGGGCCTCTTGTGCCCAAGGACAGACACACTGAGGAGTGGGAGCCGAGAGACCCCAATCATACCCGGGGCGCAGTCCCATCTTGCGTAGTGCCTCCCAGAGGACAGCTGCGAGGGGAGATGAGGTACAAGAGTTTAGCACACGGAGGTGAGACGGCGGGCAACCCCCCAGCTGCAGGTCCAGCCACTCACCCTCGCTGGCACGGTTGCCGTTCATGAAGATGACGCCCAGAATCACCAAGAGGAGACTCAGCCTGGGAGTGTCCTTGGTCCTGAAGGTGTAGAAAGAGGGATCCTGTCCAGCAGCCATTTGCCCGGGGGGACCACAGCCGGCTCACTCAACTAGCCTCTCCCAGATTGCTGGGCTACAGGGCAGTTCCTCCTACTCTGTATGGCTTGCGCTACCTGGTCCAGACAATTCATTCCTCGGCCTGAGACTGAGTCCCTTCATCCATCAAATGGGGATGCTAACACCTCCTCCCAGGGCTCTGCCGAGGATGGGGTTAGGCAGGGAGCAAACGGTTGGCAACCCTGTGTCCGGAGGCAAATCCAGACCTTCCCTGCCCTTTGCGCATTGCGTCGGGAGCACAAATCCACTGGAGAGCACCCCCACACCCCGGTCCCCCTCCCGAGGCCCACTCTGCCAAGCCCTGGCCAGGACCTTAGCAGGGAGAGGCAACCAAGGAGCTTGCTTTCCTAGGAAGATGGGGGTGGGGAAGGGTGGGCAGGGGCGAAACCCGGAGAGCAGCAAATCCTCGGCCCGGGCTACTGCCCCTGCCAGCCCTTAACTGCTCAGCACCGCTAACTCTGGGTGGGAGCCCTGCTAGGCCCGCCAACCCCACTTTCCCGTTTCTCTGAGAGGAGCGGGGAGGCACCACCAAGGAAGGCCACCACCCTCCTGTGCTCTCTCACTTTCCCAGGAGGCGGGCTGACGAATCCCGTGTGCAGACAAGAATGTAGAGGTGTTCTTCCTTGTCGATTTCCTTCAGGTGGATCCCAAACTTCTACATGGGGGAGAAAACAGAATGTGAGATCAAACATCCATGCTGAGTGTCCTGCAGGCAGTCACTCGATTCCTCGTTAGAGCTTTTCCTTGGTGGGGAGCCCCAAGCCCTGGGGGAGGAGGAAGAAGAGAGGCCGCAGAGGAAGTAGCCTGTGGGAGCACTGACACTGGCTGAGACAATGGGATCCACCTCAGGAGACCACAGACACTCAGAGAGCACGAAGGGCAAGAAGGAGGGAAGGAGGCAGGCAGAGGAAGCTCCCAGGTGGAGAGGCCAGGGAGGGCTTCCTTCCAGAGCACATAGTCCTGCCCTTGGGCCTCGAGAGGATGCAGGGGGCAAGGGTTCCCTGCGGCCCCTGCTCCACAGAGCTGCCCCCGGCCCCGCACCCACCTTTTCCAGAGTGTATGTTGCTCGTTCAATGATCTCAGGGAAATGTTCATCATATTCTCGGATGACATCCTTCAGCATGTCTGCAGGAGGGGAGGGGTGGGCAAAGCACCGAGGCTGAGCAGGGGCCACAGAGCTGCAGCTTTCCTGTCAGCCCTGCTGAAGGGAGCACACTCAGGACCCCACACTGTGCAAATGGAGCCATCAGCCAGGCCTGATGTGTGTGTGTGGGCAACTGATGGGAGGCCCACAGGGCAGGGTTGTGGGAGGAGGGAAGGGCAGAGCTCAGGGAGGGGGCACAGGTTGCCCACCTGAGCGCTTGATGGGGATCTTCTTGTAGTCTTTAATCATCAGATATTTCACCAACTTATTTGCCTGGAGAAGGAGGGAGCACACGGGTAGACCAAGGCGTGGGCGACCTCAAAGAACAGGCCCGCGAGGGAGGAGAGGAGCGAGATGGGGGAAGGGCAGGCTTCTTACCCTCTCTTGCAGAAGGGTCACATTGCGGGGTGGCAAGCACAGTACGTGCCTTGAGGGTACCTGGGACCTCAGGGCCATGGGGGGCCGAGGGGCTATCTGAGGCCGCACAGTCGTCAGTGGGAGCTGCGACGCCCTCCAGGTCGGTGGGACCGCAGGAGGCTCTCTCTCCTCCTCGCTGCTCTCATATTCGTCATCCAGGTGCTTGGACTGTACCATTAGACAGAGGAGAGACTCAGGGCTACCAGGCTACCCGTGCAAAAGCACCTGGCACACATCTTAACCAGAGCAGGTACTTGGAGATAAGGGTAGTAGGAACAGCGGATGACACGTGCCGAGTGCTTACTAAGTGCCAGGCACTGAGCCAACCGCTTCTCCCTCCAGGCCCGAGGGTAGGGACTACGTGGAGTAAAGACATGCTAGTTAACCTGTCTTGGAGTAACATGCACAAGCTGAGGGAAGAGGCGAGGGAAGGAGAGGGAAGGAGAGGGGAGGGGAAGGGAGGGGATGCGGGGAGGGAGAGGAGGAGGCAGAGAGGAGAGGGCCCAGAAAGCAGAGGAGCAAGGGGGGTTGGAGACAGCAGGGAGGTCTCACCTTCTTTGTCCTCTTGCCTCCCATCCTGGCCCAGGGCTCCGCACTCTGCTGAGAGGTGGCAGCTGCACCCTCAGGCTCAGGGATGCTCATGGCCATCTTGGCCTTGGCAGCAGCTGCTGCCACAACATTCTGAGGCTCCACCCACCGAGTCTTGGCGAGAGCCTTCCCAGACTTGGTCGTCTTTGGCCGGGTGGCTGCCCCCTCCCCGGCAGAGGCTGCCTGGGGCCCCCCGGAGGCAGCACTGGGGCCCTCTGTGGCAGCCTCTTGGGCCGGGGCAGGTCTCTTGGGGCGTGGGAAGGCCATGCCACTGACACCTGCCGGCTGGGTGAAATCAAAGACATCGTTCTGACCCAGGAAGGCTGTTTTGGGCCGGGTGGCATTCATCTCACTGGCACGTGGGGCCTGGGAGAAAGCACAGGCCGTACTAGGGCCCTCGGCAGCAGCCTCCTGGGCCCGGGAGGATGTCTGGGGCTGCGTGGACCTTGCTGGAGCCCCGGGGGTGGCCATCTCGCTCTTGACTAGCATATGGGAGCTGTGCGGAGAAGCAAGGCTTGTCTCAAGGGTGGCTGCCTGAGCCTCGGCAGCGGATGTCATGGGCTGGGTATCGCCTTCTGAGCCATGGTCTGTGGCCACTGAGTGGTTAGCGACCACCTGATGGTAGGTGGCATGGGCAGCAGCAGCAGCGGCCCGAGCAGCTTGGTTAGAGGAGGCGGCCCGGGCTACGTTGGCAGCACGGGCAGCCGGCTCGTTGGCAAGTGTTTCTGGATCCATCCGAAATGCCTCCAGCAGAGTCCTGGCCAGCATAGGGTTTTCAAGTTCCCAGGGCTCATTCTGCAAGACCAGGGAGGGGAGGGCAAGGCAGACAGCTGTACACACTCGCCCTGTGCTGGCCAGCCCCCGACCAGCCCCCAGACCCTCTCAAATCCCCCTTCTCTCAGCAGGAGAGGGAAGGTTTGGTGAAGCTGGGCAGTCCTTCCCCATTCAACTCCAGCCTTCACCCACCCCCTCCTCCCATCCTCCCTGACGTGCCGACAAGGGGCCTCACCGCTAAGATGCGAAAGCCTGGACCCAAGCTCCCAAAGGCTCTGAGGATACGTATGTCAAAGCTGGTGAGGGCTCCGTAGCCTCCAAAAGCACCAAATTCTTCATAGTCGTTGCCTTCAACCATGTCTTCCTCCCCGACTTCATCACTACCCTCGTCCATGTCTTCAACGTTGTACCCTTCAGATTCTTTGCGGTAGCTTCCCTCAGCCATGCTGGGGGTCCCAAGGAGAAGAGAGCTCAGCCTGAGAGGGACGGGGAGGCCTCTTCAGGGGGAGGGGGCAGGACCCAGCAGGAGGCCAGATCTCTCAGGAAGTGGGGAGCTGCAATCATCGGGTTACCAGGCAGTATAAGGTCGGGGTGGGTGGGGGAGTGAAGGCTGCTGGGGTAGATTCCCTCAGAGACAGAGCCCTAAGAGAAGGATAGAGGAGGTCGGAGGAGACCCTACACTGAAAGGGGAGTTTAGGACAGGCAGGCTCCCCGGCCCAGCAGCCAGATTTGAACAAGGGGTGCACTGGCGGGCTTGGGTCCAAAGAGTCCCATAGGAGATGCGTTGAGAGAGGGAGAAATAAAGCGCCTGAATTTAACGCCTGGAGCAGGGGGCCATGACGGTGGGGAGGAGATGACATGAGAGGGCTGAGACAAACGGGGACCGCTGGAAGCTCTGGGAAAATGAATCCCAGGGACCCTCTAAGTGGCGGTGGGGGGATTCAGCTGATTCAGGTCTAGGTTGGGCTCATACAGGAGCGCTCAAGGTGTATGGGGTGGGGGTCTTCGGGCTAGGTGAGGCTCGAACTGGAGCGCTGGAGGTCTCAGAGGCCAGGACTGCAACTCCAGGAAGGGGGCAAAACGTTCAGTTCCACTGGATTGATCTCAGAGTGGTAGGGGTGGAGGTGGGGCCTCCGCTCTAAGGAAGCTCAGCATGGAGCACACGGGTCTGTGAAAGGGGTTCGGATGGTGGGCTCCGGTGTAAGTAGGGCTCGGATCGGGGAGCCTGCGTCTGGTGGCGGTGGAGGGGGGAGGCTCCTATCTAGACCGCGGGTCTAAGGGGGTTCAGGTTCTGCGTGCTTGGGCTTTGTTCAGATCCGGGGGCGGGAGATTGGGGATGGGGAGGGCACAGCGTACCCTCGTTCCACTCGCTCTCTCCCGGTCCTGTCTGGGGCTGGATCCTTACCTTCCCTGGGGCTCCAATGGCGTCCGTCCTCAGCACCAGGAACCCCGCAGCCGCGCCCTCGCCTACTGCTGCCAGCACAGCAGCTCCGACCACCCCGCCCCTTTTCTCCGCGCAACACCCCCCCTCCCCGCCGCGCGGCTGGGCAGCCTGCGCATGCGCGGACCCCTCCAGCCGGCCCGCTTTCCCAACAAAAGCCTTTCCCACCAGGTCCCCTGTGCGCATGCGATTCCGCCAGTGGGTGGGCGGGGTGGGGGGCGTTTTCTCCTTCCCGCCAGATTCCCCTCACCGTTCCCCACCTCCGCCTCCGCTCCCCCGATCGCAGGCGCGGGCACTCACACCCTGTACTGCGGTTCCAACCCATCCATCATATACCCTCAGTCCCCCCACTTTTGCACAATGCTTCTCAGCTCTGCCCTCCCCCTTGCCTCTAAGCTCCTCCAGTGTGGTCTGGAATACACTGAGCCCTGCTTCCCCAGCGTGACCCCTAGGTCACCAATACAGAGGTCTCTAGCCCAGTCTGCAACTGCAACAAGAGAAATGGAAATGGCGACAGGACACCAGTTCCCTTTGTGTTCCCCTCCACTATCCATCTCTAGGGCCCCCAGACACACTGGGAACATCTGCTTCCCCAGCCACTCTTCATGCAGCTTGTGTGTCACAGCCTGAGCTGTGCTGGGCATTATCTTCCTCTCACAGCAGCCCTGGGAGGTGGATGTCAGCATCCCCATTTTACAGATCAGGAAGCTGAGGCACAGACGGACACATCGCACGACCTAGACAAGGCCACAGAGCCAGTAAGTTGAAAATGCAGAATTTGGGCCGGGGTCTCGCTGACTCCCAAAATCCATGTTCCGCTAGCACTGGCCCCGGGGACTGAGGCACCCTCCCTTCTTCAGTTTGAGCAGCAGATCCACCCCACCTCTCCTGCCCTGTCAACATCTGTCCCAACAAGCCAGGTTTCTGTTCTCTGAGACCTAAGCTCACGCTCTGCATTCCAGGGGGAACAGGTAGGAACCCCAGGCCCACCCCTTGCCTGCTCTATGTGGGTCCATCCAGGTGTGAGAATTGTTCCTTGGGGTCCACTCCCTGCTCCGACTGTCAGGCCTCTTCGCTGTGAGTGGCACAAACACGCTGCCCCTGAGGCCTTCCTGGTGCCCACTGGAGTGGCCAGGACAATCAGGCACTTGTGTGTCTGAGCCATGGCAAGCCCTGATTCAGAGTAAATGTTTCGCCTGGTTCCTTCCATGGCTGGGGCCTGGGGCAGCTGTGGTCTTGTGGATAGAAGCTGGGCTGGACTTCCGAATTCCAGGGACGGAGTGTTGGGCCAGTCTGTCGCTAGCTGTGTGAAAGCCCGCCTGGGTCACTGGACATCTCTGAGCCCGGTTTCTCAATATGCAAAATGTGAAGCAAAAGGAGAACTTACTGGGGTCCTACCTAAGGACACACATGCTGCTGCACTTCCAGAATGACTGGAGAAAATGCTATGTTCCCACCTCAAATTGCACTTCTATTTTTTTTTTTTTTTACGAAAAAACATAGTGGACTTTTATATTCGTTTTCATATCAGCCTCTCCAGGCTGTCCACCCCTGTGTCTGAATGGGAGCTATTGCTAGGACCAGAGCTTTTACTCTCCAGTGACCAACATCAATTCTGCCTGTCTGGATGGCTTTCCTCAGCTGTTGCATAGCAACCTTCCCTGTCAGCTGCTTGTGTCTCTCAGCCCTTCCTGTGCAACACGTTTCTGTGGGACGTGACCAGACCTTAGAAGCGAAAGCCTTGACAAACCACTATATGCTAATAGAAAATGCTATGTTCCCATCTCATTTTGAAACTGTGCTTTTTTTTTTTTTTTTTTTTTACAAAATCCTTAGTGGACTTTTATATTCGCTTTATTTTATTTTTTATTCTTATTTTTTCTTTTTCTTTTTTTTAATTGAGATATAATTGACATATAACATTATATTAGTTTCGGATGTACAACATCATGATTCATTATTTGTATATATTGTGAAATGATCACCACAATAAGTCCAGCTAACATCCATCATCACACATAGTTACAATTTTTTATGATGAGAACTTCTATTGTATTCGTTTTTCTACCAGCCCCTCTATATGCTAGATGCTTTATAACTATATATGCTAATATGCTTACAACTCCCAAATCTACAACCCCAGTTCGAACTTCAGCTTTGAGATCCAAATCCACATATTCATTCGTCTACTTGACATCTCCACTTGGATGTTTCAAGGGCTCCTCACAGTGAGTCTGTCTCACTGTGGTATTGCTATATCCACCACCCCCACACACTCACGTCCCCCCATCTCTCTTGTTTTTAAAACTCCCATCTTCACAATCTCAGTAAATGGCACCATGATCCACACAACTACTCACTCCAGAAAATGGAAGTCAGCTACCACCACTGCCCTTTTCTCATACACTGCACCCAGATGGGAAACCTCTGCAGCTCTCCAGGGCTACCTCAATGTGCAGCTCTCTCCCCTCCATTACTCCCAGAATATTCTAGTCACACTGGCCTCTTGGAATTCTCAGCTCTGTCTCCTTCACTTATTCACCTCTGTTTGTGTTCAATCTCCCTGTGCCACAGTCTGTAAACTCTATCCAGGCAAGAAGTTGGGGGGAATTGGGCAATCCTGGGGATCGCCTTTTTAATTTCCCTTATCTTGGGGATCAATGTCCTGCGTGGCTCGTGGAGCCACGACGTAAAGCTTTATAACTTTTTTGGTTTATAGATATTTAGGTGGCAGAGCACATCGGGTTCCTGTTAATTCATCGTTGCTGGAAGCATTATAGTACATAAATTTTTCTTACATTCAAATATTTTAACTGAGAGCTATGCTTTTAAGATGTATCTACTCTGCTATGCATATGTGTGCCATCCTATTTCTCACCTAAGGCAATAAGAATACGTTCAAGCTTTCTCAGCAAAGGAATGTCATACTGGTTTTTAATGGTCATTTTTAAGAAAGGATTTGTTCGAGACATGTGGAGAGAATAGTAGAGGGGTGAGAAACACCAAGAAACCAGAATGTGTGTCTTTCCATCATACTGATGAGAAATAATGCTGACTTGTACAAGGGTTACCATGGAGATGGAAATTCTTGTTCCCAATTCATTCCTTGGGGAGTTCTGTTCTAATTGGTCTTACGGTAGTATATGCTGTCCTTTTCTGGGTTTATATCAGAATGGTAGTGCTCTTCTGCATTCCTAGGGGTAACAGTGATGCAAAAGCAGGTCTACTGGCAACCAGAATGTCTGTTGATACCATGGCTGGTTAAGGCCTCCTGAATTCCAGTGGTTCCTCTCATCTGTTTTTTCCTCAGGGGTTCATGCACTAACCTCACATAACATGAAGCCAGTGTCTGATTCTTAATCTTGTTCTCACAGTAAGCAGGTTGTCCTCATTCTGGCCTCATTTTATGTCAGTACTTTGACCTTGACATTCAGGATGCCCAAATGGGCAAACATCCCTTCACCAACTCACTAGCTTCTGCTATTCCTTAGTTGTATCACTAACAGTTAAAACTGGCCATTTCAGGTCCTCTACAGTAACTTTTTCCACATATCTAACTGTTCTCTTTCACTGCACAGCATATTATTTGATGCACTTCACATTCTACAACTGCTTTGAAATAGACAACACATAACACTACTGTGATTTTTGGAAAAGTCTTTCAGGTATTAAATTGTATATTGATAATGTTACACACCATTCTTTCTGGCTTCTCACAAATCACCACCTTCATCCCTGAAAAAAAAGGATCTGAGGATGAAAAGGATTTATCCACCAATAACTTTTCCTTGATGACCACTCTGAATAAGCCTCACAAGTGTGCTGCTTGATAAGCCTCTAGCCTAGGCCTGTGTTAACTGTCGGAGGGCTGCTGTCAACCATTGGGAAACAGATGTTGCACTCCCATAAGCTCTCTCCTGCTTGCTTCTCTCTGTCTTCCCTAAATATCCCATTGAGAGGCCATACCCATGCTGCATACAGCATTACACAAAGGAGTCCAAACTGGGCTCATTGTAAACTTTTAGTCATTATCTCAGGGAAGGGGAGGGAAGATCTTATGGCAGAACTAAGATCGGTGTGTCACAGAGGAATCAGTGTGGTTAGCCCTTCTCCATTTAAGTCCACACAAGTCCTCAAGATGTTGCCTGTAACCCTCCATCAGCTTAAGGAAACAATTCAGGCCCATGGTGAACTACAATAAAATGTAGAGCTTGGGAAATATTGACATTTAAATGTCAAAATATGGCTGTTTGTTTCCACTGAGTCTCATTAGTCTAACACCACATGCAAGAATGTCCTTGGGATCAAGTGATCATGGTTACAACCTTTTCATGCCTTGTGATGTTAAATTCTCTACTTCATCTTAGAAGTTTGATATAATAAATGCCCAATACCAGCAGCAGGGCAACTTCCACCTGGAATGCTTGTTTTGCCCCTGAGAGGATTCAATTTCTTTCCAGTGCCTCACGATGGAGAATTTTCCATGGTATGTAGACAAAAGACTTATTTCCTTTTTCCTTTCTACAAAACCAATGCATACACCAGTCTATTACCTTCCCTGGATGTCCTTCCCACACAGCCACCTGAATGGAGCTTGCTTCAGAATGAGGAGTGTCTACTTGTCCCTGTCCCTTTCCCTGTAGCCTTATCACTGGTAAAACCTCAGCTACTAGGCTTTCACCAGAAGGAATGAGTGGAGTCAGACCTTTGTTGCCTTGATTTTTTACAAACGGCTCTAATTTTTCATGGCCAATGTTAAGAGCTGGTGGTGCTAGAAAGAAAAGGAGGGATGTCTGGAATTCATTATTTTGATCACCACCCAGTAAAGTGTGTTGCTGGGGAGAGATGCTTCTTTTCTTTCTGCCTGTCCCTGGCTTTCTGCTTGTCACCTTGCGGTCCCACTTGCTGTCTCTCTCCTCCACCTCTCCCTCAGCTCGCCTGCATGCTCCCTCTCTCTTTGCTGCTACCTCTCTGTCTCCCTCTTTCCTATGTCTTTACAGTCTTCCGACTGGTTTTTCTGCTCAGTCTCCCCTTCTCCTTCCATCCTTTATCCCCCATCTGCATCTGCGTATCTTCCACGCCCTGGCTCTCTCTGGCATATCCCTGTCTGTTTTCCCATTGCTGGGCCTATGTGGAGCCACATCGGTGGGAAGACCATGTATATATACATTTATCCACCGATCCCTCTACCGATTCTTCCATCCTTTCCATTCTGTTTTTTAATTCATTAATTCCTCTGTTCATTTATTCCTCCCACAAATGTACTTGAGAGTCTATAAGGGAACAGGCACTGGACTAGACCCTCAGGATATACAGTGGAGAACAAAACAGACAATGGAAACTTTCACCATGGGGCTTGCACTGGAACGGGACGGCAGGTGTTTCAAAAGGATCCCTCTAACAAATATATACAAATACATTAGTTATGAAAAATACTGATAAGTGCTATGGAGGAAGTTTTCAAGGTGCAAAGAGAAAGGGGAAGAGGATAAGTAATTTAAATTGAGGATGAAGTGGTTTGTGGCCAGGAAAGACCCTCAGGAAAGAAGTGATCTAACCTGATTAGATTTAAAGGTACTAATGACCCTATTTCCTGTGGTAAAGAAGTAGTCCATGGACTTAAGTGGCAATAGAGGTATGCAAAATATTGTGATTGGACTCTCCTAATCATCATTATGAAAAGCAAGGTTCTGGACAACTATGTATTTGATAACTTTGAACGTTTTAATCAAAATAAGGTGTATAATAATATTGACTGGTTGTTCTAACTGCGCTAGAGAAGGTGAGAAAGGAAAAAAAGAGATGAGCTCAGGGCTTCAAATTTCCAGCTCAAGTTCGACATAAATGACCCAAAGTGTCAATGTCTTCCCTGAAAGAAACCCTTATCTCCTCTACCTGTAGGGCTGAGTTTTCTTTTATTTTTTGCAAGAGGAAAACATTTTATTGTTTACCTATACCAAGTAAAATAAAAAAGCTTTTTCTTATAAGTGTGGTCTTACACAGATAGGTTAATTATAGACATTGGCTTACATAAAAGATAATAAACATGAATATTTTCTATATGATTTTTGTAGGAGAGTACAAAAATACAATAAATACAAGAGGGGTTGGGGAGCTGTAGCAGAGGAGAGATTCCTGAATTTGGGGAAAACCCTTTTGCAACAGGGAAACCCCCTCTCTGATGGGGAAATCAATTGGCACAGAAGGGAAACATTTGAGGCTGTCAGAAGAGGATGAAGTGGCTGATCAGTGGCAGATGGGACAGTGTGAGAAATACACAGATGCTCCGTACCTCAGCCCTATGTGCCCTGGACTGGGACGTGTGTTCACAGGTGTGCAAGGGGGCTGGCAGCTGGTACGTGGGGATTGAAGGACAGGCCCAGAGTGAGATATGCTGTTGGCTGTGGGGAGAGTGACTGAGGGGACAGGAAGGAGGAAATCAGCAGCAGGGAAAGCCTATGGAGGAAGACCGGACTGCCATGGAAGCAGGGCACTATTGCTGAGTCACACGCACGGGGAGGAGCCACTATTGTACATTTTCCCAAGCACCAGTGCCTGCTTATGACAATAAAAGAAGCCCACACAGGGCTAGCTCTTGCTGCCAAGCAATTAAAAAAAAGCCCTCTCAGGGCTGGCCCTCACATGCCTTATGCCAGGCGCCAGAAAAGGCCCTCAATAGGGCCCTATCTCTTGCACCCATGGCCGCCATCTTCCCTGAGCATTTGGCGCCTCCAGGGCCCCGTGATACAAGAAGTCATACCACCTCTGTGCAGGGTGGCATGGGGCAGACCCAAGAACTCCAAGACAGCCTCAGGACCAGACTCCTGTGGGTGGACCACCCACAGAGGTGAGGATAAAACGAAAGCTGAACCCCAGGGATGGGGTGACTAAGGAAGAAGATGGAAAATCTTTCCATCAGCTGTACAAGCTGCAAATTAAATCCCCGTGATCAACTAGGTAGACCCTGCATCTATGGAATATCTGAGTAGACAATGAGTGTTTCCACAAATGAAAACAGTCTAGCTCTGGGAGCTATGGACTTTGGGGGCAAACACAAGCAGGAATTGGGCAAGATCAGGGCCCACAGCAGGTCCAGAGACCAGCCCAGAGGCAGAGAAGAACCTATTGGGGAGGCAGAGGTGGGCTGTAGCTCACAGTGTGTGCAAGGACACTTACAGCAGAGACCCCCGGGAAACATAATTATTACTACTACAGCAACTGAAGAATTATTACTATTACAGCAGAGACCCCCGGGAAACATAATTATTACTATTAATTTTATTAAGTTTTGATTCATTCTGTTGTTGGATGTAACTTTTTTTCCCTTTTTCTTTCTTTTTTTTGTTTGTTGTTGTTTTAGTTTTATTTTATTTAGTCTTCTGGAATCTCCATGTTTTATAACATATTTTTTATCTTTTATTTTCATTTTTAATTTTTTATACATTTCAATTTTTATTTTGCTTTTCTGTTTTTCTGTCTTCTTTTCCCTTAGTTTTTTCTTCTTTTTCTTTAATATATTTTTCTTTTTTTATATTTCAATTTCTACTTTGCTTTTCTGTTGTCCTGTGTTTTCCCTTTTTATTTTTTTAATCTTTTTTTCAAATCATTTTTATCAGTTTGCTGTGTTTCCTTCCTTTATTCTTCAGTTGGCACACTGCTTTGGGTTTGTTTATGGGTTATATGTTTTTGTTAGTTTTAATCCAAATTGTTTGATTTCGTTTTTGAGTTCTTCTCTTTGTCTGGTTGTTCTCTTGCTTTTTTTTTATTTGGCTCTGTTTTTGTTTCTTTTATGTGTGTGTGTGTTTCCTTGTTTCCATTTCTCTTTGTTTGATTTTGTTTTTAACATTTCTCTGGGGTTTTGTTTGCCTTTTTTTCCCTTTAATATATTTTCTACTTTTTTATACTTCTGTTTCTACATTGCTTTTCTGTTGTTCTCTCTTCTTTCCTCATTCTCTTTTTCTTTTCTTTTCTTTTTTTAAATAATTTTTGTCTGCTTTGTTTCTTTGCTTTATGCTTCAGTTGGTGCTCTGCTTTAGTTTTGTGTTTTTGTCAGCATTTTTTTAAATTGTTTGATTTTGTTCTTGGTTTCTTTTGTTTCTCTGGTTGTTCTTTTGCTTTTTGATTTATTTGGTTCTGTTTTTGTTTCGTGTGTGTGTGTGTGTGTGTGTGTGTGTGTGTGTGTGTGTGTTTCCTTGTTTCTGTTTCTGTTTGTTTGATTTTACTTTTTACCATTTGTTGGGGGTTTTGTTAGTCTTTTTTTGTAATCCCCTTTGTTGCTAGTAGGAGCAACTTGCGGGGTCTTGATCCCTCAACCAGAAGTCGGGCATCAGGCTCTGGGGTGGGAGAACAAAGTCCAGGATGCTAGACTACTAGAGAATTGCTGGCCCCAGGGATTATTAATCGCTGAGAGCACTCATGGAGGCCTCTGTCTGAATCTGAGACCTGGCTCCACCCAACTGCCATCACCTACCAGCACTGGAGGCCTCACAACAAACAACAAACATGGCAGGAACACAAACCTACCCGTCAGCAGGCAGACTACCTAAAGTCATACTAAGCTCACAGATACCCCAAAACACACCATGAGACATGGCCCTGCTCATCAGAGGAAAAAGACTCAGCTCCACCCACCAGAATGCAGGCACCATTCCTTCCAATTAGGAAGCCTACGCAAGACACTGCACCAACCCCACCAATGGGGCCAGAGAATAGAAGCAAGAGGAACTAAGATGCTGCTGCCTAGGGAAAGGAGACCTCAAATACTGTAAATTAGACGAAATGAGAAGACAGAGAAATATCCTACAGGCAAAAGAGCAAGGTAAAGACCCACAAGACCAAATAAATGTAAAGGAAATAGGCAAATTACCTGAAATGGAATTCAGGGTAATGATAGTAAAGATGATCCAAAATCTTGGAAATAGAATAGAGAAAATACAAGAAGCATTTAAAAAGGATCTAGAAGAACTAAAGAGCAAACAAACAGTAATGAACAACACAATAACTGAAATTAAAAATACCCTAGATGGAATAAATAACAGAATAACTGAGGCAGAAGAACAGATAAGTGACCTGGAAGATAAAACGGTGGAAATAACTGCCACAGAGAAGAATAAAAAAAAGGAATGAAAAGAATGGCAGACAGCCTCAGAGACCTCTGGGACATTAGGCACACCAACATTTGTATTATAGGCATACCAGTAGAAGAAGAAAAAAAGAAAGGGTCTGAGAAAATATGTGAAGAGATTATACTTGAAAACTTCCCCAATATGGGAAAGGAAATAGTCAAGTCCAGGAAGCGCAGAGAGTCCCATACAGGATAAATCCAAGGAAAAACACGGCAAGACACATACTAATCAAACTATCAAAAATTAAACACAAGGAAAGCAGCAAGGGAAAGGCAACAAATAACATAGAAGGGAATCCCCATAAGGTTAACAGCTGATTTTCAGCAGAAACTGTCCAGGCCAGAAGGGAGTGGCAAGATATATTTAAAGTGATGAAAGAGAAAAACCTACAACCAAGACTACTGTACCCAGCAAGGATCTCATTCAGATTTGATGGAGAAATCAAAAGCTTTACAGATAAGCAAAAGTTAAGAGAATTCAGCACCACCAAACCAGCTTTACAACAAATAATAAAGGAACTTCTCTAGGCAGGAAACACAAGAGAAGGCAACGATCTACAATAAAAAATGCAAAACAATTAAGAAAATGGTAACAGGAACATACATATCAATAATTACCTTAAATGTAAATGGATTAAATGCTCCCACCAAAATACACAGACTGGCTGAATGGATACAAAACCAAAACCTGTATATATGCTGTCTACAAGAGACCCACTTCAGGCCTAGGGACACATATAGACTGAAAGTGAGGGGGGTGGAAAAAGATACTCCATGCAAATGGAAATCAAAAGAAAGCTGGAGTAGCAATTCTCATATCAGACAAAATAGACTTTAAAATAAAGACTATGACAAAAGACAAGGAAGGACACAGTATAATGATCAAGGGATCAATCCAAGAAGAAGATATAACAATTGTAAATATCTATGCACCAATCATAGGAGCACCTCAATACATAAGACAAATGCTAGCAACCATAAAAGGGGAAATCGACAGTAACACAATAACAGTAGGTGACATTAACACCCCACTTACACGAATGGACAGATCATCCAAACATAAAATAATAAGAAAACACAAGCTTTAAATGACACATTAGTGCAGATGGACTTAACTAATATCTATAGGACATTCTATCCAAAAACAACAGAATACACATTCGTCTCAAGCACACATGGAACATTCTCCAGGATAGATCACATCTTGGGTCACAAATCAACCTTGGTAAATTTAAGAAAATTGAAATCATATCAAGTATCTTTTCCGACCACAAAACGATGAGACTAGATATAAAATACAGGGAAAAAATTGTAAAAAATACAAACACATGTAGGTTAAACAATAGGCTACTAAAAAACCAAGAGAACACTGAAGAAATTAAAGAGGAAATCAAAAACTACTTAGAAACAAATGACAAAAAAAAAAAACAAACGATGAACCCAAACCATGGGATGCAGCAAAAGCAGTTCTAAGAAGTAAGTTTATACCAATACAATCCTACCTCAAGAAACAAGAAAACTCTGAAATAAACAACCTAACCTTACACCTAAAGCAATTAGAGAAAGAAGAACAAAAAACCCCCAAATTTAGCAGAAGGAAAGAATTCATAGAGATCAGATGAGAATTAAATGAAAAAGAAATGAAGGAAACAATAGCAAAGATCAATAAAAGTAAAAGTTGGTTCTTTGAGAAGATAAAAAAAAAAGATAAACCACTAGCCAGACTCATCAGGAAAAAAAGAGGAGAAGATTCAAATCAGTAGAATTAGAAATGAAAAAGAAGTAACAACTGACACTGCAGAAATACAAAGGATCAGGAGAGATTACTACAAGCAACTCTATGCCAATAAAATGGACAATCTGGAAGAAATGGACAAATTCTTAGAAAATCACAACCTTCTGAGACTGAACCAGGAAGAAATAGAAAATATAAACAAATGAATCAGAAGCACTGAAATTGAGACTGTGATTAAAAATCTTCCAGCAAACAAAAGTCTAAGACCAGATGGCTTCACAGGCAAATTCTATCAAACATTTAGAGAAGAGCTAGTACATATCCTTCTTAAACTCTTCCAAAATATAGCAGAGGGGAAGGACAATCCCAAACTCATTCCACAAGGCCACCATCACCCTGATACCAAAACCAGACAAAGATGTCACAAAAAAAGAAAATTATAGGCCAGTATCACTGATGAACCTAGATGAAAAAATCCTCAACAAAATACTAGAAAACAGAATCCAACAGCACATTAAAAGAATCATACACCATGAGCAAGTGAGGTTTATCTGAGAAATGCAAGCATTCTTCTGTATACGCAAATCTATTAATGTGATACACCATATTAACAAACTGAAGGATAAAAACCATATGATAATCTTAATAGATGCAGAAAAAGGGTTGACAAAATTCAACACCCATTTATGATAAAAACTCTACAGTACGTGGGCATAGAGGGAACCTAACTCAACATAATAAAAGCCATATGTGACAAACCCACAGACAACATAATTCTCAATGGTGAAAAACTGAAAACATTTCCTCTAACATCAGGAAAAAGACAAGGTTGCCTACTCTCACCACTATTATTCAACATAGTTTAGGAAGTTTTACCATTGCAATCAGAGAGGAAAAAGAAATAAAGGAATCCAAATTGGAAAAGAAGAAATAAAACTGTCACTGTTTGCAGATGACATGACACTATACATAGAGAATCCTAAAGATACTGCCAGGAATTTACTAGAGCTAATCAATGAATTTGGTAAAGAAGCAGGATACAAAATTACTGCATAGAAATCTCTTGCATTCCTATACACTAACAACAAAATCAGATAGAGAAATTAAGGAAACACTCCCATTTACCATTGCAACACAAAGAATAAATTACCTAAGAATAAACCTACCTAAGGAGGCAAAAGACCTGTAAGCAGAAAACTGTAAGACACTAATGAAGGAAATCAAACATGCGACACACAGATGGAGAGATATACCATGTTCTTGGATTGAAAGAATCAACACTGTGAAAATGATTATACTACCAAAAGAAATCTGCAGATTCAATGCAATCTATATCAAATTACCAATGCCATTTTTCACAGAACTAGAACAAATAATTTTACAATTTCTATGGAAACACAAAAGACCTCAAAAACTCTTAGAGAAAAACAGGAAAAACACTCGACATAAATCACAGCAAGATCTTTTATGACGCACGTCCTAGAGTAATGGAAGTAAAAACAAAAAACAAGGGTTGGGATAGGGAGGGTTGTAGGGAGATGCAAGAGGGAGGGAATATGGGGATATATGTGTACATATAGGATTCACTTTGTTGTACAGCAGGAACTGGAACAGCATTGTAAAGCAATTATACTCCAATAAAGATGTTGAAAAAAAAAAATGACCTCGAGTAGCCAAAGCAATCTTGATAAAGATAAACGGAACTTGAGATATCAGGCTCCCTGACTTCAGACTATACTACAAAGCTACAGAAATCAAGACAGTATGGTATTGGCACAAAAACAAAAATATAGATAAATGGAACAGCATAGAAAGCCCAGAGATAACCCCACGCACATATCGTCACCTTACCTTTGACAAATGAGGCAAGAATATACAATGGAGAAAAGACAGCCTCTTCAATAAGTGGTGCTGCAAAAACTGAACCGC